>NC_136706.1:5943235-6543235 GCF_947650265.1 Symphodus melops | reverse complement strand
TAAAGTAAAATGCATTTTCTGTCATGGTGCATGTGGTCACTATGTATCTTTTACACCTGCATAAGGGATTCAGGTAACTGTATAACAATACTGTGCAATATCATTTTCACATGTTTATGTGTGGTCATTTCAAGGCTCACAATAATATTGTTTATAATAATTTGGGGTCGTGGAAGAACCTGAAAGGTATCAATCAGACGTTGATCTATGAGTTTAAGTTAATCCACAGTCTCTGCTTAATCTCACAGCTGTCTTTGGCTAGACTTAAGTTCATGATTCAAAACGTTTAGCTTCCTCTAACTAAAGAGTTATAATGAAAAACTACGTTTTGTTAAATCTTTCAGCATTTGAAGTGCAGGTAACAACTCCTTTTTTTTTATTGATCCCTATAAAATGTTGCAGTTTACATGCTACCATGAGCAAGATAACAGCCTTCAGGGGACAAACATGGTACTTAGAGTCTTAGATGTTCAGAAGCAGCACAATCATCAACAAACAGTCACAGGACTGACATGCATGTGCCACAAAACTGAGGCTCAGTTACTTAAATGAGGACATAGAGTATCCAACACATTTATATATGCATGGATATTACTTGTATAAAAATATAGAACATTCTACTTAAAAGGGTGGAGCACTTCCCGCCATTAAAATACTATATTCAAGCCATCCCAGGGTTCACAGGAATGTGTGTGGGTGAGTCTGATGCGTCTGCACTGTATGTCCAACGTAAACTGCAAACATGCATCAAACGAAGTGGCACCCCTCAAGCAAAATATGGCACCACACAGCACTGCGTACTCACACACAGCCTACACTGGTAAAACCTGCCTTTAACACTCCATAAAGTTACAGTCAGTTCTTCTTGATACTAATCTTTCAGAAAAATATGGAGGAGGGCCATTAAAAACATTTCTAATGAACCAAGTTCATTCAATATATACGTATATATAGATAAACTGTATGTTATACATAATACATGTGAAAATGATATTGCACTGTATAACATATGTTATATGTTATACAGTATATATGCAACTAATGACTATGTGTAATTAGTTATAAAGTTGTGCAAAGGATTATAAAGATATATTTTGCCATTACACATTGAACTTCTGTATGTAAAGTAACGTGGGGTCAAACCTGAGAAAGTTTTACATTACATTGAAATTACAGTGACATCAGAGCATGCAAAGGCCTGAATTGTGACTTTTAAACCAAAGGTCCAGGAACTAAAGGAACATTTTGTTGAACATCATAAATCTTGACAATTTAATTTAATCCCGACTGCTCACATCTTTTAAAGGTAGTGCCCAGAGATTGTATTACTTTTGCAAATAGTCTGCATTAAAACCCATGATTAACCTGATATCATTAGTGATGATGATGTTGGCCTGATGATGGCATCATCTCTCAAACCTGAAAAAACCTTTACCAATTATTTCTCACAGGCCTTACAGTACTAGACTCCCAAGAACAAGTCAAATCATCCTCATGCGTAAAATAGGTTTTAGAAAATGTCTTAACTCCCAGCTGGGTTGTAAGATGAAAGCCAGATGAGATGAGTGACAACCCTTTAAATCAACAGTAGAGATACACACCCAGCAGTCTTTATATAGCAGTTGACCAACCTGAGGTGGGCCAGTCTACAACACAATACCAGGCCCTCAAATAACAGGTATCTGAGCCTCAAGAAACATACTCTGCTCATAGTGCCAGCACAACACTGGTGATTGCAAACTGGTCTGTACAATCTTTCTTTTCAGTCCCTGTTTCACTTGTGTTGTTGCATATCTGTCTGTGTAGTTACAAGTATGCAAGAGACTGTGGGAAAGACATAATTGATAGTGAAGATGAAACTTCCACTATTAAAAGCAAAAGAAAAATGAGACAAAATAGAGGGTTAGCATAACTTAGCAATACACAATAAGGCCAAACCAGTTTGCTGGCAACTTATCCAACAGACAGAATAATTTGGTACCAGAATAGAGCCTGTATAGTCGAGTACACACCAAGTCACAGCTATCATTACAAAAAAGTTGCTTCTCTTCACAATAAGAGACAATGGACATTGTTTCCTTAAACGGTTAGCATCCACTAAACACTGGAAAGGAATCCCAGTAAAAGAAAATTACAAACACAACATGTAGTTCTGGCAGGAAGACCAATAAAAAGTATAATGAGATGCCCTATGATAATGCACAGACGGATGATACCAGTAAAACCTGACGACCCATAGAAGTCGCAAATCTCAGTGCTATGAAACCTCTCGCAGTGGAAAAGCAGCTTACTGTAGTGTGTATCACGACTGGCTGGTTGAAAGTCCTCGCAGAAACAAAACTCTATTCAGGGCAGATTAAGATCACATTCTGAGGGAGGACAATGGGACCACTGATCTGGGGCCAGAAGAAATAGAGAAGATTACTTTACTGACCTTAGCTTGAGATTCCCCTTTTTCCTTCAGGCGACTGATGTTTCTAAAAAGAAACCAAAGACACTTGAGGTAAATCTTCAGGCCACGGGCGTTTTGAGTTGAGTGTCATAGGGTTTTAAAGATCCAAACCTGTCCCATCAGCTAAACTGATGGTGAAACCCTTTTCTGGTTACATCTGAAGTTTGAGTATGAATGTAGCATGAAGTTGTTCCTTGGTTTGGACAACAATAACCGTACAGTCTGTTTATAGGATGCCCATGTATTTAATGGGAGTAAGAAAGTAAGTGAAGTGATGAATCTCCATTAACTAAAGCTAAGATGCTCCGATTGTTCATAGTTTCGTAATTTGGGAAACTTGTTTCTTGAAATGTATACGTTTAAATGTTTGTACAGTTTATATTGTCATGTAATCTCTTTGCATCAAGTATTTTTGCTAACCATGCCAGCTGCATGAAATGGGAAGTGTTGATAGGTGAGATGGTTTTATTGGGAGACAGTTTTACAATGACTATTATTACAAGTTAAGCTTTCCTGTAAAACCTTTACAAACATACTGTACGATCCCTCTAGCTCCCTCACTTGTTCCCTCATATATAGAGTATGGCTTTAATATTTTCTCATACCAATTACAATGTTGAGTAGTAGTCAATGCTTATAAAAATAACAGCTAGTATAGTATAGTCGAAGATACCACATAGCCTCCACAAAGCTCATCAACATTTCCAGTTCACAACTCTCTGGTCACGTGACCTTACACACTCTGTAACAGATGAGCCTCCACCTGATTGTGACAGTGACTGAGGATCTCTTTAAAACTTCCCAGCAGAGCATCAATAATCTGACAGGCCCAGCTCCTTGGGAGGAAAACTGCTCGTTCCATTGGTTATCACCAAAAGTTAAATCGTTTTGAATGAGCTGCCCACTAAAGCCAGACTTTTGCACTGGTGAAAACAGGATCCAACCACATGTAACCTGCCAAGATTGTAGACACTGAAGACATCGAGGTTTTGTAACATTTCTGCAAGTCCAGGAAAAGCAAAAATACTTCAAATGTTATTCTTTTGCAATTCGACCCATAACATGTTTTATTTCCCCATTGACATGGCATCATTGGCTAGATAACACATTTATTTTGGTTGGAATGATTTTCTTAAAATAAGAATAAAATAAAAAAAAATAAAAATGAAAAAAACGTTAAATACAGTGACAAGTCTTAGGCTGTACCTGTGTGCCTTCCCTACTTGTTACATTGAGTATTATAATAAAATATGTATGCTTGATGGATGTATATTAAAGATGGAATATATTTTGGTATCAAAGTCTTTATGTAATTACACAACAAACTATACAATACAATAACTGAAACTGCACTGTACAAGAGGCAGGAAAACCTTGGCTTGGCAATGTTACCAAAACCTCAAGGAAGAGATTCAGAGTTTACAAAAAGGGAAAGTAGAAGAAACCACAGATGTCGTCAAAAAAAGAGGGTTTATCCCTGAGGTTAGTGCTTCTACGTAAATGTACGTGGGCTGCAGGACCACATGAACACTGAGCCTCTGATTTGTGCAGAAAACTCACGCAGATCTGTAAGGATTGTGTGCATGCGTATAAAAACGCACCCTGTATGTTCCCACGAATGATACATGTGCACAAACATGCAAAACCTAAATCCCAGACAATTATTTCTTTCATCAGTTGAGAGCCTATGACCCTCCCCTCAAATCAGTGGCTGTGACTCTGGAACCCCGGACTTGTCCCGTCAGTGTACATATTCTAAATAAACCAGTGTTTGATGAATCCTCCTCTGCAGAGGTGCATCTCTCTGAGGGTAAGCATTCATTAGATCACTGCACCACCCACATTCAGTTTACCGACCCCTCGACCTCACATTAACAATCTCAGCAGGCTGTGAAACTGTATGAGTGTGTGTGTGTGTGTGTGTGTGTGTGTGTGTGTGTGTGTGTGTGCGCGTGCATGCATTCAAAGTACACATGTGGTTTGGTTGGTCTGAAGGCTTTCCCGCCCTGCAGACCCTGTTTCCACTTTCTCCTGGAAAACCCTTCCAGACCTCAACAGAGATTTTGAGCCAGTATTTTAGCTTCTGTTGATGATTTTGAATAAAGAATAACTTCACTCACAAACACTTTTAGCAAATTTTTCAGTTCCACAGTAGCAAGAAAACAAACCAGCTCGTGGTTTTGGCCTTAAGAAAAATATGTTCCTTCTGTAAGTGTGGACATTATGCCACAAGTTGGATCTAACTTTTACGGTACCCAAACGGAACAGTTTAACATTCTTGAAATTATGCTTAGGCTAGTATGCCATGATTGAAACATTTTGACATTTTAATGTTAAGCAGAAGGCAAGAGGTTTAGCTCATCACAAGATGAAAACACATGAAGCAAGGTGGAACAGCAATCGTCAGTCAGTTAGAAATATGTCTCAACTGAAGCTTACGAATCAGCATGCTGTATCTTGTCTGTTAAATCCATTAAAGACTAAGTGGAAAAACCAACCTGGAAATTGGGGGGGTGTCAGTGTTGGACCATCTAGCCTGGACACCAACCATGGTTGCCTTAGACAAAGCAAAAGTAGCTGCTTCCCCTTCATTCATATGCAATTTTAGACTAAAAGCAATTTGTAGTTTAGGAGTGATATGCCTTTATTTTATTGATTTTTTAAACATTAGTGGGTTGGAGTAGGTGGTTTCAGAAACAGCCAGAATTTAAGAGAACTGAGATGTAGGGTGGGTATCATGTGGGCTGAGTCCAGGGATGTAAGGTGTTGATGCTAATTAATACAGATTCATCCTGGAGAGCGATCTGGGTTTAGACTGATGGTATGCCAGTCAAATTGCTGCTATGATTGGTCAGCAGCCAGAGTGATTGTAGACATGCTGAGTTGTTATTCTTTGGACACGTCAGTCTAATGTGGTGAGACAGGAAGCCAAGGAGATCTTTGCAAACACAGTGGAACCTGGCCAAGGTGGAGTCGAGAGTTGCTGTGTGAAACACTGGCCATAAAACAGAAGAGTGAGATCTGTGGAGCACCCAAACATTTTGTTCAAACAGCTTGTGATGTTGGGACAAAGGCTCAACCACCCACTTTTGTGGAATGTAGGGAGAGAAGAAGTACGATGAGAATCATTTCAAGGAAATTGTTTAGAATCTGACATGGAAGTGAGACAGACTGTCTGTCCTGTGGTTTACTATGCTCACACATTTAGGTTAAGCTAAACCCATCATAAATAACACCACAGTTTATTGCCATAAATGAAAAGTCTGGAAACAATTGCTGTAATTCTATTAACTGCTGCCTGTTAACTGAATAATGCCGGTTTGCACCAAATTCTAGTGGGATTTATTGATTACAGTCCTAAATACCAGTTTTTTTAGAAGAAGAATTGAAAATACCGTCCATCCTATCACATGTTCAAAGAGACTGCCAAGCATTTTGGTAAACTTTCCTTGCAGGCTAATCACAAACTACTTTGTAGGAAGATTGTTTGGAGCTGCTATACCTCATGTTGGCACTGGATGTCCCTCTTTGTGTGGCATGTTCAGTGAACAAGATCTTGCTCTGGAACTGGGATGGGAAATAAAACAATTTCTTGAAAACAGGTAGATATGTCAATAATGAATCACAATCTATAATTGAAGTTTACATACACATTGGACATAGGGGTTTCCTGGATTATAAAAGATTGAATACTTTCTTTTACAATATACCAACTTATTACTTGGGACATATTTCTCAGAGACAAGCTTAAACTCAAAATGTCTTAAAGTAGGATCTAGATGTCAGAATTAATGCTGTACCTTACCGCTGTTTTGTTCTGTTTAAAAAAAGATTCTCGTCAAACGTCACCCAAACAGCTGTTCTCAATTATCTTTGCTTGATTACACCCCCACTCAGAACTGTGTGGGCTTTGACGCCACGGGCGTATTTCATTGTCTCCCTGACTCACCTGTCTTAGGTCTTTTATAACTTACTGAAGTTGAGGAAATAATTTTAGCAGTCGGAAATGCGAGAAATTAAAAGGACAATGCAAGCACAATGAAATCCCTACATTACTAGTAAAAAAAACCCAAATGCCTACAGAAATACAAAACCCACTTATTGCATCTGTGGGCTTAAAACATAAAAGTGTGCCAGGTTCCAAACTTACTGTAGCACCTCAAGTCATCTAACTTTACTATAAGACACTGTATTTTAAGACACTGTCATTTCATTTCTATATTCTAAGATGACGTGCTGAGGATTGATTTGACTACTGTTTCTCTTGACAATCCTGTAAAAAATGTGATATGTTAATGTTACAATATACTGTTTTTGTTTTATACATTTGTACTCTTATTAGAAATGTTTAATAAAGAAAAAAAAACTTCCCCTTATTGGGCCTCCATTCTTTGTTGTATTAGCATTTTATTAACACTGATTATCAGGTAGATTTATTTTTAAATAAAGGACAAAAAGATCAACTTTGGAAGAACAAAATCATAAACAACAAAGCTATACGACAATCTTAATTGCAAATTCACATAAGCACACATAAATTACATATTTGAAACAGAGTAGGATAGCCTTTTCACAAAACTAAATCCTCAACAATAAGTTACAATGAGGATTGTCCAAAGTCTTTCAACCGAGTCAACAGCACGGCAAACCAAATAGGCCACTCTTTCCAAACTGATATACCAAAAATATATACTATTTCTACAACAGTCTTAATAAATGTCCTTGAATGCTTCTGAACTTAGAATTTAATACATGTTTTCTTATAAACCAAATTAACAACAAATGTGTTTCAATAGTTTCTGTCAGTCTCTATCTACTCTCACTCATACATGAACTAATTACACATCCTCCATCATTAGCCACGCCATTCAACTTGGCCTTAGGAGTTGAAAAGGGACAGTTTATCCAGGTATGTCAGGGCCTTGCAGGTCACAAGACCATAGTAGGTCTTTAAAAGTGAGCATCTCCCACCTTTCTGTCTCAGGTCTGCCCAAACTCTATCTAGTTCTTGGCTTCCCATCCCTGCTGAGCTGAACAGGTAGCGGTAGCAGCACGCATTGTATCGGATATGTTTCCCTCCAGAGAACCTGGCACTGTGGGTTGGTGCTACTCCAGCTTTCTGAGCACAAAGACCCACAAAAACATCAGTTGGTACAGGCGCACGGACTGCTGTGGACGCCACGTACACTTTTCGGACCACATCTTGGGATAGAACATAAGCTGTGTCATCACAGTATTCAGGCAGGTATTTGTCAGGGTACAAAGCTGGGGGAAGATAGCTTGGACTGTTGGGGTCTCTGTCAGGAGACTCTCTCTGGAGCACCCTACCAAGGTAGAGATCTTCAGGGTGTCTATGCAATCCGAGAAGGTATCCTCCAATTGCAGGGAGATTGACGAAGACAGAGTCCTTAGTAAGTAGAACAAAGCGCGCCATGGGACAGAAAGCAATCACCCAACGGAGAGCAAGAACCGTTTTTTCTGTTGGGCCACGGTGGGACGAGTCAGAAACAGCATGACCTTGCACCATGTCTCCATAGCGTTCAGATTCTGTCAGGAGGGTGTTTTGTGCAGCAGCCGTCTGAGTTGATCCTAAGAAGAAGAGAATCTGTGCAGGTAGGCCTTGGACCACTGTTTGATTGGCCCATGTCCTTCTGACTGCGTCTCTTTGTGTGCTGTTAGCTGTTGAACTGAAGACGAAAACGAGGAGGAAGAGATCAGAGTTCCTACAGACATCAGGGTTAGCAATGGGGTAGGCCCGGGATATGTTCCCTTTGACATTGCTCAGGTCTAATTTCCTTGCTTTTTCTCTTACATCAACAACTATGCCGTCAGTGTAGACCCCCGGTGTGGGCTGCAGGAGGTACTCCTCGACGAAGTCTGCGCCAAACAACAAAGCGTGGAAGAGGAGCACGTTGAAGAGGAGGAAACACCACTGGTGGGTACGCAGCTTGCACAGAGAGAACTGGAGCATGAGATGAAAAAAAGAGCATGAATCACAATAAATGTAGCAAATAGAACATGGGCAAAATTGTACGAGTTGGTAAGAATCGACAATGTACAGTACCTGCATGACACCTGCCTTAACAGCCTTGTCGTTTCTTGGCATTTATCAGCTGCTTGTGATGCCTCTGAAATCTCTCCTACAACAATGTGTGCTGACAGACAAGGTTTCCACTTTCATGAAACTCTAGTAGCAGCATGTAACTCTGCACCCCAACCCTGTCACATGCTTCATCAAGGGGAGTGTGTCCTGCATCATGCATACAAAGTTAATGATATTGAGAAGGAAAAGTTTGTTTACACCTGAAGAAATACAAATGTAATACTTTTAATGGTAGTTTTTTACTCATACAGTTTTTCCTAGAAAAAGTCAGCTTCTTAAAACTTCTTAAAATGATGTTCACTAATCTTCCGAACAATCTATGAATGAATAATGTATTATGTTTTGGTTTTCATTGTTTTTTTTAATGCAAATACTCTTTACAGCCAGAAACAACTAGCTTTCAGTGACTCTCGCCTGGAGGTTCAGATTTGTAGCTCTGTCACACGGTTTAAGAGTCCTTTAACACTGTCTGAAAATGTTGTTTCTACTGACCTCCAGTGTTTAACCTTTTACCTTGCTGCTACAGTTATTTAGAAATGTCCTCCAGCATGTTTACGTATGTCAGTTTCACTTAAACACAAACTTAAAACTTCATGTATAATAGTGTGTTTAAATAGCATGCATGAAATAAGCAGAGACATTTCAGAAGCAGCTTGGTGCACTTTGCCTAAACCCAGATGGATACAAAGGTATGCTTGTCGAAGTGCTGCTGAGAATTCTTACATGCCAAATGTATACAGCTCCTATTATCTGAGCTGTGGCCTGATGAGGAGAGATGGAAAGCTGTACAGCCACAATGGAAGTCAGCCAAGTTTCAGACTTTTAGTCTGTGAAGTAAGGTGAATCAGAGATCAGGAAGAGACTTTAAATCCAAATGTATTTACTGTTCCCCTATATTGAGATTAATTTAATTTTAGGTTACAGTCACATACTGTAGGTAATCAAGCAATATTTAAAGGACTAAACCATCAATCTTACTGTTGTAAGATGTGACTTCTCAAATGAAAACAGATGGGATGCCAGTTTTTTTTTAATTAACAAAAGTTGTACAATTTCTTGTAGGAATTTTACATATAGGCTATATGCCTACCATATTTTCAACAGTTTTTCTTTTTTTATTCCCATTGAACTATATGCCTGTTCTTACTCGAGCAAAGACTGAAAGCACAGCTGAACCTAGTCTACATTTTGTTTAAACATTAAATAAACTTTAATATTGCATTTGTGGTTAGAGTTTGTGTACTCCATGAGACAACTTTATTGTAAAATGTAAAGAAGTGGTTAATGGGTTTTAGGAAACCGTGCAATATGAGTTTCTCCATGTTAAAATAATACTCGCAGTGTCCCACTCGGGCCAGCAGGTGGCGGTAATGCTCAATAACGAGTCATTAGGCAGAAAACAAGGAGAAGAAGAAGAAGTAGGCAGTAGTTTTCCCCAAAACATTGAGAGTCATGGCTGCCACCGTTGAGAGTCTGCTGGAGGAAATCTCCTGTGTTGAAGATCCAATTGAGGAGCTTCAAAGTTTAAAAACAGCTTTAATATCGATACCTATCAGCGCTTTGAGGGACTCAGTGAGCGGACAGCGTTTCAGTGTGATATTCTCCCTATTAAACTCAAACAACAGGTCGGTTTGGCACAATGATTGTTTCCCCTGTATTACAACCTGCTGAGTCAGTCTTGTGTCAGTATTTTGGTGAATATCAGTAGCTGTTACTAGGAACATAAATATGGCTTTTCACCCAAAAGGGTGAGCCAGAAATCTAGCTGAGAGACGACACAGTGCTGTGCAGAAGCGGACTGAGACACAGTGTTTCTACTAAATGTTTGCATTTTAAAGTGGAATTAAAACCGCCAGCGTTCATTATTATGGTGTTTTGGATATGTTAATGCCATGTAAACTCCCGAAACTATTATCTCTTATCCACACAATTCTCCAGCTTAATGGCTGCACGCTGCAGATGTGCACAAGGACATTGATTCAGCTTTCTGGTCTAGTCCAGTATGGATGTGCAAACCCCTAAACTAGGAGAGAAAAAGAACTTGAGCTTAGATATGCAATGCCAAATTTCATGTTCTGTGCACTGGAGTATTACAGTATACATCACAAATGTTGCTTTGCGTTTGTGGTCTGACGATATGAGATTTTTTTTTTTTTTACAAATTCAACATGATGGTGTGAATTGTCTTTCTTTTTTCTTTTAGTCTATACAGACCAAATCATGAAGTAAATCATATAGAACAAAAAGGTGATTTTAAAGTAATGACTGGTATCTTTGTTAACAGGGAGCAGGTCGAGCTGTGTGTGGACATTCTTGAACGCATCTTGATGGCCCTCGGCCCATTGACTCTGGCTCAGAACTACAGAGTGGAGCTGCAGGGGGGTCTGAGCCATCCTAATGAAACTGTCAAGATACTTGCCTTATCACAGGTCAGCTGGTTTCACACACACACACACACACACACACAATAATCTCATGCCGCTGATATTGACATGACATGATTTTCTCTGTCAGATTGGGAGAATCGTGGAGCACCCCGACGCTGCAGCTGAAGTCCTCAACAACCATGACATTCTTGGAGCCGTGATCAGCTGCATTGGGGAGGAAAAGATGGCTGTGGCAAAACAGGTAATGACTGACGCTTTAAATGTTCTGCATTATGTTTGTCCACACTGTTTGCAGTTGTAAGTTTCTTTAGTGTGTGTGTGTGTTTGTTTGTTTAAGGCCATCCAGTCGTTGTCCAAAATGAGCCACTCCAAGCTCGGGTTGGACAAATTGTTCCAGAGCGACCTGCTGAAAGTTATGAAGGAGGTGATGGCCAAAAGTGACATCATCAGATACAGAATATATGAGGTAATTTAAACTGTGATTCGCTTGACTTGCATTGTGGCTGAAGACTCAAATACATCAACACTTGTGTGTATTTCTTGTGTGACATTTTGTCTGGATGGAATCAGTGAAAAGGATGACTAATCCTTACATGGCGTCATGCCAGCTTGTGGGCGTTTAGACTGCTTTCAGTCTGCAGAAGAAATGCTGTAAACAGTTTTTTTTTCCCTGCTTAGGTGTTACTGCAGTTTGTTCACAAATCAAATACATGTCTGATTTATTTCCGATCGGACCTTTGTTCTACCAGACTTATTTGAAATGTACACAAATTTTATATTTCTATAGAGAGACATATTGAACAAGTCTCTGCCAGCACTGACAGGTGGAATAAACAAACCTTTCGAATTTAAACTGTCTGTTAAGCTATTTAAATCACAACCCAGCACTCGTGTCTCTGTCTACTACTCAGTAAAACCTAGAGTCAAATATTTAGCGGTTGTAATCCATTGCAGGCAAGCTTGTAATAAGTGTACTTAAAGAGCATATTGCAGGTTAAAGACAAAACTTAACTAATCATAGGAAAATACGTTAACAATACTGTTTTTAAAGAAATTCTGAAATTAATAACCCACAGGGTCTCCTGGAGACGTTTTAGTACGTGTTCGCACGTCTTTGCTTTTTACTTCCGCATTCGGCTGTGACGTAACATAAGGGAGTCCCGCTGAATCCCCGTCTGTTTAACATAGAAAATCATGGATCCGAGTGTCACTCCCGTCAATAAAGAGGAAGAAGACATGTATTCCTTTACATATAATGGTCCACTGGCTTATTATTCTGAACCTGTTAAATGTGATAGAGAGCAGAAACAGGCAGGATTAAAGGAATAACGGCCTCAGGAGAGAAGTGAAGCTGTGGTGTGAGGTTTCTGTCAGCTCGCCATATATGGGCGAGTGCTGTGTTCACATCAGCATATGTAAAGTTTGTAATCACATTCAATCAATTAAAAAACTATTTGTAGAAGGTGCAAGTGACGATCATTCACCTTTACATTGTATGGGAGCTGCTTGTAAAAACGGCAAATCTGTACAACGTATTACGGTGCCGCGCTGTGCGCGCGCGAGAGAGAGAGCGAGAGAGAGAGAGAGAGAGAGAGACAGACAGACAGACATAGAACCCGATTACACGGCCTGTGCAAATGCAGCACCATGTCTTAATTGTTTATTCCTCATGCAGCCCAGTGCTCACGTTGTTATAGAAAATACAGTGTATGGTGCAGGATCACGGCGCACGTAATCCACACAAACATGCACAACAGCGCACACACTCCACAGTTTAATGCGTGCACATATATTAGGCTACTACAAAAAGTTTAAAGTTTTAATTGGATAGAGGACCGACGTAAAGCTTGTGTTTCTGTTTGTTTCCAAACCGCGCGTTCCGTCTTTTCCCACTGCGCACACACAAACACACACACACACACACACACACACACACACACACACTCCACAGTTTAATGCGTGCACATATATTAGGCTACTACAAAAAGTTTAAAGTTTTAATGGGATAAAGGACCGACAGAAGTAAAGGTTGTGTTTCGTTTCGTTTCCAAACTGCGCGTTCCGTCTTTCCCCACTGCGCACACACACAAACACACACACACACACACACACACGCGCACACACACACACGCGCTCTCTTGTAACAGAGTTGGATTTATAATAAATCGTATGACTACATATATTAAAACAGACTGTCCGGTGTCTATTACGCTCACACTAGAGAATATACAGAGGATTCCAGCAGATCAAATCATTAAACGCTTTCTGTCTGCGTATATAATATTTTATGTTAAACAGCCAGAGATTTAAATCATTAATAAGGAAACGTTTTTGTGTCTGATACCGAAATATTCAACGTGTCTGTTCGATCGTTTCTGAGGTTGTGAGAATAATTCACCAAAACACACTATGAATAATCAGCCACTTACACTGTGCACCTGAATGTGCGCCGCTCAAGTTACAAACTATAGCAGGGAGGCATCCTGTCTGTTCTCACTCACTACCACGTATCATCACACCTCTTTAATCATGTTTTAGCCTGTTTTTTTGTGCTTTAATTCTTTTGTGCTGCCTTCTAAATGTTTGTTTGTAAAGTGTTTGATGCTCTCGGTGCAAGACAAGTTCCCCCAGGGGCAATAAAGGCTTCATTCATTCATTCATACACGGACGCATAAAGCCATCAAAGCAGAGTCAGAGAACGGGACTCCCTCATGTTACGTCATATGACGCGTTGTTGAAAAAAAAGCACGTTCTAAACGGCTATGCTAAAACAGCCACTTTCTCCTCTAAATTAGAGCACTTATGTGTTGTAGAACATATTAAAAAAATAACCTACTTATTTTACAGCCATTAACAGACTATATAAAATATTAATTAAAAAAAATTTTTAACCTGCAATATGCTCTTTAACTGTTTAAATGAGGTATGTTTTACCTTACACTTACAGTCATGAGAAAGAAAGTTGCACAACGTCTCTCAGGGTTGATCAAGTTAACCTGTTGTCTTGGATGGAAATAAAAGTCCAAGGCTACATTCAAATGTCTCTATTGTGTCCACTCCAAGGCTTTTTCTTCCTTTTTTTTGGCATATCTCATGAAATGTATGCAATGTTTCTGTAAATCATAAATACATAACCAGCCAAATACATCCTCGTTCTTTTTTCGCTTCTTGCAGTTGGTGGTGGAAATCTCGTCTGTCTCTCCCATTTCCCTCGGATACTGCGCCAACAGTAGCTTCATCTCTCAGCTGCTTGCAGAGCTGACAGGAGACGATGTATTGATCAGGTGATGCAGCATACCCGAAAGAGGACAATACAACATTAAGAGATTCTATGTTGTGGTGCTACAGTCGTTTCAACGTTGAAATGATGTTCTCTTTTGCTTGCTCTGTTGTTTCTCCAGAGCCACAGCCATTGAGATGGTGACCACTCTGGCCAAGAGTCAGCATGGCCGCCAATATTTGGCCCAACAGGGAATAATGGACAAGATCTCCAATATGATCAGAGGAGCGGACACCGACCCCTTCTCCTCCCTCTACCTTCCTGGTGAGTCTCACGAGACAACATGCTCAAAGGATACACATATGTTTTTTTTAATTCAATAGGTGGATAGGTGAGTCATCCTTTTCAGATGTTCATCCTTACTAGAGTGTCGTTCAGCGCTGCATTTTTCATTCCCTGACACGCGTGATAATTATGCAGGTTTGGTGAAGTTCTTTGGGAACCTGGCCATCATGGACAGCCCTCAGCAGGTTTGTGAAACGTACCCGGTCTTCCAGAACAAAGTGTTTGAGATGGCTCTGGATCCGGATCCTGTGATGATCGGTGTTGCTCTGGACACTTTGGGTTTACTCGGATCGACTGTGGAGGGGAAGCAGGTCCTTCAAAAAACAGGTGAGCTCATTTTTCCAAGCTCTCCCCCAGTAAGAACCTTTTTTACTTATTGGTGTTTTTAAAAAAAAATGTATTTGGTAATGTTTCTTAATACTTAGAGTTTAACTAAAAGTGTTGTTTCTTTATGTGACAAATAAACATCCTGGCCCTCTTAAAGAATGTGTATATGTCTTATAAATCAAGCTCCTAACTTTGCATCTTTGTCACTGATTTTTCTTTCTTAAGGAGAAAAGTTTAAATCTGTGTTGTTACGAATGAGCCAGCTTGCCAGCTCTGGAGCCACGGAGCTCAGAGTGCGCAGCTTGGACGCCATATCACAACTCCTCACTCTACAGGTATTTATGTAACCGTTGGAAAAAAATTAAAACGTGAAATGTTTTTCTTTCAATCCCAACAACTGGGGAATACACATAATTAGTCTGTAAATTCTGAATGTTCTATTGCAGCCAGAGCAGCAGAACGAAGACCTTTTGGCACTGACAGAGTCTTGGTTCAAGCTTCTGTCCAACCAGCCCATTGACATGATTCGCGACATCAGCACTCAGCCGTTTCCAGAGCTGCATTGTGGGGCTTTACGGATATTCACTGTGAGTGCTGCTAATTGTTGTGTAACCTGTAAAGAAACGGCAGTACTGTAACCATCTGATATGGTTAATGCTTCAGTAAAAGCTACATCTTCAGTTTTTTTATTTTGTGGATATCTGTGTGCTTGTTTCCAGGCCATTGCTACTCAGCCGTGGGGTCAGAGATTAATGATCAGCTCTCCAAGCTTCATGGAATTTGTGTTGGATCGTTCAGCGGGTAAGACGAAGGAGGCCAAAGACGCAAAGTTTGAACTGGTGGGGGCGCTCGTGTGTTCGTCGACAGCAGCAGAGGTTCTTGGCAGCCAGCATTACATCCGGCTGAAGACGTATCTGAGAGAAGGGCCGTACTACATTTCAGCTGTGGCCTCGGTCAGCACAGAGGGAGCAGAATGAGGACAATACACACACACACACACACACACACACACACACACACACACACACACACACACACACACACACACACACACACACACACACACACACACACACACACACACACACACACACACACACACACACACACACACACACTTTGGTTTCTGGTTCATGTTTAAGTAACAGATAAGGGCCTGAATCATTTGGGTTAACATATACATACATAACGTGATGTGAACAAGAGTTTTTGTTCTGTTTTTATAAGGATGCATCTCGTACTGTTGATAACAGTACACACTTGGTTTCACTTAAAAACATTAGCGCTGTCTGTTAAACTATTTAAATCCCAACCCATCACTCGTGTCTCTGTCTACTACTCAGTCATGTCATACTTTAATAAAGATGTGGCAGCCTTCGATCCAGAGAGATCCATCATTTATAATATGATTCTCTATCAACCTCATCCTTGTTATCTTGGCTGCTAAATAATGTCAGTGGTCAAAATCAGAATAAAAGAAGAAATAAATGGATCTCTGCTGTAAATCTAAATGGAGTTCATAAAAGGATAGCTTAAGGACTTGTTTATTTACACACAAATACATTTTTCATCTTTTATACTTTCCTGAGACCTCATTGGGTTTATTCCAGACCTCCATTAAGTGTTTTTTCTCACACTGAATACAATTGTCAGACGTTTGTGACAGGATTTTAAACTCGTGATAAATATATTTACTCAGTTTTCATGAGTAAATCGAGCATTACAAGCCTCCACATCCTCTAACCAATGTAGGAGTTTTGACAATGAAAAGAACACAATTCAACCTAAAGGAATTAAGCGTCATAACGAATGTGTTCAGTAGCGAATTTTCTTTTTTTAAACATGGAAGACTTTGCTTGACAGTTTTTAGTTGGCAGAGAAAAGACAAGTGTTTCAGGAAAGTGTTAAATGGGGGGTAAAAAGTCAAACGATTTAAAGATAGCAGTAACAATAGAGATGTATTAAAGGCACTCGAGTTCAGTCTTATAAGTCCTGCGATTTTAATAAGACATATTTACCGTAAGAAGCATTGTGGGAACTGTAGGTGATGAGAGCCTTACCAGAATTGAAGAAAAAAAAGTAAATATTTTGAAATCTGAGGCTTCAATGTTAATGTCTGAGTCAAGCATCCTTCATAGAAAGCTAATATCAAATCACCCTTATACAGTTGGATCTCAGTTCAAGTTCTTGCAGCACTTATGTAATGAGATGACATTCATGGTTAATGGGTGCTTAACATACACACATCAAGGGTCCTGTCAAAACTGCCATATAACTATTGAAAAAGTTCCCATCATCACACCATCTGATATGTTTACATGTGTCTTGTTAAAAGGCTTTTACTAAATATTAAGCATCAATTAATAAAATGTAGAAATGTTCTCTGAAATCTTTTTTTTTTTTTTTCATGAAAGTGGGCTCATAAGGACCAAAAATGTCACTTCATGAATCAAATCCCTGCTCTTAATATTCAAACATTTATTCCATTGGTTTGTGTCAAAAGTATTTTTATTTTCTAAAGAAATGAAAATTGAGATTTTTTTTTTGTAATTAAAGAGGTTGTAGAATGAAAAATATTGTTTGCTAATTTGTCTTTTTTTTGCAACAAAGGCTGTCGCAAAAAAGAAATCCCAAAACAAAACCTTGAATTTTCTAAAAAAAAAAAAAAAAAAAAAAAGAACATGCAAACTTATTGACGGAGACTTTGGATTTGACACTGTTACTCGTCATTGATATTAATTTTAATTATTGATTTTAAAACGTTTGTCATACATGCTTAAATGTACAAAGTTACCAGTAGCTGTAGATTATCATCTCCACTAGAGGGCGACATCTCTTCTGTCTTACACTAAATGACAAACTGAGTGGGGGGTTGATACAGTCTTTTCTAAATACACAATGTATACAATTTCCCGTTATCCAATTGAAGTTGTACGCAAAGTCCGGTTTATTTTTTTAGCATCAAAATATGGAGAAAAAATAAACGTGAAAGCAGAACATTTCAAAAAATCACAGATTAAATATGAATATTATATAAGATAGACAGCTAGATAGATAGATAGATACTTCATTGATCCCGAGGGAAATTCAAGGCATCCAGTAGTAGTATACAGACAGGCAGGACACAAGACATAAAACAATAATAGAAAGAATACAGAAATAGTTAAGTCCAACTGATGTATACACAGATGAAAAAAATAGAAAAGGCCAGATCAGACTTAAAAAGTTAAGTCTGGAAATGACAGTGAACCCAAAACTCTGACCAGATGAAAAAGCCTCACAGCTACTTTTGTAAGCTTTGAACCAATTCATATGGTCTTTTTTTGTTGTTGCTGTTTGCCATTTTCAGAATTAAGATTGTATAAAGATGTGCAGTGGAGGGGTCAGCTTGGTGTGGGAGTACAAAGGTACCCACACACCAGATGGGGACTGTCATAGTGCAGGATTAAGGTCTGACTGAATATAGTAATTAAGCTCATGGGAGCTTTTTACAAGCTGAGTCCCTTTGCAAAATACTGATAACTAAACAGAGTTAAATAGAAAGATCTATAGTCCTCTGTCACATTGCTGCTGCTGTGCACACATTTGTAACTTTAAATTTGTGATACAGGTACAACTTCTGCCACATTACAGATTTAATATGTGGAATTTACTATTAAAGCAAATACTGCATTAATGACAATGTGGTATTAACTGTGTTTTACTACAGGACATAGTTTGCATTCAGCTAAGGTTAAACTCAGATATGGCAGCACATACACAATTATTTAATGTTGTAAAAAGAAACAACTAAAAAATATTCATGAATAAAACTGGTCATATTTACTGCAATACTTTTCTTTTTGTCACGTTTAATTCTACACAAGCATTTCCACTTTCTGTTAGTTCACACACACACACACACACGCGCGCACACACACACACACACACACACACACACACACACACACAACTACAAGAGAAAAGCATGAAATTAATGCATGATAAAAATGTCCTGTTTTGGTACAGAACATATTGATGCTATTGTTTGGCACTTGTAAGCAAGCAAAGAATTTAAAAAAAAAATAAAAATTGTACAGTATTTTTCACAGACAAAGGTCACATCAATAAAACAAAAAACAAACATACATATATTAAAAACAGGAGCAAATGAGTACTTACTGGGTAGCCATTGTAAAATGTTTTAGCAGCTTTTTAAAAGACTCAAAAGCGTCACAAAGACGTAACGAGCTGGGCAGGGAATTCCCAAGGATTTGTACTATGGCATCAAACACATGATCACCACAAGTAGTTACATTTTTAAGCAGGACTTTTAAATGTGTTGGATGATTTCAAGTATTAGTACAAGTATCTCCTCAACAAGTATTGTTGTTAGTCCTAAACAAAATAATTTGACAAAGTGATGCTTTTTTTATCTTAAGCAACACATAAAATGGTTATTGAGATATTTCTGCCATTACATGTATTAAAGACATAAGCCTTGTTCAGAACACATTTATCTTCATCCTTTATAGTCTGTAGACAAAACTCCACCTCAAACCCCGATGGAATAATCTCACACATGTGATTTTCCTCCAGCATTAAAAAAAAAAGACTTCCCACTTTGAGTCAGAGCGACTGACTCAATCCTGAACATCCATCATGAGCTTCAACTCCACAACAACCTCGTGTCAGCGTCTCCCCGGTGAATCATGTCACCTCACCCACGTCTCCTCTGTACTAGCTCCAGTTTGCGTCATCAAATAAACAGAGGCAAAACTGTCAAAATCTGAACATTTTATTTTTCATTTTTTCTTCTGGCATTTCTTCAAGTGGTCGATAACTAATCAACTTCAGTCGTTCGTTTTTTCTTCCTTCTGGAATGTTTTATGATTTAGCAGTATGTGTGTTTTTTCTCCTGATTGTACAATTACAACATAGACAAAAATCCATGTTAGACATGTTTAAGCCTTTTCTTTTTAGTTTTTCCATTGGTGTAGCTTTGTATCATACACTCTCGGGTTGTTCCTTTCATCTTCTGTGGTATAACTTCACATGTATAACCTCTCCCCTCAGAGGTCTCTTCATCTCAGTGTCCTCTGTATCCTGATGTCTGAGGACTCTTAGTTTGTTTCATCTCCCTAAAGAAAAAAATAATCTGTTACTTTACCTTTACAAACCTGAGAAACACTGACATCATCAGTCACAAGAGGATGCAAACTATAAGATTTAAAAAATTGACTTGCTTGTTGAATCACACTATCGTCATTAAGACTTTGTATTTTGTACCAGCCGGCTGTCCTGTGAGAACTTGTCAGCCATGAAGCCATTTGTTTTTCTTAAATGGTTTTCTCTTAATGTCAGTGTGTTGATTAAGTGTGTGCCATCATTTTCTTACATAACTACATACAGTACACTGCTGAAAAACAATTAAAGTAACCCTTAAACATCGCAGTGTAACCCCAATACAATTAAATTTAAGGGATGACAGTTTGTCTATTTAGGAAGCACAACAGATTGTGAATCAGTTTCAGTTGCTTTGGTGCAAAACTAGTGAATACAGGTGCAATGGAGAGGCAACCCCCCAAAAAGGGAATGCTTTTGCATGTTGTGGCCAGAAACAATTACTCCCTCCTTTTCCTTGTCAACACTGGAAGCGTGAGGCAGATTCTCAAGGAAAGCATATCCAAATTCAACAAGGTTTTCTGCTTCTCCCGGCCCAGTCTCAAAGTATGGAGGAGATACTTGGAGACCAGCAGGTACACGAGGAGAGCTGGACAGGGCCGTGGAAAGGCATTAACCTTATAGGAGGAGCGGTATCTGCTCCTTTGTGCAAGGAAGAACAGAAGGAGCACTGCCAGAGTCCAACAAATTGACCTCCAGGAGGCTACTGTAGGGCTTGTTTCTGGCCTAGTTGTCAGAAACATAGTCAATGCTGGTGGCTTGATGAGGAGACACAGTTCAAACTGAGCAAGTGACAGGCATATCAGAGTCTGGAGACACCATTAATAATCAAATGAATGCATAGATGGCATAAAGTATCTGCACAAACTGAAAGTAGTGGATCCACTTCTAAAACTAAAAAGCTACTACACCTGGTAGACGTGCAATAATAGTAACATTTAAGTGATGCAGTGTAAACTAGTGATAAACACATACGCACAATATCACATCAATTGAGATGGTTGAAACAGCTTGCAAAAATGTAGACAAATAAATCATGTTTCTTTGTTATAAAGAGGTTGAAAACAGTAAAGTCCAAAGTCTCAGTGCCCATGAAGGACTTATAGTTTCACCTTATAGAACTGCTAATACGCCAATTCTCCGCTAGATGGGGCTGATTTCTCTCTGCACATAAAGAGTTAGGTGGTAATTCAACAGTTATGTCATTAGTTGCTTGTGCACCAAGCTCAGGAATGAAAACTCATCACTGATATACTCAGTGCTGCAGATTGTTCCTTTACATCTTCTTTAATATTCCACCTGACCACTTTGGCAGACTAACTGAAACGCAAATGTCACAATCAGCATCTTTCAGTGGCTCTGTTGAAAGAGTTGATCATAGCGGTCACTTTGCTCGCAGCTTCTAATCTGCGTGGGCGCGAGAGAGAGAGAGAGAGAGAAAGAGAGAGAGAGAGAGAGAGAGAGAGAGAGAAAAAAACTCTTCCACCTCCAGGATGCACCTGAATAGGTGAGGGGGGCTTTCTCCACACTGAGCGCGTCTTTCTCTCCCGTCTGTGTCCACTCCCTTTTGGCAGATTTCCCTTCAATGCAATTAACCCAGGAAGAAGACTTTGTCACGGGGGACTCAACGCCAACTACTGCAGCTCTCCAGTCCGACGGTAGTGCCGGATCTCCGGCCAAAATGTGCAGTGAATGTTACGTGAACCAGACATTCGTGAACGATGATGGGACCGCTAACGTGAACCACAAGGCACGGTAAGAGAGAGAAGACGGGAAACAAGTAAAAAACAAAACTTTACGCATCATTTGTTGAGATATAGACGGAATAAGTTCGTCCTCTGGCATTTAACCATTATTCCACATAGCTATTTCTTAAAGTTGTTATCAAAAATGACTTGTAGATGATGCTTTATTTAATACAATTTTGAAATGGGAGCAGTTTTTGCACATTGTCAAATCAAGTTGCTCTTGGTGTTGTGCGTAATGATGATTTCAAGAAGCGTTTTCTCGGGGACATCATCCATCATCCTGCTTGTTGATCTCCCCCTGCACTGTAGGTGTTCAGCTGCTCACCCTGTGTCTTAGCTTACAGTCTAACATCTGTGTATGATTTTACATGAATGTTTTGTATTGCTTAAACTGCACAAACACCCTAATATTGTTGTAGTTGAGTTATATACTTTGGATTTTGTGCCCTTTTTGGAACACTGTGCGACTTTTCAATAGAAACATCTTGACATCTCCAAATCTGAATTTATGTAGGCCTAGATTCAAAGTTTAGAAGATGACACCATCTATCACAAACCTGTTTAGTTTTCCTGTCTGTGTATTGGGATGCACCCTACCTCTTACAACTTTTTTAGGAGATATTCATGCTGCACTTTGCCTTTTAGCTGTTTGCTTCAATGGATTGATTTTGTGAAACTGCATGAGCAATATTCCCTTCATCTATTATACAGTAAGTTTGACAAGTGTAAAGGAGGACCATAGCAAAGAAAGTGACAGCGTATTGAGACTGAAGAACACAGAGACTGAAGGCTCATCAAGACTGCTTCATTTTCCCTTTATTAATATATAAGTAATCATTTTTAAAGACACTGAAGGAACGTATCCATCTTTAACTAAGATTTCACACCAAAGCTCATCAACTTCAGAATCATTAAATACAGCTGTTACGTCTCATTGCAGTGAGTAATATTTTATGGCGCATGATTTATCCAGGGAGTTAATGTTAAAAAAACAATATTAAGGTGTTGTCTGAATCAAATATATCAGCCAATGTCTCTCGCTCTGGGGTCTCCATTTGAAATGACACTACTGTATCTTTACACACTTTACTGGTTAATGGTTTCACCAAGCTGTCCTTCACTTCTCCTTGCATGTCACTCAAGCTGTGTGTAAAAGAGGAGGGGGAAGGACTGGACGAGATGGCACAACATCTGCAGCCCTAATGTTGTGACTTCAAGCCAACCAGATCTTTCTTTCCTGTTTTTTATTTTTATTTTTATTTGATGTCCAGATGAAGATTAATCTGAGATTCATGAATTCAGAATTATTGATGATGAATATGTTTTTAGATTAATTACTTAACTTAATGTTTCAGTGCAGGAATATTAAACTACCGGTACTTAAAATCAGAAGCAAAAATATCAAAGGTGAACGTTTTTAGCTTCTTTAAGAGAAGGATTTATTACTACTACTTTGAAGGAACACAAATGTAAACGTACTGCAGTTATATGCCCTGAACTGCATAGTGGTGATACAGCTGTTTTACATTGTGCTGTACATAAACACATGCTAGCTTGTCATGCTCTCTATTGTCTGTGTAACTCCAGGATGCTGTTTGATCAGCTCATATTACAGAACAAGCAAAGAAGACTGATTACATGGCAGACAACAAAGCTCAGTATTAAGAATTTTCTGGAAAATGTTAAAATACTTTGATAGTGTGTGACCTTGTTTTTTTTTCTTTTTTGTATTTTCTAACTTTGACTTTTCTGCATTCCAGTAATAGTCCATCTTCTGCACTCTACCACCCATCCATTCCTTGTTTCCCTTCCTCTCCTTGTTTCTCAAAACAATGCCTGCTCTTTAAACCCCCCTCACTTTTTGCACGTCACCTCTTCACCTCTCTTAGTTTCCTTTTTGTTCCTTTACTTTTCTCCTCTCCCTCCTTCAGCTCTTCTCAAGCTTCACTCCCAACCAACAACAGCAGCAGTGGGGTTATCTTAGACATCTCGACCCTCAAGATGGAGCAGCAGGAGAGTGAAGTTCTTCCTCTGCCGCCCCGCTTTCGCTTCAGAGACCTGCTGCTCGGGGACCAGAACTTCCAGAATGATGACAGGTAGACAGCAGGGCATTATCACCAAGAAATAAATGTTAACTCTCAGGAGGCGGGTAGAGCAAGAGCAGTGCTGTTGGACATGGTCAGAGAAAGATCATTTTGTCGAGGGACAAAGGTGGATAAAAAGTCAAATTGATTTTAACACCAGTTAGTCTGAATATAATTAATTCTTTTACAAAACGTAATCGTATTCAAAAAGTTAATTAAACTGTTAGTCATGGTTCTTTATGCCACAAAAACCTCAAAGCACTGTGTGCTTATTTTACTGTTAATTGACTAAAATAAGCTGTTTTGACTTTTATCCATTATATCTTTCTAACTTGTAAATAATAGATCTGTCAGAGTCACACTTGCTTTAACCATTTATCCATAAGTTTGCTACTTAGCTAACTACTGTTTTCCAACAGTAAAATTAGCTAAATTTTAGTATACTTTTAGCCAACCTTTTCAACAATTACAAATTATTACATAGTCTTTGTTTCTATTTAATTTAGCTGTTTTGTTATCTTTGTCTTATTTTAGCCAACTTGTGTAACCATTTATCCATCAGTTTTAAGTTACTTATTGCTTGCTTCTTTGTTTGCTTGCTAACAAGTTGTCATGCTCTCTCAACCTAATAAGGGACTCCAGGAGAACCAGAACTCCTCTTTGGAAATATCAAATTCATCAGTTGAATAACAATTTGCATTCATTTAAGTTTCACTACAACCACTTAAGCATTCCTTAAAGTTAGATGGTGATGTTAGATTTTGGGTTGTTTTTTTGGTCAGAAGCAGGATATGTAAGCACATTGGGTTCTTATAATTGTGATTGAGCAGACATTTTAATCAATTTATAAAAGTAAGGAAATATGAGATAATACAAATAATGAGCCAAACTAAATAAAGAACCAGTGAGTTCAAAATTACTGAATTGCATTTAAAGCCACATGAAAAAGAAAAGGTTGTGAGATAACAGCTGTAAAGATACATCTTTAAAGTCTGTTTGATCTATATATTCAATATGTTTTATTTAAACTATAGCTGTTCTCTTTTTTAATGACACTTGTTGGCATTGTGTGTGCTTTTTCATACATTATTATTTTGTTGAATGGCATAACTTATTATCTGTTATTCTTCACCTGTTACATATGCTGACTGCCAAACTGCACATATTGCTGACAAATACTTTAATAGCATTTCACTGGACTGATCTTTCTGGAAAGGATTTTGTTTTCAAAGTTACTTTGCTGTTATTTTTCATGGAGTGTTTACATTGTTTGTTCTCTTCAGATTTGGCAGGGAGTCTTAGAAGGCATTCACAAAAGAAGCCAAACAACACAGTTTGAATTCTGCTATAAAAAAGTGTTAGCCATGATTTAATTCTTAGGATTTTGTTAACTTTGACAGATGACTTGAAGCAGGACACATGGAAGAATGTAGGTACTGTCCATGGTGCTGAAAAAACAAGTCATTAAAATACTGTCGTCGCTAAGAAGGAGTAACACAAAAGGCTAGGTTGTTCTGTTTGATGAACAACTGAAACTTGTTTTCCCTCAACCACATTTTGGCCCAATTCAGTGATGGAAATTAAAATGAGATTCACAATCGGATCCTTTGTTATACCTTTCCCCATCAACAGTTTCTTCTCTTTGCACTATTCTCCTTCAAACAAGACCAACAGCAGTTTTTCTGTTCTCTAAGAACTCCTTCGTTTGTTTTCATACTGCAGGTCGAAACACTGCAGGCTTAAAATTCAAGTCATGTTTGCTTTTGAAATCCATTACAAAGAGTCAAAAAATATCTTCAAAAAGGAAAACATGTTTACTTGCAATTGTTTTAAAGCAAAGGTTGAATCCAACGATCCAGTGTGGTTAGTTATCCCCTCATATCTGCATTTCCTACTGATATTTCTTCAATTTTATAATCTAGGATTCTGCCAGATGGACCTCAAGAGAGTGATGATCAAATGTAATTTTAGATGTGATTACAGCTGCAGCAGAAAACCTTTTTGACTGCGCTGCTGTTTGTAATACTTGACATATCTATTTGACGCTGAAAAACAACACAGTCTGCCAATGCTTTCACTCAAATGTGACCTTTCCCCAGCTTGCAACAACCTCCTTGATAAAGCTGACTACGTGTTCAGCAGCTCCTATTTAGACACCTATGACCATTTTCGGTTGTTTTTTCCCTTGCAAAGAAAGCACTTTCTCTGTGTTGCTTAGATAATGTTGTCGTTGGAGAGGGCTGTTGTAGGTTAGATTATAAGAGGTTAGATTCACGCCTTTTCTCAGCGCCTGTGTCCACTCCTAAATGTCACTGGTCACATCCATCATGCAAAGGTTTCTTTTTCAAAGGTGGCCATGCATGAGAAAAGAAAATACACAAGCTTGAAGTCGCTTATTCTCCTTGGCCCTTTCTAGAATCTGTTCTTGTTTTAACCTTATGTTTGCAATTTTCCCAATGATTCAAGCCAAACTATTTTTTAAAGGTTGTTTTCATTTTTGATACACTTTTGTAGATGTGTATTCATTTTTTTATGTGTGATTTTTACTTAAAAAACTTTATAGGTCACATATTATGCAATATAGACCTATGATTTTGTTTTTTACATGTATATGTCCCTAGTCTATTTAAAATCACCCCAATTTTGAGTAAAGTCCATCTTCTCCATCAGTAGCCTGTTCAAGTTTTCATAAATTGTGTACTGAATCAGACCGTTAAAAGATTTCCCCTTTATGACATCACAAAGGGCACCCAGCGAGAAAGCCCCACCCCCTGCTACAGACAGCCTGTTCTGACAAGGGCTGAAATTAAGGGGGTAATAGGCATGACCAAATACAGGATCAGATTGGATTTCTGTCAAGAAACTTGCCAGACATGTTGTAGCGACCTCTAAGACTTATTTAAACTTGTTGCAAATATGTATAATTTGACCTTTAAATGTAGAATTAATCAAAACACAAGATAAGTACTTCTGAACTAACTAATTATTATTATTATAAAAAGCTATAATTATAAACTATTACCTTTCTTCAATAAATGCGATAAAGGTTTTACATTATATTAAAAATGACAAACAGAACAAGGAACAAACCAGCTCAGACATCACATGACATAGATCCACAAGAGTAATCACAAAAATGAAGGAAAAAAATTATACAACTCAAGCAAATGAAATATGGGCCATACTTTTATTCTTCCTTTTTTTCAACCACTACTTTTTTATCTATTTCTTTTTTTTAGCATACACCCCTTGAGATGTAATATTTCATTTTCAAGGGGGGGACGCATCAACGAGGTATATGAACAAAAGTTGAGGTTCTATAAAGGTTAGAAAAGAAAAAGCTAAGAGGTCTTTGGAAATCTATGTAATGTTGAACATGACAATATATTGCCAGGATGTACTAATAAGCGTCTCACTTTATAGAACTGATCAACAAAGGAATGAAGAAAACACATAATATTTCCATTAGGCTTGTGCCATTTTAGCAGGGACAGTGTTTCTGATCCAGAAAAGTAAAATATATTCTTCCTTGCTGCAAAAGTTAGTAGACTAAATAGTCGTTAATGTTTGCTATGTATGCTTTTGTAATATGAGCTATTTCTGATCAAATATCATGTCATATAGGCAGGGGATTTTGCGTCACTCCAGCCTCCTTGTGTTTCTGGAACAGCCACACTGAGTGGCATTTCAGTGCTAGCGTGGGCTGAAGGGGGTCAAGTGGAGTGCCCCCTTCCGGTATTTTCTCTGACTCATGGAGGAGGTCATCTACAGTATACATTACTACTTCAGACACTTTCACATTAGGAGACAACCAAAAAGGTGGGAAGGGGGATGAGAGAGAGAGAGAGTGTGCAGATCCTCCTACATTGTTGTTTGTTTTCATTTTTCAGGACAAAAATAGGGGGGAAACTGTATTCTATCACGAGGTCCAGCTTATGTCCTGAAAAATAGACATCAATGTAGCCTAGATTAAGATCATTGTGCCTTTATAACGTTCAAGCATTTCTATGAGCCTGTTAATTCTACAGTGATGCAGAGGATGTCTCAAATAAAGTCTGTGTTTATTTGCATCTGATCCATCTGACCACTCCTCCACTGTATCAGGGGGAACGCTAACAGCTTTGCCTGTAGATGTAGTGTTATGGGGTTATACACGAAGCAACGTTGCTGTGGCAACAGGCCCGCGCACGAGAGAGAAAGAGAGAAAGGGATTGAATACACTTCTAAATGTATTCAAATAATCACTTCATCTCTCAAAATAAGTCATGTCTAAGGCAAACATTTCTAAGTTGTTGCTTTTTTTTTTTAAAGCATGTCATCGTAATAAGTGTAATTTTTTTTAACTCAAAAAAAAAAGAAGTAAAAAAACAGTCTAGTGCTGTGCCATTCAAGAGCTGCAGGGACGCGCGTTGGTCAAGAAGCCTGTAGGAATTAAGCCTGAGAGCAAGGCGCAGCCACAGGTGTCAATGGATCCGAGGATCGTCATTCCCACCTGGGTCAATCCGTCCGTGAGCACGTGGAGGTCCGATCCTTTTGTTGTTGACGCAGGGCAGAGGTAGGGCCATCTGTGTGTCCTATAATGTCACAGCGATAGCTGCATGCGGTGATAACGAGGAAACCCTACTGTGAGAAGTGACAGTTATCGGTGTCTCACCTGAGCTTAATCGCAGTTATGTAACAGTTTACATTTGCAGGTAACTCTGGGGGAAGCAGACATCGTGAGCTCGCCCTGACACATTTAATCCGCGCGCCCAAAAAATGTGCTGACTCGTTGGCTTCAGGAATGCCTGCGTGTTTATTTATTAACACGGTCCTTAAAGGCAAATATTTATTTATTATTTATTTTCTGCTGTTATACAACGTAGAGCTGTGACGAACATTAATTGTTTGGTTCAATGTATCACGATGTCCAAGTTGACGCATTGAAATTACGTATTTTTTTGCAACATATATTTAAAAATCTAAAGATAATTTTAATTAAATTTTATAGATAAAGGCTAAGTCCTGAGGGCTAGGATTCCTGTTTTTAATCATTAATGAATTCATTCACTGTAGAATTGTCAGAGAATGGGGAGAAATGTAAAGTTACCCAAGATCATACAGTCGCTTTTTCCCCCTTTACAATCCCAAAGTGAAAAACCCCCCCACAACAAAACACAACAAAATGTATACAGTGAGATACAAAGAAACAGAAAACAAATGTGGGATTCTCAGATTTTTTTCTCTTCTAAATTTCAAACAATCTTATTGATTTATAGTATTGTGTGCGTTATCTTATCAACTCAATCAATTCATTATTTTAGCTGTGATAAGAGTTTCACATTATGGCTGCAGCAAATGACTATCTTAACAATGCAAATTTTAACAGACCACATGCTTCAAATTATTTGTGGTTTACTGTCATGTTGAAAAAACTTTAAATGATGCTTTGTAGATACAGCTCCAACAATATTTTACCCATGACTCAAAATCTGGCTTTGTGTGAAGTGCTTTAAGATCAACAGGTTTCTTTCTGTTGTGAACGAACACTCATGGGTTAAAAAGATTTGATATAACCAGGCTGGTTCAGAGCTGCATAATTTTTTGACTTTCAGAACTTTCTCTGCCACAATTAGTTTTTAAAAGATCCGATTACTCCTAGAGCTGAGTGTCTTATTGCCTGAAACTCTATGTAAAGTGGCAGAATGACTAATGTCAGACCACCTCAGCTGGTAATTGTGTGCTCAACAGGAGCTGATTATGGTTCATTACCTGCATCACAAGTGTGTGTGTGTGTGTGTGTGTGTGTCTGTGTCTGTGTGTCTGTGTCTGTGTGTGTGTGTGTGTGTGTGTGTGTGGGTGGGTGGGTGTGTGGAGGGGTTTAGACACCGAGACAGACAGAACAATCTGTAGGACCCTCATATTTGACATATCTCTGCTTTGCTGTCAGGCACATGCAACAGCTGTTCGGCTCTCATCACACAGGATTCCTCTGAAGGGTTTCTCCTCACAGTCGTGTTGTTTTATGATCCAGCAGAGCTGAAATAGCTGTTGAACACAGAGTCGCCACATCCCACACTGCTTTTTCCTTCCTACTGTGAACCTTCCAGCCACAAGCCCAAACCTTGGATTAATCTACAGCACGACTTTGAACCTTCCTGAGATTCGTCTAATCATTTTGTGCTCATTTTTCATTCCTCTCTGTTTGTACTCTCTTCTGAAGGCAGCACTCTATGGATGATATTTTATTAGTCTACAGATTTTTTGTGTGTTGCCACGTAAGCTACCTGCTGGAGGAGTTGTTGCTTATTCCAGTCTGACTTTCCCTGAATTTGTCTTAAAATGAGCACAATGTATCATAACATACCATAACCTGAGGTGTAAAAGCGCTTTGAGTTAGAGAAAAGCGCTATACAAGCTCAGGTTCATTTATCATTTACATGTGTTTGCTAATTAAATTTGGAAAAATTTGGTCAATGTTAGCAAGCATTAAAAACGTAAAAATTCTAAAAAAAATTGCATACTAAAGTTTACTTTTCTTTGGCAAAATTGTAATTTAATAATAAAAAGTATAATGGAAAACAGTATTAAACACAAATACAGTATTATATGCAGTTATTATTATTTACACTTATTATTAACTGTGTATTAAATCAATGAACAATCACATATAATCAATTAACCTTAATCAATCAATAAATGTTTATTTTATGGCACCAACTTATAACTGTTATTTCCCCAGTCTAGGGGAACCAAGACACAAAATAATAAGTGCCCCCACTCTTCCCACGCCCAAGAACAACAGCAGTCCCGGTCACTTCGAATTTGAACACAGCACTTTATTTTGCAGAGAACAAAGGTCCCTAAAACAATAAACAAAAAGGTCTCTTACCTATCAAAAAGAAATGAAATAAAAGACACAACTCCTACCTATTCTCCTACAAATAAAAACACGAGAAAAAGTATTCAGCAAAAATAGGGCTTCACTCTCCTTATCACGCTGTGTTGTGCAATTATTTACCGTTTCAGAATCACAGTGACTCAGTTTCCTTCAAGTACACAAAAGAAGTTGTCGAGTGGCTGGCTGGGTTGGTAGTGGCAAGAGAAGGGGAGAGCAGGATGCAGCAGCTTTTAAACCCGGCTCGTCGTTAAACCCTCTCTACATTCAGCAGCAGCCTCTGCATCACCTAAGACACACAGACACGCCCACTGACAGAAGCACTCACTGACACACAGACTGAGGAGGAGACAGGGCTGTACATTTCACAAATCATTAATCATACATGTGACTCAGGGTCATAACACAACTCAAGACATTTTACCAAAGAGCAGGTTCAGACCTCAGTCTTTATATGATTATTTATAGCGGCCCAACATTCATGTATTATGAGCACCGCACTAAGCAACATGTAAAGTTGCAGTGCATAGATAAACGTCCTCTAAGTGGCAGAAACCTCAAACAGAAACAGACTCATGGTGAACATCCACGTGCTGAAACTTTGTTTGGCTAAAGCGAGACAGAGGGAGAAGATAGAGATTGGGATAAACACCAACATCAACAAATAAGATATCTCAAAGAGAACATTGATTATATGGTGTGTATAGTATTCAGTCTCTGTGAGACTTTTGGTATGTTTTTCAAGTTGTTTGAAAGATGACATTTCTTTTTCAATTAACTTTTTTTGTTCACCATTACTAAATATCAATTTAGTTTCCACATTATTTTTATATCATTCTTTCCCTCTTGATGTTAATTATGTAAATTTCCCTTCATGTTGTTACAGTGGATTCAGTTTCTGGTTACCCTGTCTATATGTCTATATTACTAAACCTTTGTTGTGCAGATCATTAACAAAACTAACAACCGTTATCACACTGTGGTATTTTAGTAAAGAAAAAAAAAACACCATCTGATTTTTCTGATTTCTAATTGCTTTTTTTTCCTGTTAGGGTGCAGGTTGAGTTTTATGTGAATGAAAACACCTTCAAGGAGCGTCTGAAGCTTTTCTTCATCAAAAACCAAAGATCAAGTAAGTTCAAATCATTTTTTGATTCATTACAAAATTGTCCCTTTTTTATATTTAAAATGGTTGATTAAAAGGAAAAGACAATGACAGTATCCCTCATTATTCAGGCATTATTAGATCCCAAGAATCTTTGGAAAACTAAGCAACAGCACAGGACAACCACATTTGTTGCTTACTCAGCTTCTGTAGGTTAATGGAAACATTAACCCTTCCTAAAAGTCCACACAGATGAAAGTGTTTTAAGGCAGTAATGTTTCTTGTGAGTCAAAAATCTCACATTTTCTTTGCAGCTAATATCCTGTTTGTTGTATTTGTTTCGAAAATGAGTTGCTCTTTGGGTTTTAGGTCTTAGGATCCGTGTGTTCAACTTCTCCCTGAAGCTGCTCACCTGTCTGCTGTACATCATCAGGGTGGTGACTGACAACCCCGTCCACATTGCAGGACAGCAGAACCCTCTCAATGGCAAATGGTTTGTTCACAGTTTGAGAGAAATGTCAAGTCACATCAAGATGCTTGATGTCAACACACATAGAACACTTGATACCCCAGAAAAACATTAAAAGATTAAAGGTAGAACATGACAGGACACAAACAATGGCAATGCATTGCCAACATTTACTCTTTTATGACAAGTTTAAATCATTCCCAGAGGTCCACAAAACATGTCTGTGAAGTGTCCTATTCTAAATCCACTCTGATCCTGTATTTGCAGTCCTGCACAGAATGGGTTGTATCTGTGTCTTTAGCTTTAAATGCAAGTCAGCTGTGTCTAACCACGCCTCTCTTTAAGGGCTCTGGTGGTTCAGGCTTTTTTTTTTTTTTTTGCTCCATGCCAAATTGTTCACGGTGAAAAGGCAGAACAAAGGGTAAGGGTTAGGGTCAGAGGGCAGAACAAACACCTAGCTGTGGGAGTGTCATCCACCTGAGCATGGTCAAGTGTATTTTGCACTACATGTGACATCACCACATATACTTATGTGACCATTATTTTTGCTCTGAAAAAGAACACTTCCATCAATAAACTAAACATCTTTAAATCGGCCAACACTTGGCCTTCCACTTAAATTCAGGTTGTCGAGCATTAAGATGAATAAGGATGCAGCATTTATTAATACGGCTTATAATATTTATTCAATTTTTAACAGTTCAATTACAATTATAGAAATAAAAATATAGATCCTCATGGTTAAGGTTTATCAATACTACTGGTATATATTGTTTTCATATTATTATTTTAATAAGAAGTCCTGAAGAGTTTATTTGTAAGGTTATACAAAGTAATTGTTTTCAGTGTCATTGTATTGTTTGGTACTCTCTGAGTATTGTTGTCCATAGAATCAATATAATAAATACAAAATCTAATAGAAACAATCAAGTGCATCAGAGGGGTGTCAGTAGAGTATTGGTTAGTGTGTGTGCCTCATGTACTGACGCTGTAGTCCTCCAAGCATGCAGCTCGGGTTCAAATCTGATTTTCTTGTGTCATTTCACAGAACAAATACATTCACAGCTTATTGATTAAACATTTTGTTTCCACTTAATCATCGTCACTGTTTTTGCAGTTTTGACAGCCAGTGGAACGGATCAGTGCAGGACAGAGAAATAAACTGGTAAGAACCTGAAAATGGGATTTAAGTTGAGAGGGGGGCCAAAATGAACACTATCATTCAGTCTTATTTGTCTTTGTGCTAGTTGAGCTCTTTGTTGAAATTCTTACGTCATAAATATAACCTTGCACAGGTTCAGTGTTTTTATTTGTTTAAATGGACAGCATGTCACAGCTCTTTCCTTTTACTCAAGTCAACCCATTTAAAGCTGTAGGACCTAACAGGCCTTATGTAAGTCTTATTATGTGTCGTTGGGGGTTTAAAAACAGTCCATATTGCATCTCTTCCCAGATGTAGAGGGTTAAGAGAGCAAATACGTGTATTTTTGCTGTTACTAAAATAGTTGCTGTTATGTGCTCTGTCTAACAGGGGGTTGATCTTCTGGGTGGATAGAAAGCTTCCTGTCTGGGCCATTCAAGTGAGTCACTGCTGATTATGAATAGAGAAAAACAAAATGATCTTTTATAACTTTTATAAACTTAAGTGTGTCTGAGGTGAACAAGTAATGATGTCCTGAACCTGAAATGGTTGGCCAAGTAAAGGAATAATAAAACTCTGAATTTATGACTTTGAGTTTATGAGTTCTTGTTTTGTTTGCACAGGTGATTGTGGCCATTATTAGTTTCCTGGAGACAATGCTACTGATGTATCTAAGCTACAAGGTAAGACACAAGAAAAAAATATGCAGACTTCAAACACGTCCGTGTGATTAGTGTGAAACAGTCAGGTACAATCGGCCACTCGCAGTCTGTGAGATTGACAGTTCATAAGTGGCATAATTAGCCAAAGTCATTTGTCACGGCTACATTAGGAGAGACGGTAATTACAGGATCTGGTGGAGGTGAAGGATTAAGTGCTCAATAGAAGTGACAGACTACAATTAAGAAGTGTATGTCTGCACTGAGTCACTGTCTTTTGTGTGCTTACAGGTAGAACTGTTAAAAAAGTGTTTTTAATTTCAGGGAAACATTTGGGAGCAGATGTTCCAGGTATCTTTTCTGCTGGAGATGATCAACACTGTTCCCTTCATCATAACGGTAAAACATTTCTACATGACAAAACTGAAATAATCACTATCCCAACTATTTCCTACTGGGACCCAACAAAAACATAGGAGTTGTTGAATATTATGTACTGGTTTATTATTTATTTTTTGTGAAGATTTTTTTTTATTGATGTTTGACATAATCAATTACAATGAAGGAAAAAACTAAACGTTTGGTTTCGTCAACAACTCACAAAAATACAGGATAGGAAATTATATACGTTATTTACATAGTCCCTTATACATGTCTATAGAGAGATAAAGACCAGAGACAAGATGGAATTGTCTGTGAGTTTGTTATTTCTTTAAAAGTATTTTGTGTGTGCAGTTTCTGATGTAAACGTTGACATGGAAGGTTAACTTCAATGTTGAACTTTTTTCATAGATCTTCTGGCCCTCAATAAGGAACATTTTCATTCCTGTGTTTCTCAACTGCTGGTTAGCCAAGTGTGCTCTGGAGAACATGATCGTGAGTCAAACATATTAGCTTAATTGTTTCTGTTAATGACCTTTTTTTAATCAACATTTTAATGACTTTGTTCAGACTAGGCGCTGTGAGTCCCACTATGGTTGGTCAGCCGACAACTAGTTTGTGTCACAGCCACCACATTTCCCTGATTTACACAGACCTTAATGCTCACAGTCATTTGCATCGCTGCTGCAACAACACTTCTTTTTTCCTACTTTGCTTCTGCTGTGAGTGTGTGCACCCTGCAGGGTTTCCATTCAGGGCAAATCCTCTTGACGTTTATCATGCTGTTTTATATTTCATGCCGTTCAAGCTGTGCTGCTGTGACAGAACCCATCCAAGGGAAAATCCATAATGCCATATCATTTGCAGCGCATAGATAAAGTTATCATGTGAGTGGTTTTAGTCTCAGTTTAAATGTTAAAACGTTTTTTGTTTTTTCTTTGTTGTTGGGTAGAATGACGTCCACAGAGCGATCCAGAGGACAAACTCGGCCATGTTCAACCAGGTCCTCATTCTCATCTGCACCCTGCTCTGTCTGGTCTTCACTGGGTGAGGCACTCCATCAGTGATTTGTTCACTATTTTGGTTACCTTCAACATTAATGACACATATATTAAAATGAATGCATTCCATGATTGATGTCTCTCTCTGTTATCCTTAGATAAGATAAGACAGTCCTTTATTAAACCCTGGAGGGGAAATTCAAGGGTTGCAGCATAAAGTCATGAAGAAAAGCATATGAGTGAATATAACAAGTGTTTCATTCGTTATGGGGGGATTTTTGCATTTTCAGTTTTACATTGATTTGTCTTGGCCTTAACTTAATATACCTTTGAGATGTGGGTAAGCCAGAGCACAAGGACAACTTCTTCTGTGCAACCGGTACACTTTCGATGTCTGTCCCCTCTTATCTTTTCTTAACAGGACATGTGGAATCCAGCACCTGGAGCGAGCAGGTAAAAACCTCTCCCTCTTCAACTCCTTCTACTTCTGCATCGTCACCTTCTCCACCGTAGGCTTCGGAGACGTCACCCCCCGCATATGGCCATCCCAGCTGCTGGTGGTCATCATGATCTGTGTGGCTCTGGTGGTGCTTCCGCTGCAAGTAGGAAGCTATTTCGGTAATCTTGGGTTGCTGGTAAATGTTCCTCCGTGGGTTTGATTCACATTCAGCTTGTTGTGTTTGTCAGTTTGAGGAGCTGATCTACCTGTGGATGGAGAGACAGAAGTCTGGAGGGAATTACAGCCGCCACAGAGCGCAGACAGAGAAGCATGTAGTGCTGTGTGTCAGCACGCTAAAGATAGACCTGCTCATGGATTTTCTCAATGAATTCTATGCCCATCCAAGACTGCAGGTATCAAGCAACACAAAGGAAGCATTTGTTACCCAAAAGCACAAAAATATTCTAGCATTTGTGTTTGAAAGGATGTGGAAAGGATGACGCATAAGAACATTTGTTGCCAGTTTTTGTACCATGAACCACTCTTTTTAGGGCTATTTGTGCATAGTTACTAAAGTTGTCTGTGTTTATTCTTAAAGGATTACTATGTGGTGATCCTGTGCCCGAGTGAAATGGATCTTCAGGTGCGGAGAGTGCTGCAGATCCCTCTGTGGTCTCAAAGGGTCATCTATCTGCAAGGGTCTGTTCTCAAAGATCAGGACCTGCTGAGAGCAAAGTAAGTGATTTACATGATGACATATTCATAACTGTCCTCTGATATCTGATCACTGATTGGACCAATGTTGGTGCTATAATAAAAATACCATCACCAGGCAGTAGAGAGTGACCGAGCAGGTCATGACAGACTGAGATGATGAAGAATAAAACTCTGTTTGATCATGAGACCTGATGTTTTCCTACATTTGTTTGATCTATGAGTGAATTTTAAGAACTGCTCCACAGACTAAAGGGCCTTTGTACTGTGAGAACTCAAATAATCAGCATCATTAAAAGACGTATTTGCATAAGATAGATAGATAGATAGATAGATAGATAGATAGATAGATAGATAGATAGATAGATAGATAGATAGATAGATAGATAGATAGATAGATAGATAGATAGATAGATAGATAGATCGATAGATAGATAGATAGTTGCTTGAATTTCCCTCGGGATCAATAAAGTATCTATCTATCTATCTATCTATCTATCTATCTATCTATCTATCTATCTATCTATCTATCTAGATAGATAGATAGATCGATACTTTATTGATCCCGAGGGAAATTCAAGTTGTTTTTTTTGTTTTTTTTTAGAAAGATAATGAAAGGTTTGTCTCCTCGATGTGCTTCTTTATCATAAACTAGCTGGACAGATGTCCTGATTGAGTCGTTCGCAGCATGTGGAGACATCGTTCATAAAATATAAAGGGAGTGCTCTGACGTCAATACTGTCAATTAAGAGGAGAGCGCACATCTATGCCTTCTGTTGCACTACAGTAGGTGAGCCATCAGTCTTTAATTCTCAGGAAGTAATATAATGGTAGGCTAAACAAAGCGTTACGTCGTCAAGGTTGGATGTTTGGAAACATCTGGCTAAAATTCTTCAAAGTCCAAAAGTATTTGTCTGACTCGTCCTGTTATGCAATGGGTAGGCTCATGTTAAGTGGGCTGGGTGTCAGGTGCAGATTCTGATATGCCACCCCGAAATCCAATGATTGACTTGGGCTGTGTTGCAAAATCTTTTGCCCTCTCCACTTTGTTCTGCCGTCTGAGCCCTCTCTGGAATGGGATGTGACTTGGGCTTTTCTTGGGCTGTGATCGAACATTACATTTAAAGCTACAGACACAGATACAGACTGGCAGAGCTGAAATAGAGGGGTTTATAGGCATGCTACAACACAAGATCAAAGTGGATTTGTTTGAGGAGCTCTGAGACTGATTTAACTTTCTTGAAAAAGACTATAATATACCCCAACTTTCAGATTTGTTGCTGATGAGCTCTTTTCATCCCCAAAATCCGGCTGTTAAAATACACTGATTTCGGTAATTGCTATAATTGCTGCACTTAAAGGTAAAACAAAATCAGCTCATTTTGATATATTTTGATTACCAGTGGGACTACTTAGAAAATGATTAGCATAGATCCTCGTGATTGGCTACGCCAGTATTTGGATGATTTATGTGGTGGTGGGTGTGATGTTATATTAAGAGGTTCTTCATGAATTTGAATTCGTCAATCTCAGTTTGTAACATGTCCCTTTCTCAACAAGCTGCAGAGCTTTGTCTCATATCAAATCGACTATAATGGATTCTTACATTTGATATTTTACATGAATAAATAATTGCTTTAAACAATCAGTAGGATATGAATCTCTATTGTCCTTCTTTTCCCTAATGTCATCAGATATTCTCTCATTCCTCCCTCAATAAAGAGGCTTGTCAGAGTGATTGTGTTTCCTCATGGTGACATACCTCTGTTATTAATCATTCAAGCCACCACTTCTTTTGAAACTCAACTGGTAAATGGACCCCTTTCCTCCGAGCCGTTTCATTCTCAGTGTTATCACTGAGACGAAGAGGAAAAATGTAACCGTGATGATAGGTCTGACAAACTTGCTGTCAATCTGTTTGTCAAGTTTATTAATGCAGCCTTCATAATATGCATGTTTCAAAGCACAGAGATAAGACAAAGCAGGAAAGCTAAACAGGATTTACAGTATATGAGCTAACTTTTACTTGTATTGGTACACAATACAAGTACACACATACACACATTTTTTTTCGTTTGTTTTTTTCTGTCAAGTCTGTTAACCCTATCAATCTCATCAGAAACTTTACAGTATCCATTATAAACATAGGATAAGAGTCTGTCTGGCTTTAATTTGACATTATATTAAAAAGTGTTAGGTCTCAAAATATAAAGATTGAAAAATGCATTTTAGTACAAATTCTGCCTTAAGATGATCCATCTCCTTTTTATTTACAATGACTTACAACATTTTAAAAAAGCATGTCAAAAACACAGACAAGTCCTGTCCAGCAGTTTTAACAAATGTAAACGTAATCTGAATTATCAAAGTATAACTGTCATGAAACGAGTTTGTTCACTTCACTGTATACATCACAGTGAGTTTGTGATGGAGCAATTAGAGTTGGTGTGTGTCGAGCTAGCATCCTGCATCTGGTACCTTATCAAGTCCTCCCACGCTTGTTTTGCATCCTGCATCCTCCTGGGCTGTGTTAATCATATGCGAAAACATTTCCACACTCACAGCACATATACGTACAGTGCAGAGCATTTCCAAGTTTATCTATGTGTGATTGTCTGTATGCATGCAATGTGTAAGGAAAGATTCAATGAAATGACATTCTCCTTTTTATGTGCAATTGATTGGCTTTTTTTTACATGGTAAAAAAAAAAAGTGTTTCAGGCAGGCTTTTTATGCCTTTATTGTGGAGATAAGACACTGGATAGAGTCGGAAATCAAGGAGAGAGAGAAAGTGGTAAAGGGTTACAGGTTGGATTCAAACCTATTGTAGACCACCCGCTTGGAGGTCTAAACATACATGGGACCCAAGCGCTTACCACTGCACTACCAGCACACCAGTTTGAGTTGTTTTTCTTCTGAAAATGTCCTTTTGTTTCAAATGATGTTTGTATTATATTATCTATTCTATCTATTGACTTGTTTCACTGCTGCAGAATGGACGACGCAGAAGCTTGTTTCATTCTAAGCAGTCGTAATGAAGTGGATCGCATGGCTGCGGTAAGAAAGAAGCAGTTAATGAACATAACTCTTCAGAGATTATAAGTTGTCCTTCTGTTATTTACAAAAAACTGAAGTCATTAATGCTGTCACTCATACAGACAATAAGTAAGTAATTAAATGAGATTAAATAGTGAATAAATGCTTTACTTTTCATTGTTTCCCCTCAGGACCATCAGACCATCCTAAGAGCCTGGGCAGTGAAGGACTTCGCGCCCAATTGCCCACTTTATGTTCAGATCCTCAAACCAGAGAACAAGTTCCACGTTAAATTTGCAGGTGAGACTAACAGTTTTTCAAAAGGCTATTTTCTCACTGAGATTTAGATGAAAACATTGGCTCCACCTCTGATATCTGTCTAGTGAAGCAGCTAATATCTAATGTAGATAAGTGCTGGATATCATGACTACCTATATGTGAGAAATCAATTCTGAAAATATATCCTAAATGTTATCATCTTCAGCTCTTTAAATGTCCGTAGCTATAAAAGGTCCCACAGCATCTTTCCGCTTCTTGTTTAGGTTTTCCAGTCAAATATTAGCTAAATCTGTTTTTTAGGCCAGGGGGAAAAAAGTTAGCAATTTGATGATAAACAAGATGGGACACCTTAAGCAGGCACCTGTCTCAAAGAGACATTGAAGCCAAGGCACTTAACACCACACTGCTAAACTAAGATGCTCCTTTATATTAGATTTTAAATATAGAGGTGTTTTTAAGTGTATCTTTGAGTTCTAGACCGAGCCAGTCTATAATAACATAACATTTAAATTTAATGATCTTAAACTCTGCTAATCGACTCCCAGAACTAGTTTTCCTTCAGAATAAAGAACTGATCATATAGAGGCTCAACAGCGTTTTGATCAGCTCATTCTCTCCTCTACAGATCACGTTGTGTGTGAGGAGGAGTTCAAGTACGCCATGTTGGCTCTCAACTGTGTGTGTCCTGCCACCTCCACCCTGGTCACTCTTCTTGTACACACCTCCCGCGGTCGGTCAGTCTTCTTTGAAAACTATGGCGCCTCCTTAGGCTTATTGATTTCTCTTTGGTGTGTTTTGAAAGTTCAAACTTCATCACATATTTTATTAACGCTTCTATGCATTCAAACTTTTTTATGAAACTGTCACAGGGAGGTGAACACGCCAGCTCAAGGACAACAGTTTTAGTTTTTGTGGGAAACTGCAGGAAGTGAAGAGAAAGAACTAACAAAATGGATTTGATTTGTTTAGCAGGTGCCCTCTGTCAAACAGTGTGTATAGCTCAGTGGTGAGAAATGAGTTCTCTCAGCATGTGATCGGATCACTTTTAAAAGCTCAAGTCAACAGCTCAGGGAAACCACATTAAGGGAAAATCAATGGATTATGCCCTGACTGTGTTCCTGACGGCTCTTTACAAAAGGGAACTGTCTGTATTTTAGCTTTAAGAATACAAACGTTGTGGCCACAATCATTTGAATGAATGTTTGTTATGTTTTTCCGACTTTGTTAAGGGGGTTTGTTTATGATGGGATTTGTTTGTATTGTGAGTGGGGGCATTTTTGGGTGCAAAAGAAGAATCTACAGAATTACCTCAAAGGAAGCTCCATAATAATTAAAATGTATATACACTGTATATATTTTTTAACTGGCTACAGTATGGAGAGTGTGAATATGATATATATTTTATATGTTACCGAGATCACCTACTGTATATGAACGTCTGCCTCTGGGTTGTTACATCTCTTGTTGCCTATTGAATGCTTTATCAATTCTTATAATAAGCACAAATAGCATGACAGCATGGAAACGAGCATTTGTTAACTAATGCGTCAAATGTTTGTGTTTTCCCTGTATGAATGCAGAGAAGGACAGCAGTCTCCGGAGCAGTGGCAGAGGCAGTATGGATGTTGCTCTGGCAACGAGGTCTACCACATCCGAGTGTGTGACAGCAAGTTCTTTGGAGAGTATAATGGCAAAAGCTTCACATACGCCTCCTTTCATGCTCACAAGAAGTGAGTTGACATGTAAGCTAAAGCATCTCTTTCAGATGCTGACAAGTTAAAAATATAATAAAACTTTTACAGGAGTTGTTTCATATTTTCACACTGGTGTTTTTTTTTTTCAACTTTTTGTCTGGAAAAAAGAGAACAAACACAAAAACCCTAATTTGTGTCATTTTTCCTTTATGGTGTTCTTTCCTTTCTTTTTTTTTTTTTTTTTTTATCTTGGAGGGCATACAAAAGCTTTAGATGTGCCTGCAAGAGATTTACTGTCCTAGTATAGAGAGCCAAAAGTGTGAAGTAAGGAGTAATATCTTATACTTTTTAGATGCTGGCTAAATTCTGCTTGTCATGTCAGACATTCTGTTTTGTTCAATCAGTACTTTGTAACTGAACCTTTGAGCTCACTGTCAATGCAAAATAGAAGGAAGGACTTACTACTTTCAGGAAAAGGTGATTTAAAAGGTGATTTACTTGTTTTTAAGTAAATCTTTTTATGTCACGTCCCCCTTTGGAGGAGGAAAGCCATTAATAAGTGAAATAGTCTCTCTCTGCTTTTTTATTTATTTTTGTGCATCAATTTGTGTCTTTCCTACTCTTTTATATTTATGATGGACCATTTTTGTCATTATTAATATCATTCATCGTTCACACAAGGATGTCTGCATTCATTTGAATACTTTTATAAACAGGTTGACTGGAGAGTCTTAATTACTTTCTAGCCACGTATATTTTCTAAAGCTGTCGCTTTAAACAAGCCGCCTCTGCTGAGTCGACATCGTTGAGCCTAGCTGTTTGTTGATGCACTAAATAATTTAAACATAATCCAAAATGTAATTTATATCTGTGACGCATGGTCATGCAGTGAAGATGTGATATTGTTTTGATTTTAAGAGGCGTGGGGACAGCATCCTCTGTTATGTCGCCTCATACTTTGAGAAGCACTGCATTATAGAGAGTCAAATGATGGCACTTTTGGCTCTCCACACAGGGCTATATACTGCTTAATTATTCCTATCATGTCTTTAAACCTTATCTTCTTATCTATTTGATCCTGGGCTTAAACAGATTTACTGTTGTAGGATAAAAACTCCTTCATTAAATTGTAACAGCACTTGTTTGTGGTGCAGGTACGGCGTGTGTCTGATCGGTATTAAGAGGGAAGAGAATAAGTGCATTCTGCTGAATCCTGGTCCTCGCCACATCATGGCTGCCTCTGACACCTGCTATTACATCAACATCACCAAGGAGGAGAACTCCGCCTTCATCTTTAACCAGGAGGAGAGGAAGGGCCAGACAGTGGGGGGGCTCTTTGCGGGACCATCACAGCTTCCTGTACACAGCATCCTTGCTAGCATGGGTAAGAGAGGACAACAAGATCACAAAATTCATCTTATTGTGAAACTTGTAGACTTTTTTTTTTTTTTCCCTCATGTGTGATCTGAAACTCAGTTCAACTTGATTTTCAGGCACTGTGGCCATTGATCTTCAGAATACGAGTCCGCCCGACCCCTCAGTTGGTAAACTAGTCCCTCCCACAGTAAATGGGACAGGAGGGCGACGGCCGAGTATCGCTCCAGTGCAGGAGATAGCTGACTCCTCCTTAATCCTTCCATGTGACCTCCTGAGTGACCAATCAGAAGATGACTCGGTGTTCACGGATGAGAAAGGACACTCATCCACAGAGTAGGCTCACTGTTTCTCGATTAAAAGATAAATAAGTACACAACACACGTGGAGGCATAGATAGAATCTAAAGCAATAAAATAAAAGATAATTATGGAGCTGCTACTGTATTGCTACTACTAGCTGTTGTGGTAAAACATTGTGGTGACAGTATGTAATGGACAATGCTACTGACTATCTTTAAAGTAGAGCTAGGCATTGTGTTTCATTCAACAAAGTTATGAAGTAACTTTTCTACCTTCTTTTTTGTTATTACTTTAAGTTTGACCTAACCTCAGTTCAGAGTAAAATAAATAATTAGTTGATGCAATAAGATTTACTGTTGAAATGAAACTTTTTAAAAGTATGGACAGTGAAGGGGGTCTTAAACTTTTATAGTTTTTAAGTGTATTTCAGTGGAAATATGACTAGTTTTACCTCAGAAGACAGAATGTTTGCTTGAATTGCTGACCATGGCAAATACGTAGAAAGTGGTCGTTTTGTTTTGCATAACGTCGAAATAGATTCTTTTTTTCTTTCAGCTCATTCAGCATAAGTGGCAAATTTCTGAGGAAACATTTATCACAGCGTCTGCATATTTTTTAAAATTATTATCGAATTGTTATCAACTGGTTTTCAACTGACAAAAAGAAATCACAAAAATAAACCTGACAAATCTTTGGACCACAGTATGCTTCCATGAGATGTGTCACTCATGCTTTTTAAATTTTCTTGGCAGGTATGTGAAAGGTTATCCCCTTAACTCTCCGTACATTGGGAGCTCGCCCACCCTGTGCCATCTGTTGGCTGAAAAAGCCCCGTTTTGCTGCCTACGCCTGGACCAGGTGGGCAGTTGCCGTTCCTCCAACTTAGTCACTCAAATACTTACTGCTTCCATCAGTCCTTCTCTCCTGTCTCTGTCCTTCACTTCCTTAAAAACAAACCTTAAATACCTGTCTGCTGCTTTTTTATTACTTTGCAGGGATGCCGGCACAACAGCTTTGAAGATGCTAAAGCTTATGGTTTTAAGAACAAGCTCATTATTGTGTCAGCTGAGACTGCAGGGAACGGTCTCTATAACTTCATTGTGCCTCTCAGAGCTTATTACAGACCTCGGAAGGAACTCAACCCCATTGTTTTGCTGTTGGATAACCCGTGAGTTCACTGTAACACGCACACACACAAACACACACGTAGTTCCTTTCTCATTCCTTCACCCTTCAGTCTTTCACTACTTCACACTGCGAAACATAAAGTACGCTAAATGCTCACGTCAGCCGAGCACTTAGGACAAGGCTGCGGAGGTGGAAATCCATTGTCGGTCCTGATGTTAGGTTACTGCTCACGGTGACGGTGTGTTTTGAGCGACAAAGAAAATAAAAAGAGCTTCACTCGGTAGCTCCAGACGGTTACCATAGCAACCTAGTTTGCCTTGAACCTGAAAGATATATATTGCTACAAGGGGAGGAAAAAGATAAAGAAAATGATTTCTTCGCTAAAAAACCGAGCAAGCTTTCATTGACAACCCTGATGTGTCCCTTTTCAGCCCCCACATGTGAGCTCACAGGACTCCCATAGAAACTGTTCAAAACAATAAACTCTCTCTCCCGCCTCTACTGCCCTCTCTCTCTCTCTCTCTCTCTCTCTCTCTCTCTCTCTCTCTCTCTCGCTCTCTCTACCTTCCTATCGCTCTTGTACACGCACAAATACAAACACCCACTCACTTGGATACGCAATTCAAGCACTTACGACAGCCTTGGGTCTCTCTAGTCAGCAGGACTGGGCAGATGCATAAAGTAATTTTCTGTCAGGGAGGGTGGAGGACAGCAGTAATAAAGCAACTGAATCTCTCTGAATGTGCTCAGCACCAGATGGACTCGTCCTTCATTCTTTAAACACATCAAGCTTAGTATTACATTTACATTTACTGTACATCACCAATGATGTTTGAGCATACGTTCAAATAAATAAAGAGATATAGAGTTTCTGTATCTGATACTGTAAACACTTTTAGGTAGAAAAATTAATTGATAACTGACATAACAGTCGATAAAGAGAATTTATAACCTGAACATCAGATATATGGTTTTCAATCAATAAATCACTTTTGATTAATATAGCATTGAGTTATGATTAAAGCCATCTCCGCCTGTCTTTCAAAAACATAAGTTCTACTGTCTCTGTGTTATATTATGTAAAGGCACTCAACAGGCAGAAACCTAGAGCTGCTGCTTGTCCAAAGGAAGACTGACATCAACACAACCGTAGCTTTGAAAAGCTGAGAGTACTTTACTTGCTGTGTGAATTCAAACCTGTTTTTATGCTCAAATAAAGTAAGGACCTTCTCGTAGTTTGAATGTTGCAACGTTAATTTAACCACCGAAAAAGGAACTTGTTACTCGTTAAATTAACGACAAAGAAACGTTGGAAAAGGGAAATGTTTGACGGCACAAGGTGGATATTACTTTGACTCATCTACTGAGCTGTCGAAAAGTTTATTTAAAGTAGGGGATGACATGCAGCAAAGGGCCAAAGCAGGATTCAAACACACGGCCTATAGCCTCTGTACATGGGGCACGCATCATAACCGCTACGCTATATCTGACAACTTTGAACTCTTTTTCTAAGTCTCTCCATGACTTAAGAAAATAATTTCATCCCTACTCTTGCCATAATACAAATGTGTTTTGTTGGTGTAAAAAAAACAAAATGTACATTTTCTCTTTATATTTTATGTCTCCTGTAGGCCAGATAATCACTTTCTGGAGGCCATCTGCTGTTTTCCTATGGTCTACTACATGGCGGGTGCCATCGACAAGTAAGACCAGCATTCTCTTCATCAAAATCTTAATAAATGTGACATTTATTCTCACTTTAAAATATACCAGAAGAGGTTTGTACTGCTCTTCAGATTGAAGTGGATGTTCGGGGTGTTCCAGGGGAGCTGGTGTCTTTTGTTCGGTTCATTTGGTGTTGTGTGTTTCAGTCTGGACAGCCTGCTGCAGTGTGGCATTATCTACGCTGATAATTTGGTTGTTGTGGATAAAGAGAGTACAATGAGTGCTGAGGAGGACTACATGGCTGATGCCAAAACTATTGTGAATGTGCAGACAATGTTCAGGTATGAATTATGATAACCATAAATGAATCAGTTTTTTGTTTTAACATCCCTTTATGCATGCTGTAATTATGTTGTGCATTAGAGGCATTAAAGCAGTTTTGTAAGAAGACGTGAAAAGTTGAATTTCATGCCTGACTATTCTTGATGTACTTTCTCTTCCATAATCACCCTGTTTAATGTAATGCTTTTCTCACTCCAGGTTGTTTCCCAGTCTCAGTATCATCACAGAGCTTACTCATCCATCCAACATGAGGTTCATGCAGTTCAGAGCAAAGGACTGCTATTCACTGGCCCTCTCAAAGCTGGAGAAGGTAAGACATAACAAGAGGGTTTACAGTCAAGTGAATTGAGGAAATTACTTTTAGATTTAGTTACAAAGTTTGCCATTTCAATCTGTTTTCTATCCTGTCAGGGGAAAAAAGTGACAGACCTTTAAAAGCTGTTAACCTGCCTCTTCCCCCACAGAAGGAACGAGATAAAGGCTCCAACTTGGCCTTTATGTTTCGCCTACCTTTCGCAGCAGGCAGAGTTTTCAGCATTAGCATGCTGGACACCCTGCTGTATCAGGTTGGTACACACCTACAGCTTAAAACCTCAGATGACTCTTTTCAATACCAGGTAAGGAAAATGAATTTGTCATACAGCTAAAGAGAAACAGAATCACCTGAAGGAACAAAGTGGGATTCATTCGACGAAGCAAAAGTGCCCTCTTGTGTTCATCGACAGAACAGTCACCCCGGTTTCTTTATGTCAAATATATTTTTTGTATAATGAAACAAAGTGATCGCAAATATTTTTCCTGTGATTCCATGGTCAGTCTTTTGTTAAGGACTACATGATCCTTATTGCACGGCTGCTGCTGGGGTTGGACACCACTCCCGGATCAGGATTCCTCTGTGCTGTGAGTGATGGAAGAAATAATATCAATATATGATCAGTCACAGCAGCGTGCTCCAGTTAATCCTAGTAATGGGATGACTTTGAATATGTTGTTGCAGATGAAAGTAACCGAGGAGGATCTGTGGATTGGCACTTATGGCAGACTTTTCCAGAAACTCTGCTCCTCGAGTGCAGAAATTCCTATCGGAATCTATCGCACAGAATCGCACATTTTCTCAACTTCAGAGGTGAGATCTTGCACCGAGTGTAATTTTATCTCTTATTCGTTATCACAGAAAATTAGAATAATAAGGTCATGTTTGATGCAGAATGGAGTAATAAATATTTGCTGTAGGCAGTCATGGTAGCTGCATGTATCTTTCGGCACAGCAGTAGTTTCTTTAGTTAGGCAGAAGTAGTTGTTGCAAATTGTTCTTTGTTTTAGTTAAGCAAACTGGGACGCTAACATTTGGTTATTCACATTAAGAAAAGCAGAAATATCACTTTACAACCTCCTTCTTCAGGGAGAAAATACCTCACCTGTAACATGCTGCTTCTATTTTTCTATACTTTCTGAACCAAATAGGTAACTTCTTCTCTCTCCAACCTAGTCACAGGTTTCAGTCAGCGTAGATGACTGCGAGGACACCAAGGACAAGGGGGATGAGTCTCGCAGCAATGAACAATCGGATCACCCCTTGCTGAGGAAGAAGAGCATGCAATGGGCGCGGCGTCTGAGTAAGAAAAGTGTGAGGTGGCAGGGAGTGAGTCGGGACTCGAGCAGGGACCACGCTCAGAGAATCGCTCAGCAGCGTCTCAATCTGTATCGACGCTCTGAGAGGGAGGAGCTCTCTGAGCTGGTCCGAAACCGTATGAGACATCTGGGCCTCCCTACTTCTGGATATGGTAAGAATAGACTTTTCTTTCATGAAGAAAGCCAAATGTCTACAGCCTATCTTTAACTGCGAAGGAGTTTGAAATGTTTCTGTTTTTAGAAGACCTAAATAATCTGACAGCCAGTGATGTCATGAATAGAGTCAATCTGGGATACCTGCAAGGTAAGTGCTCAAGTTGCATTTCTGTGGTCAGTAGAAATGTCATGTTCATGCAGATGTGGGAGATGTTTATGCAGATGTGTGTGAGCTAATTAAGATGATTTTGTTCCAGATGAGCAGAGTGACCACCAGAACACTCTATCCTACGTCCTCATTAACCCTTCTCCTGATACCAGACTAGAGCTAAATGACATTGTGTAAGTACTACTACTTCAATGATTGTAGTGTTGCATTTTAGCACAGCAATTTAACCAACAATGAACCTACAGTAAATCATCATGACTGTCTCCTGTGTGCGATTGCTAATAAATAAGATTTATACACGTTTGCAGTTAAAGGACAGCACATGTTGCAGTGAAAAGTTAGTGAGTCGGGATCCGTTCAGGAAAATGACTGAATGCTGAGTTCCCATGATTTAATCACACGTTAATCTTCTCCTTCTCTTTTCTCCTCAGATACCTGATACGTTCAGACCCTCTGGCTCATGTCCCCGAGGTGCCTCCGGTCCACCACAGCAGTCTGAAAGAAAGGCACGAGTCCAGCGTAGACACCAAAGAGGACACTCAGCTCTGAAACTGTCCTGACCTTCACTGCTATACTCCTTTATAATCACAGGGGGGAGGGGGGCTGATTGTGTCCACACAGGTCCAGTCTGAGAGAGGACAATTTGTGCTCCAGTGTTCACTGCAGCACTGCAGTCTACAGCTGTATTTATGAGTGCCTACTGTTTAGTGGATGACCTTTGGCATCATCATTGGCCTTTTCTTGCTTCAGGTTGTAAGTAAGAAAAGTCGATATGTCTGTGAAAGCTTTTTCAGACGGGAAATAATTTTACCTTAGTAAGTAATCTGATTCACTGAACAGATGAGAAATGTGATCACAGGGCCATCCTGAGGTAGTGAATGTCATTTAAGGCTCACCCATTTCTCAGTGGTTATAAGTTTTGTTTAGCTCATTTTAGTGGTGGATTCCTCTGGAAGTGTGCAAGATGAAAATCGTGATCAGGTATTTAAGGACGCAGAAGTTGTTGGCCGTGGATTTCAACACCTTTTCTTGACTTTTAACAGGAATCAAATATACAAAGCTTACATTCTTCTTGGTGATATACTTCCCTTTTTACATAACCTTTAAACACTATGTGTAACTTGCATAAAATATGGGTAAAAAGACTTTAATTTAAAGCTTTCAAAAATGTTTTTTTGTAGCTGAATCATAGAAATAGGTATCTAGTAGTGCAGAGATTTAATCAGTGTGTGATTGTTACTTGTATGTTTTCTGCATTTTACATTTTGCACAATAGCCTGGGTCAATCTTGTAAAAAGGTTAAGCCTTTTACTCAATTGTATGATGTAAAGGACTAATAATAATTTACAAAATTAGAAGTCAGAAAATATTGTTTTACGTTAAGCAGCTGCTCAGCAAAAAAGTTGCTTTTTTATTAACAAATGCCGTAATTTGGTCGAGATGGGTATTTCTAAAACGCTACATCCTGCACAGGGACTTCTGACTTTCTCTATGACTTCTTACATATTTAAATGTTCAAAATATTTGTACACAAGTTCAATTTTGTAAATTTGCACATTAGAGCAATGAGCAACTTCACTGAGTTGTTAAACTGTCTTTTGTGGTATTGTGTCAAGATATAAGTGTCGGATAAGGAAATTCAAAGGAGACTGGCAGTTAAATATTTCTGAAATGTGAAGAGATTATTTAACAAGAGTGACACGGATACCACTTGTTTCTGTAAGCTACACTTGAGGCTAAAGCTTGGATGGCGTTGCTTAGTTTAGGCTAAAATAAAGGCTCAAAACTAAGAGAAAAGTAGCTGTTAATCTTACTTTCTCGCGTTTTAAATCAATAGCGAAACCCTGTGAGTATTAAACAATGAATGTCTTCATTGGAGGTTATTTGCAGGACTATTTGTGGACATCGAGGATGAGTTATGGCAATAAAATGTCATTGTGTTAAAAATTCTTCTTTGGACCTTCCTGACATTTGTAGTGAGCTGTCTAAATTACTTAATATTTTCTCATAATGTTATTATGGGGGCCGCATCCTTTCAGTAAAAAGCTCTTAAAACCCACTCCTCACTTCCTGTTTGGCACCAAACAGCTCGAGCATTAAGCAGCTTAATTGGTAAATTTCAGTTTGGTGTTGGAAGAAATTAAAATATAGAGCAAAAACAAGTGAACTACTACTACTGAAGCAAATGTATCTTGTTTCTGTTCTGACTTCTCATGATATAAGGGGAAACATTTGACAGTGTTGCGAACAAACTTGTTTCTTCTTCCCCCATGTGGCCAAAACCATTTTTTCAGCTATAAAGACCTTTTAGAGAGATGTGCTCACTCTGTGTCTTTTGCACATTTTCTTGTATTAAACATATTTCAGATTTCTGCTGGACTGATTCTTGGCCAGAAGCACTTACTTTAGGTTTTACAAACCTGTGTTTGCTGTTCTGAGCCGGCATTTTGGCGACACATGACCAATGGAGCGTAACTTGATTAGCTGGACGTTCGATGATTTGATGCAGGGATTGATTGCTCCTCTTTAGATACCCGGATGTTGACTGAATTTTTTGACACTTAATTTTTTGAGATGTTGAATTTTTTTGGGACGTCAAATATTTTTACATTTAATTTTTTAACACGTGGAATTGTTTTACACTGATTTTTTTTAGACATGGAATTTTTTTTTAAATTGAATTTTTTTATTATTGAAAAAAAATCATAGGCAAAAAAAACTCATTGATAGAAATTCAATGGCTTTCAAAATTCAAAAAAAATTCAGTGTTTAAAATTTGAATTCATAAATCCGACAGATTTTCTTCAATACGGATAAGGGTAATAATCGTGTGCAGCACAAACTGAATACCCAAATATGTACACGTAAGAATACAACTTAAGTAAGTTCAGTAATCACACATTTCATCAGAAAAGAACCTAGTTTCATTTTATTATAGCTCTCCCAAATAAATTAACATAAATATAACACATTGAAATAAGACTCATAACATCGCCAGAAGCCTGTAACAGAAAACACCTCAAAATAGTGCCTGCTTATCAGTAAACATAACTAGTACGTGATGTACAAAAAATACTGCTGAAAAATGTACAAAATGCAGCAAATAAATATCAAGTATTGTGCAGTTCTTCCCCCTTCTGAACATGACACCAGCTGCTGACTGTTACTCATTACAGGGAAATCATAGTGTTGAGTGCCAGAAGTTACATTAACATCGAACGTCTCATTAGAATAAGTGAGCAGCTAATGAGCAGAAAACAGCTCAGTGGCAGCTCAGTTCATTTTGGTTCAGCACTATGAGCCTGTCCAGGATCTCTGGAAGCTCATATGTGAGGTGGAATATAGTATGAAGGTAATATATTATCACAAACCACTGTAGGCAAAATGCAATAAGCTTCAAATGCGCTTCCCATTTGGAAAAAATACTGGTAATATTTCGTCCGCTTTAAAAACATAATTTGTCTTTCACTGTAACAGCAGCTCCCAAAAGATAACTAAATCTATTTAGTTGCTTTGCTCCATTGTTCTGTTTGCATGACAGAAGACTGAAAGCATAATCAAAGAAGCGAGAAAACATTCAGAGCAGAATGCACAAGCAGTGCAATAATCGTCCCCCTTTTCCCCAACACAAAACACTCACGCGTTCTGAAACACACTAAAATAGAAAACATGATGCAACATTACCACTCACTGACATTAACTCCATTCTCACACTAAAAAAAGTTTTAGCAAAGCTCCCTCTTTATAAAAGCACTGACCAGTGGCGTTCACTGGTAAATACTCGGGGCTCTGGAAGCTGAGCCTTGCATGAATCACAGCAGAAGGTTTTTTTTTCCAAGCACAAATGGCTTTACAAGACATTCAGTGAATTTTCACCACTGCCTGTCTGTAGTTGCACTTGATATCTGTTGTGTGCCTGCTACTATAAGTAGATTCAGTGCTATTTGACTTGTCCTTCTCCTCACTGCTACATAAAAACCAGCCCGCCATAATTTCACTGTGTTCACATGTTGACTTTCGGCCAAGGATGGAAAGCTCAAATGCTGTTAAAGTGTGGTACTCGTAACATATAAACACAAATGGTTATCAATTGCTTTCAGATTTATCAGCAACTTTTAACACAATGCATGGTCAAAATGTGTTTGGACCTTGGGCCATACTAAAGATCAAGCATATTAAAAAAATCTTAAGCTTCTGTTTTACAACCACTAACTTTAGCATTCCTAGCTAGTAATTGTTAAACAGAACAACAAGATACAAAAGAAAAGGTGTAACTCTAAGCAAACAGTTATTTCAGCTGCAATGATGTTAACTTGGTACATTAGCTATAGGAATGTCAGCTATGTTAACTTGCTAACTAGCAGTAAACGTAAGCTATGAGTATGAGTAATAATCATTTTTGCGGTAGTGTTAGCTGTTTTTACTAACTAACTAACACTGTAAGGGAAATGTTTTTGTTATTTAACTGAAAGTACCTCATGGTTTATGAAAATTGTTGGTTTACCATAAAGGGCCTGATGTGCCTACAGGTTTTTCACTACAGTTGTCAGGTTTGAATTAATCTCCAGTTTGTAATATTTTAGCGATTTAACAAATTCCTACAACTATATGACTGGAAACCATGAACATATCAGCACACTAGAGGAACATTGCCATAATGTAAGTATGGTGAAAATTGCCTAAAATGTAGAAAGTAAGTGAAGCATAAAAGTGTCACAAAAAAAAAAGAAAAAGAAAAAAAAAAAAATATACATAACAGAATAAAATCAAAAAGTATCCAGTAGGCAGATGTTTCATTTTCGGCCACACAAACATTTTCATCCATGAGAACAGGAAATCCCACCTTGTCATATCAATTCAATGACCACATGTAAATTGTCTCATCATTGGGTCCTGCCCAACTTAAATTGATAAAACAGAAAATAAAAATAGATTTTCTCCTCTTCCTCACTTCCTGCGTGCACTCCCTGGTCTCTTGACCTGCCACAGGTGATTGTGGATGGTCAGGGCGTCCACACTGACAGACACTGACTTGGCGGGGATGACCGTGAACTGCTTTCTGTCTGAACTGTATTTATAGAGCTTTTCCACCATCTTCGGGCTTATATTGCGCGGCCCTGTGCCTGTGAACTTGATGATCTCCTCTGTGTCTGGTGAGTAAGAGTAAATTCCGCGAAACTGGCAACCACCGTCTCTGAAGAGGATGATCAGGTGGTTGGACTCGCACTTTTCCAGTTCCTGTGATCAGTCAAACAGGTAAGAAAGTGGAAGTTGGTAAGACAAAATATGTGGAAAAATTGAATATACTTCACCAAGAGTGGTTAATAATTCACTGATAACTAAACATGCATAGCTTCTGCATAGCCACAACAAATTATCACTATCAAATATTTTCAAATGATTACACTAACCTCCAGAATAGCGTTCTTCTGGGCCTCATTAACCTTTCCAGCCAGACAGCAGTGAGCGATGGCATTGATGATGATGGGCTTGTTGGACTTGGAGCTCGGCTCCTTGAAGAGTTTTGGACCTTTTTATGAACAAAACATCAGCAAAAGTCTCATAAGATAAATGCTAACTGGACCACATGTTGATTGGTTAAGCTTTAGCAGGAATGAATCCAAGGATGGGCAAAGTGTTTCCTAGTTTCCGACTTGTTGACCACAATCTCAAAGTCGAAAAAAACCCAAGATGCATTTCTTGACCTGCATTTCCCATTATGAAAACAAACTTCAAATTGCTGATATTTGGTCTTTCATATTCTACAAATTAATCAGCTTCATCTCCATATTTGCGAGTTATGCCAGTTGTATGATTTTTTTTTCATCTAACTCTAGAAATATTAGGCCAGTTCTTTTAGGTCTTATACTTTGAGTCTTGGCTAGAAATGTAATTATGGTTGTATTAAAACGTCTTTTGAATTTCTGCTCACCATTGTACTCCATTGAAGTGATAGAGGAGGTTATAGAACCATTCTCCCAGTCCCTCTCCATGTTCCTGCTGGACGCTCTGCTCAACATGGGAAATGACTCCATTGAGCAAACAGATCCAGCCCTGAAAGACACACTTCAAGGTCAATCAAACAGAAACTCAAACAGGAATAGATCCTTCTTTTCTTCTTCTGAATCACACCTGTGGGAGTCCGCCCCTCCAGAGATGACACTGTCCCCCTCAGTCGCCAAAGAAAGCGTCGATCCTCGATGACTGCGACTCAGGTCAGCTGAAAATGATAGAGACATAAGAAGTCAGCCTCAGTTTCCTCATCATGTTGCAAATACTACAAACAGTTTACAATCATTTCATTCAATCCAACGTTAATATTAGACTGATGCGTCTATTATACTTGGCAGCTATAAATCTATCTTTCTCGTTGTTGTTGTTGCTGCTCTGTTTGTCCCTGTCATTCTTCCTGCTTCTCCTTCTCCTTCTATCCCACTTTTCAAGCCCAACACAGTTTTGGCAGATGTCTGTTCATCAAGAGTCCGGTTCTGTTCATAGATTGTAAATATTATTGGTTCTGTTCGAGGTTTTTTCTTGCCAGCAATTGTAACTTTACAAAATGTTGCTTTGTGCTCATGATGGGTAGCTTCTCTGTAGATATTACAACATTAATTACGGTCTTCAACATGCTCTGCTGTAGAGTCTTGAGCTCACATTCTTTATGAACTACATCAATAAAGATTGATTGACTGTTAAGTCAGAATCAGTCACTCTTGAAGTCTTCTAAATAGAGCTGACCTCCCAAGAGTTTGCGTGAGCTTTTTTAAAGGGCCATGTATCATTGGTATCACATCATGCAGAGCAGGTTAGAACGTTCACCTCCCCTGCAGCCTGCTGATGCTGAGCCTTTCCCTTTGTTCAACATGGACACCTTCAAAGAATTACCTGCAGGACACATGCAAACACTGAGAGCGTGATGATGAAGTGAACAACAATCACAACAATCAGATGGCACAACAGCATGCAGACAAACAAACTACTCTACTAGACAAAAACATATACGCTGTCTAAGTATCCAAGGTTTCTTACATGCGGTGGATCCTTTAGAGAGGCTGTTGGACCCTTCACGGTGCAGTGATTTAGGCCGGTTCCTGCGGGATTTAGTCCGTGGGCGGGGCTTGGCCAGACCCTGTTCTTCCATCAACTCTTCCTGCTTCCTCCTCAGGTATTCCTGTTTAATAAGCTCTCGTCTCACCTTCTCCTCCTCCTTACGTACACGATCCTCTTCTGCCTTCCGCCTTGAAGAAAGGGGATGGAGTATTTGAGTACATGAGGAAAAATACACCACTAAAAATAAATCCTTGTAGACTTAGTCCTTGCATTTACAAGAGTGAGAAATTAAAAACGCACCTGGCCTCGTCACGTTTGAGCTCGCTCTCAGCCTCTTGCAGTTGTTTGCGTAATCTTGCTCCTTCTGCTTTACGTTGCTGCTTTAGGAGGAAGGCTGCGCGTCGTTTCGCCATTTCATCCTCTGCCTTCTCCTCATCCTGAGACATAAAGGGTAATCGTAATTAAAAAAGCAATTGCGGGTACCAGAGTGTGCCATAAATATTAGAAATCCCTTAATATTTGGGTTAGGGTTAGAACCCTAAATTTGTAAAACAGATAAAGAAAAAATATATTTAAAAAAGTGATGATTTTCTAGGAGCGAAGTATCTTTTGTTCTTGTAATACCCATTTCATCCACAAGAGGCTGACATACATCATTTCAATATATTGTGAAATGAGCTGAAAGCATTGTTTTTAATAGCTTCACACTCTAAAGCCCTGGCCCATACTCCTGTGTACCATGTCTTAACAAGTTGTCTTGCATTCATTGACAATAAATAACCATTTTAGAAACCTGCTTTCATGATCAAAAATGTGTGATTTCAATGACTTTTCTCTCAGGTAGGTTGCCCCGCATGTACTGAGGCTATAGTCCACCAAACTTAGGTTTAAGTCTGGTCTTGGGCTCTTTCACTACAGGTCATTCTCTGCCCCTGGTTTCCTACTTTTGCCACTGTCCAATCCAATAAAAAAAATCTAAGCGTTAAACCAAAATAAAATGAAACTGTATAATGCTGGCAAATATTTTTTTCTTTTTTGACAACTAAAGGATGGCTTTAGAAACCGTTCACCGATACTGCTTTTGTGCCTCTCAGGACTTCCATACAACTTGCACCCAAAAGCACACATGCACTACGGAAATCCAGAATTTTACCTTAAAGAAGAAGCCAAGTACATTCTTCTGTTCGTCCTCTGCCGTGCAGTCTTCCACATCCCCACTACCATCCTCCAGCGGCTCCTTAAGTTCTGACAGGTCGACTTCAATCAGCTGGCCTTTTATCTTGGAGCTCTCGTCTCCTCCCACAGCTTCCTTCCCTGAGTTGGAAACATTCATCTCATCTTGTTCTGCAGCCTGTGACAGAGACATTGATGTACTTTTCATAACTTGTGGGTCTTGGGATTGAGTTTTGTCTGAGGGAGGCCCAGTTCGTTCTGCGTTGCTGCGTTTGTTGGAGTCATCATTGATTCTGAAGGTGGCTTTTCTCTGAATACACCTTTCTAACTTGGAGCACTCAACAGTACTCTCAGTATTCTGCTCTCCACTTGAGTCTTCCCTGGGAAAAGGAGCGTGAGACGTGTCGGAGGCCTTTTTGCTGTTTTCTCGGCTTAGTTTTTGCTCCAAGGTTTTGCTGCGTTGGCTGGAGCTGAGCTTGGGTGGGCGGCGAGCAGGGGCAGAGCTGCTGCCACCAATATCCACAAAGTGTACAGCGAAGGATCTCGACTCGGAAGAAGAAGAGCTGGATTGTGTTGCGTTGGGAGTTGTGCTTGTACCTGATTCCACATTTTCTGAAGGCGACACCACATGCTTCATCAGCATGTCTTGCTGTAAAGAGAGCTGCATCATTTGCTGCTGGATTGAGTTAATAGCTTCATTGAGTAGATCGATGGAGTGGGAGCACTCGTTCAGGTCAGGTTCAGCTGCGTTATCGGGGGACAGAATGTTTGACTTTTTGTTTGAATGTCCTCCCTCGAGTTGACCAGCCTTTGTCTGGAACTTCAGAGCGTCAAGACAGGAGTCGTCCTTGCACGTCATGGTCTTTACTCTGCTCCTGTCGGGTAGTTCTGTTGATTGGGAATGTTTGAGGGGAAGTGGGAGGGTGTCGCTCTTCCCTCCACCCTTCTTCACAATGTTCAAGAATGCCGCTTTCCCCAGTTTTAGTCTCTGCCGTGCTGACAGGGTCTCCATCTTCTTCTTCTGGTACTCGATGGCGCGTCTTTGCTCTTCGAGCTGCATGTGAAGCTGCAGCAGCGCTGAAGGCACTACCGGAGGACTCGCCCCCAAACTCTTCTCCAATACAGAACTGGGCTCCTTCCCAAGCCAACCAGTGGCACAGTCGCTTTTCAGCCAGGGAGGGCAGGGGGCATCAGAGCCATCCGGTGTGGTCTTCTGAGAGCTGCTGGTACTGGAGAATCCATCGCGCAGGCCAAGTTTGAGAAGCTTTCTCTCTGCAAAGCTAGTCATCTTGACACTGGTGCTGCCTGATGCACTGCAGCTACTCGCCCAGGATATGGTGCTGAGGCAGGGACTCGAGCGTCCACTGTAGTCCTCCTTATCGTCCCGCTCGCTTACCTTCGAGTCTTCTCTCAGTTTGGTCGACTCACTCTCAACCTCTCCAAAGTTGCACAAGTCTCCATCCTGTAAGTATCGTCCCTTTATTCTCTGCACAGTCTCTTTGGTCAGCTCCATGTGGTCTTCCTCGTCATCGTCTTCCTCAAGGTCTGCGATGTCAGAATCAGAGTCAAGCCCGACCTCGGTGGAGTGAGGCTCTGGCTCCCCTGATAAATGAAGAAAGAAGCCTTGGGGCTGCTGAGAGATGCCTATCGATCCGTCTGTGGGCGGCTTGAGAGATCTCGAGCCTGACTCTTCAGCATGTATGGGCGTAAAGGGGCTTCTGTTTGACTCTGCGGCAGGACTTTTCCTCTGTGACGGCCTCGGAATGTTTGTGGATGCTTTCTTAGCAGATGCTGCGCCTCTGCAGCGACTCTCCCCGCTCTCCTCCTCCTTGTTCAGACAGATGCTCTTTTCTTTGGCTGGCTTGGGCACAGCAGGCATCAAAGGCTCCAGAAAGTAGCCGCCTGCCTGGTGGTCTAGGGTGAAGGAACCCATGGATCTATCCGTTTTAGAAACTCTCGAGGTAGTTGTTGCACTTGGGATTTCGAGCTCATCCTGCTCGAAATCACTTCCAACTCGATGTCGAGGAAACGCGGAAGGATGAATTACAGCCACCAGTTCCTCCTCTTCTATTTCCTCCTCCTCATCCTCTATTCGCATGTGACTGAGCAGGCTTTGACCACTCAGTCTATGATGAGGAACAGGGCCCAGCATATGTTTCGGAGTGATGCTCATAATATTGGAGGCCAAGCTGTCTTTGCTGATGGAGCGAGCGAGGCTGATACTGTCTGTGTCATCCTCTAGTGGGTAATGCAGAGCGTAGGGCTGGGACAAAGGCCTGGATGGAAACAAGATAAGATGATGCAGATAATGCCACATTTCTGCATGCCAGTACATTAATGGGTTTTTATCACCCTGTTTACCTCTGTCTTCTCTCTGGCCAGGCCAGTATAGAGCCCTGATGTTGCACATCTGAATGCGTGATAAAGCTGGACCTCCTTCTGAGCTCTGTACAAAGAGGATACGTTACATACTTTAAAACACACATCAACAATTGTTCATACCTTTAATAATCAAAACTTGAAGTGTACACACTCTTTTTTGTCAAAAAAAGGCTTTTTAATGTGGAAAATTCAAGAACAAAACAACTCAACTTAAATTACTCTGAGATCGTAATGTTCTTCCTCTTTTATTCTATTTAAGACCTTTGTTTTTTTTTCTAGAGGCACTAAAGTCTGATCAGATTACCTGAAGCGCTCTCATCCGCCGCTTTCTGTTTTCTCTGTCTCAGTGGCAGTAATGAGTGAGAAGGACTTAACGAGTTGGACTTGGTGCTGTAAAGGGAAAACAGAGAAGTTTGGTTTTTAAAAATCACTTGTATAGAAAAGCTAATAAGGCATGTCTGAATTTAAAATAACTGGTGGTGCAATTTTTGAAGTGAAAAATAAATAAATGGATGATAAGTCCAATTAATACTTGGTTAAAAAGAAAGTTGGAAAATGACCAAAGTACATGATTGCATTTAAACGTTACTGGTATTTCAGTAGGAGGAATATACAGTATGATTCCCATAGCTGCTGTATTCTATAGTAGGTTGTACGTAACAAGAATACAATTGCTAAAATATGTACAGTATTTATTTACAAATCAACTGAAAGAACAAGGTCAAAGACTTCAAACTCCAATGGATTAAAAGACACTACACTTTATTCATCAGTGATCCTCTATCATGAAAGTAAAGTTATCTCCACGCGCTGTTACAGGGAAACACAAATCAGGAAATTACCTGAGGTCCGGGCTTGGGGGCGTGGTCAATACATCAGCAGAGTTTGACGATGTCATAAAACTATGCTTGGTGACATTGGAGATGGGAACATGGGGCCGGGAACTCTTCGGCTGCAGCAGCAATCTCACTATAAAAATGGTATAAATGGAGATTAATCATCTGAAGAGATCATATAACGTTATACAGCATCGTTTAAAGGAGCAATTCACTCAAATGTTTTACCATCTCTGATTTCATGCAGGTCCCTGGGCTGCACAAAGTCTGGCTTCACGCTTTCAAACCACCAGAAGAGTTCAGCTATGAAGACCATCACGTTATTCTGCGACACACAATGGTCAGGTTCAAGGTCAAAAGGAAGCCATGAAATGAAGGTGGGGTGTTTTCAAAGGTTGTGTCTCTGCTCTCTGACCTTCAGTACTGGTGGAGAATACAGCATGTCCTCGGGCTTCAGGTAGAAGCATTTGTTCAGGTATTCATTCGAAAACTCCTTTAGTAGCTGGATGTTGTACACACTGTCGGTTATGGAGGGAACCTCTTTCAGACAGATATCTGCACACAGAGGACAATAACAGTCAACGCTGTAATCTGTTAGTTACCATTTAGATCACGGCATATTTAAACATGAGTTAGATGATACAACTCACACATTTGTAGATACAATATGAGGCTCGGGTCAGCAGGTGATAAGTCAGAATATATTTGAGAGGTGTTATAAAATAAAATGTCTGATTAAGGAATCTTTTTACAAGTGCCAGCAAGGTGATCTATGTACCTTATCCAGGCCAGCTGCTCCCTCTGCTCAACGTCTTATGGGTAGCTTTAGCTTCAGATTGATCAACCAGGCATGACAGTGAAATCTTTCTAGTCATCTTACAGTCAAAAAGAATAATTAAAGCCAATCTTTAAGCAATGTTTCTGTCTGTTTTCAGTGGGTCTGTAAGTCCAGCGCTGACGTACCTTCTAGTCGAATAAGTTCTGGACAGTAGAAGTGAATCACAGCAAGCAAAGCCGTGCCGTCACACACATCCTTCAGCAGGTCGTCCAACAGAGGGAAGTGTTGGAGAGTCCGACCTGACAGGTGATCTCTACGGTAGCGGACCTACACAGCAAGAGATAGAACACACTTAAGACAAATTACACAAATGTATCTCATCAAAAGACAGTCACTGGCTCACTTCTCAAACACAACCTGTCTCTTATAGACATGTACTCGATGAAGTATATTTACTATACATCCAATACTTTTAATAATCTGATGAATTAAGATAATCATCTGGTATAAAGAAAGTTTTTAAGAGCAGATCGTTAAGTCATAAGGCCATGCAGGGAGGTCTGTGTAGGTTTTCAGTCATCCAAGTAATGGTAAATTTAAAGCTTGACCCAAAGGTAAGTAGACTGGTTGAATATCTTGAAAAGGTCTTGAAAAGAACTTCAAGATCTTTAATTTGCCAAGCAGGGATGTTTTCTACTTTGAGTTATAGTAGGTGCTTTAGATTAACAATGTTGAGAAAAAAAAAAGAAAAAAAAGCTAAGGATGAAGTCAAGAGGAAGTGAAATGATTAGCATATTACCATGTAAGAGAACTCCACAGGCTCCAATAAGCAGTGGGAGAGGGCATGCAATATATCAGGCTGGTGAGGGAAGAGAGAAATGAAATGACTGGTGGGAGGAAATAAAGAAATGAGGCGTTGAACGTATAAGAGGACTTTAAGCACTTTGATACAACAAAAAAGTAAAAACATGCATTGCTGTGTGGATGGTTTTTGGGATGGTCGGTGAAAACTCGGCTAAAAGTAGAAGGAACTGATGAAGGATTACGTGAAAAGAAAAATAAATAGAACAGGCAAAACGTTCTTTTGCCACCAGGGGGCACTGTGTTGTCTTCACTGAATACATCACTGTATCCTCTTGTATTAGCTACACTCATTTGCTGTTACACACACACCACACAGACATACATACACTCGCACAGCGGATTGCTAGAGGTTGCACTTACAGGTACAAGCTTCCAATACCATTTGGAGGGAGACTAGTATCCAAGAGGCAGAGAGGGGAGGAAAAGTTGGGGAGAGACACAAACAGGAAGAGCAGCAGACAGTTCAGGGGTCATAAACAGTGTCAGGTTATCAAATCTCATCCCCTGTTACCATGGATACAGATCTGATTTTAAGACAGGATTAGGCACAAGGAGTCAAGAGTTTCTAGCTTCAACGGAACATGCCAATAAGGGAAAGAGAAGAGGCTCTTTGTGTATGTTTATATTCTTAACCCTATTACCATCTAGAGGACCAATCAGACACTTTGCTTACACGTGTCTTTTAACTGTGTTCCTTCAAAGACAAGTGTGAGTCAGGATAGTGCAAATGTTTTCTATCTGTGAAGGGTACTTCCCCCAGAGGGTGTAGGGGAGTTGAGTCATTACTCAGTCAAATATAAACACACAGACAGAATGAACAGAGGGACAGATTCAGCTTCACTGACAGTCCTCGAGGATATCAATATCAAGGTCTGGGCTCCATAGTTTATAAACATCCATCAATCCGAACAGACAGGATGGAAAAATATTCTCTTCATAACAGCAGCCTCATAGTGAACTTGTTTGTTTGTTGTTGTTGTTGCCACTATCAAAGTAATGCAGTTCTGACTGTCTGCACATACATGTATATGGGTAGACTGAAAAAATGAACTATAATTACCGTTGTAGTTTGGAGTACTTTAAACTGTTGCTATTTGGTGTAAATACAAATACAGATTACAGATTACAACACAATGCTCAGTATGAAGCCACAGCGTTTAATGGCGGCCTGTTGCTGTGCCCCCCCCCCTAATATAACATAACAATCAGTAAAGTCTTTTACTCGCTCTTTTGTAATATTAAATAACAAGGACTAAGGCATTTTAGCTGCTTTTTGTAAAGTGTCTTGAGATAACATGTGTTGTAAATTGATGCTATACAAATAAAAATTGATTGATGGTAAAACTACATTTTCTAACTAAATCCCTCAAAGCACCAAACATGTGAGATTTTGAAATAATGATATCCTCTGGAAATGTGAGTTTTGTCAGAATCTATATTAACGATGTGTGCTGCTCATCAGATCACAGTCCAAGCAGGATCCAATGACTCAGCCTTCACATCTAAGAGTTAATAGACGCAATGAGGGAAAGATGCATGTGTTCAAACTCTATCCAAGGGGACACTAAAGCAAGATCCACATGAGACAAAGAGTGAGTAAAGCAGAGAGAGAGAGAGAGAGAGAGTGTGTGTGTGTGTGTGTGTGTGTGTGTGTGTGTGTGTGTGTGTGTGTGTGACCGTGTGTGTGACCGTGTGTGTGTGTGTGTGTGTGTTACCTTCTGGTGACTGGGTGAATCCAGCAGATGTTGCTTCATTTTTAACTCTTTTTCTAGGATCTCCCTCATCTTTATGTTCACCTGCAGAGCCACAAAACAATATTTCAGGTCATCATAGAAAATAAATAAATAAATAAATAAATCAATGCAGATCAGAAACACAAGTGTTTTTTTTGTTTTGTTTTTTACCTTATTGATCCAAAAGATCATTGCATCTTCCAGGTCAAAAGGCAGCTCCTTGGAGGCACTGAAGTTGGAAAAACGCTTGACACTGGACACAACCTTCTCTATACTGATCATTTCCACTATATAAGCCATCATTAGGGCGTCAATGAGGTGGATGTGGGAGCTCTGGAGGGACACAGAATTTAAGATTTCTTTGAGCAACAAAAGCAAAATGTATCGCATTGTATTAGAAACACGGATCTAGTTATGTTGCGTAATTCATAGTTGGACACCTTTTGTGTCTTTTTTTAAATAGAAGAGACCAACAGATATTGCAACCATAAAACGTGCTCCATCTCTGTGTTACCATGGAAACAAGGCAGTCCTTCCAGAGGGCAACATTCATACTTCTAACAGCAGTTTCCTTAAAGCACATGCCGGACAATTACTTGTTTTCATTACTCTATGATTTACAATGGATAATTGTTATTTGTACAAAAGATTGGGGATATTGAGGAAGCTGACAAGCTTTTGCTTGCATATGAACGTCTTCAATTACAAATGCATAGATATGACTGGATAAACAACTACAGCTGTGTATGAATCTGTAGCCATAAACAAAGGTCACTTGCATATTAAGACATGACACAGCAGAAACGGCTGCTTTCTAACCAGCCTGTTGCCTTTTGAGCTTTCACACCTGTAACCAGTATGACTAAGAACCCCAGCAGAGGGAGTTCACATTAAAAAAAAAAAAAAAAGGAGAGCGAGCTCATTTTTTGGTTCATTTTGTTTCATTAATATTTCATCTACACACTTTGAAAATCTGCTAAGCACTCACATCTACTGGTGCATTATTTATTCAGAAACTCTTGGCTCATATTTGGCTGTGGAAAGCCGAGTCACTGTGTGGGCTGCCAGTTTACAACTGCAGATGCCTCCTGATTTACATAAGAGTGAACATTTCTTGACTCATTTTCGAATAATTCTGAAAAAAGGAAGTTTTATGTCCATTTGAGGGCAATGGAACAAACCAAACATCTGCATATTGTTCCTGTATGTTTCCCTGTATTGTCCCTTCTCCTCTTCTGAGCAGAACTCAGAAAGGGAGGCTTTTGGAGTGGGGACTGCTGGGTGTTGCCTCTCAGACAAGGAATTTATCAGTTGTATTGTTGCTTTAGTCCTTTGTTGACTATTTTCAATTATTTAGTTTCTTTTGTTTTTCATTGAAATCCATTTTTTTTTTTTTTTACTTTCTTAAGGTGTTTTTTGTCCTTTATGAGGTCCATTGGTGGGTTGCTGTTAGCCCCTCGGGGAAGCCTTAGAGCATGGTGTAAAAATGAAATCACAATACAAACGTTGTTGTGCTAGCAAAGAGTTTTAGACATCAGGAGAAACGTTAACGTTTACTGCGAGTTGTATGGCTGATCACCTGATGAATCTAGTTCAATATATTGACAATTCTTTAGCTCTGATTTGATCTCCTCCAACTCCTGGGAGATATGTCTGGCTCTTTAGCGGGTAAATGAGCCACTATGTTCCCAAACGAGTCATTTACTCTTCCAGCATAAAGTTTGGGTCATGGCAGGTATATATATACTTTAAGATGCAGATGCTTCATAATCTTTCTGCACACTGGTAATGCACAGAATACAAAATAAATAATCCCTTAGAAATAAAGCAAGATACAAAATGCTGCTTCATTTGATTTTCTTGTGATGGCAAAAGTTGTGTGTTGACGTCCCTCTATACCTAGACATAAGTTTAGACCGCCTACCATCTTGATGGGAGCCGAGCTGAGGTCCAGGTGAGAGACAGGTGTGTTGTCTGCCTGCAGGACATAGATGCCTTTCCTGGACAGAGCCTGGATGACAGACTGGTGACCTTGGAGCGAGGCGGCCTGCTCAGCTTGAAGGATGAGCCCACACACCCGGCAGTAGAGATCTGCAGACAGCAGCTTGCGGATGATGGGGGGCTTGATGTGTTCTTGCTCATACTGGTCGGTGTAGAAGGGGTCCCTCAGGTCGGCAGGTATGTGATCTGAAACAAGTACACGTTTCATGATTCAATTAAGTTCCGGACTGGAAGACTGTTTTTTTTTCTTTTTTCTTTCTAAAAGTTGTGGCACATCATAGATCATTAACGAGATTAAAATGATGGAACGTTCTTGGAGAGACTGTGAAAGGACAGTACGAAACAAAATGGTCAAAATGGAACAAATAAAGTGCTTAGTGGTTTACCCCACTCGTTCTAAGTCATTTATCTCCCTGTCACTGTCTCTGAATAACAAACAGATGACGATATACTGTATAAAGATCGTCTGTGAATCGGACGACTTTGGTTATGGCCTGCAAATTGATGTTGACTGATGTTGTAATCGACGTTCATTTCATTGGAAGAATAAATGAATAATTACGTTTTAAATAAAAAGGTTGTGACACATCAGACCCTGCGTTCACTCCTTCTGAACACACACACACACACGTGAACACTGACGCCTCACCATGTTACATAACAGACGCGCTCCCAGGACGCAAACTCTCAAGGTATTAGACCGTCTAAGAAAAATCCAGGGAAAGAATAAAACACAAAGGTAACGTCAACGTTAAAACAACCTGCCAGGTAGCGTCCCTACTGGCCAAGAGGTGAACCAAAGACTTTAAGCCAATGAGCTAACGGGAATTAGTGGTGATGCCTAAGCTGATGGTGTTGTACCAGCCAGCTCCGTGTTTACCTGCTCATGGCAATAGGCGGCTATTTTTATCTGCTTTGGAGCTGTTAATCCAGCGTTAGCACCTGAAACACTCACGTAATTTAGCTTCCACTGCTTTCTGGGCAGATTCAGGCAGAAATACACATGGAGGCCTTTTTTCCTCTGGCTGAGATAGAAACATGTACAGTTGTGTGTGTGCATATAATTGGGACAAAGAACACAACACAGAAACACAGAAACTGGGGTCCCGGATTTTGTAAAGAATGCACATTTGGGTCAGAATAAGTTTGAAAGTTGATACTTCCTTCAAGAGAGCATTTGTCTTTTTTGCAGTGAACACAACAGTCAATAATGTTCACATTCAACCGTCTAAATACATGGAGATAGAAGGGACCCTCAACTTCAGTCAACAAAGCTTAGAGAAACACCCAGACATAGTACGTGGTTGTGAAAAACTGCCCATTAGCAATGACTCAAATGATAATGATCCAGACCCTGTATAACAAAAAAAGCAGTAGGTTTAAAACACAACAACATGAAGACAATGAGGATGCATCAATAATCAGACACTTAACAGAGCAGTTTCTCCCCTTTATTTCACATTAGCAGCAAGCTGACTGAGACATCCATTAGTGGAAAACACTCACACACTGTTGGCTCCGACAACAGCTGAGCACAATGTGAAAACCTTAGCTGGGATTGTTTTTGCAGCAGACTGCTTGCTTGGCAGAGTGGGCCTCCTGTATCTCACTCTGTGCTGCTGTGCGGTGCTGCCATATGGACATGGGATCATGTAGATCTTGTGACAAAATGTTCCTCTTCCATGCTTCCAGGTCTCTCTTTTTTATCACCCTCATTTGTATTTCTTTCCCGGCAAAACAAATCTTTTATGTCTCTTCCTCCAGCACACATCCCTTTAAACTGCCGCTTCCTCAGCCTCAGCTGTCCAAGAAGCCCTCCCCCCCCCTCCAATCCTCCCTGGTTGCTGTGGAGACTGTGATGGGGGATGCCAGCATGGCCGGAGGTGGGGGCTGGGTTGCTCTCCCATTGCCTCACTAGAGCCTGTTTTTTGGATCGGCCTCTCATATCAGGAGGTGTGTGTGAAGAAAGAGCTGCTCTTTAATCCTATGCTAATGCTAATTCTGCTAACATATTTATCATCCATCTGATCCACGCATTAAAGCCCACCCTGGTGTGTGTGTCTTTGTGTCTCTGTGTGTGTGGTGGGTAAATCAAGCGGAGGTGGGGCAGAGGAAGCCTTTCTTACTATTCTCTCAGAACGAAGGTCAGATTGATCAGCAGAGATCTTGCTGACAGTCGGGGCAGAGCTGTCAGAGTCTGGGCTCTGCAGGGGAAAGCCACAACCATGCTCTGCAATAAGAAGGCTTAATGGAGACTCCTTTAGAGGACAATTTGTGGGGGAAACAGCCTTTAAGCCGTGCATGACCAGCAGAATAAATGTTAGTTGGTGTTTGAAGCAAATCTGTGAGTGCTGCTGTGAAAAAAGTTTGATGTATAGTTCCTGAAATCTGTTATTGAGATGGGCTTGTTTTTAGCCCCAGCCACTTACTATAATACATTATATATATATACATATATATACACACATCAGAAAAAACTTAAGTAATATAGATTCTCATAATCATTTGCAAAGGGAACTTTGCATTGCATAATGTGTTATAATTGATAAACATGCACTGTTTGGGGCCTCTGCATCCCTGATAAAGTGTGCGCAGTATTGATTGCATGCTTCAGTCTGACAGAGCCACACAGAGGGCAATCATTCCTTTTTGTGTGGCAGAAGCATCAAATAAAGCGCTCAACGCCCCCTTTGGTGTGAGCGTGCCCGCCCACCATTCTGAAACAGACAGCGAAAGTTTAACTAGCCTGTGATACCTGATATCTCTAACAGCAACTCCAGGATTGGTTGAGCCAGCTTCCTTCAACCAAACCTTGGGTTTGTTTAAACTCGCTTCGAGTGTCAAAGACACGTGGGATCATGAAAGTTTTCACTTTTCCCAATTAGTCATGCTTCTTTAAGTTGAGTTGTTTGATTAAAGAGTTATCCACAAAGAAAGTTAGCTAATGTTACAGTCACAGTTATTTAAATAAGGCCGATCTCTGTGTTTTTAGTATTGCTGTAAACATTTCTGATGATGTAAGTACATTAAAAAAAAACAATATAAGAAGGGTCTAGTTATGGAAATTAACTTAAAGTGTCTATTATATCTCAAATCCATTATTCTCTGCTTTCTTTAAACAACACATTTCAAAAGTATTTTCCACAGACCTTTTCACCTCAAATAAATTAAAGGTTAATAAAACTGTCCAAACAAAACTGTCCATGTTGGACAACGACTCAAGCTCTCAGGTCCAATCCCATTAAACACTTAAACATGTGACTGTCCTGACTCTCACACCAGCAGCCACCAACAACACCATCCTGCCTGCCTCCCTGAGCTTGTCTAATAACAGTGATTTGGAACTTTTGTCCTCATCAGTTTCTGTCCCCAGGTTAGTGTGACCCCGGATAGTATCACAGACAAACAACAGCACTGTATCTTAAAGTATTAGAAACGGATTCACTCCTAATACGTTTTTTTTTTTGATTGTTTACAGAAGCTGTTTACATTTAACGTAAGCGTAGCATGATGCAGATTTGAAGTTTCAAATCTAGAAATAGGTTGCCAAGAACGAGAACCTAAAATGTTTGCATTGATGAGGTCATAACATGTTGACAAAATGTTTAATTCCTGCCTAAACCTTATTTCCATATCGATATCTGTAATGATCACAATAGCAGTAACTGATCAGAGGGAGTTCATCTAGAGACCAAAACATGAACACAGGACTTTTTCAAAAGTAACATGTCTGACTGGGAAGCAAGAATCTACTCCATTAGATCTGTGTTTTATCGATACTGATCTCATAAAGAGAATCATTCACAAAAAGATTGTCAGTAGAATTATAAAGCCCTTGTTTTGTTTTGTTTTTTAAACTGAGGGCTGCCAAGTCATTTCAACATGTCTACAGTGATCCCCTGCCTCAACTTCATCTCACATCAATAAGTGATTTATAGGAAGGTATTCGGATTTTAAATGTCAGAAGTGTGATTTCTAGACGTTACTTCAGGCTGTATGATAAGATAATAGGAAGATATAAAAAGATATTTAATAAGAAGAGCTACTGGAGCTGAGTTTGTTGATATTCAGAGAAAGAAAATATTCTGAAGCTATAATGACTTCTTTCTTTTGTCATATGTCAAAGTTATGCGTTATATTGGCCACACTCACAGTATCAACTAAAATGGCAGAAAAGAACATACTGTTGAGCAGAAAATAACAAGCTGTGTCAGTACGTGCACATTGGCTGTGGGACAAAACTTGATCGCCCACTCCTGCACATTTCTTTCATTATTACCTGCTATCAGCTCACGCCGAGATTTCAGTTAGAGGCTGTCAGGAAAAAAAATTGTCTGAAAAATTCAGCAATTTGCATTCACATATGCTCAGCTGGAAAATAGGGGGAAATGTTGAGGAGTTTTGTGCATGTGTGAAAACAACTATTGCAACTTAGTTGTGAGGATTGGGGTGACAAACTAAATAGCTTTCGATTTTCACCGGTGGTAGATCAAAACAATCAAAACTTCTCACAAGATAAAATGCTATTACAGCACTTCAAAAAGAACTGTTATGACTTCAAGTCTTAACTTAGGTAAATCATTACCCACCATGTTTTAACATTATTCAGTATGAACTTGTTAAATTTCTTTTAAATTCAATTTCAAAGTTAACACAGCGTAGTATGAATTCAGTCTCTTGGTGCAAAGAGCTCCTCAGAGTCCCTGGCACCCTGACGTTAGGAGGAGCCAATCAGATTAATGAAAGCACGGAGCTTGACGGGCGATAAAAGGTCATGGTTTGCTGTTGAAATTGGGCTTTTGATCTGTGCACTGGAAAACCCATGAACAACATTATCTCTGAGAACAACAATTCTCCAGCTGCTGGGAGATAAATGTAAAATTAAAACATATCGCGGGTGTAAGATTTTTTCAATTTGAGAAACCTTTATCTACACTTTCAAAACTTAGGTGCGTCTCTGATGAGTGTTTCTATATTTTGAATAGAACTTAGTACGCCATCTTTGATGACCAGCTGATGTTTACCTTACTGCAGGCTTTGAATCTTATAGTTTTGTTCTCCTCTCAGATTGAGTTTCCTGAGTCATCCACTGCAACACAGAAGACAGCTCTGCATGGTAGGAAACACTAAAGCTACAGTACCCATAAACCTGAAATGATGACAAAGACTTTTCCTTGACTGAATGACCGCCTCTGTGTCTCGTTCAAATTGCCTCATTGTCAAACTGATAATAAAATCACATGGACTTGTGACGGCACAGCTGACCTCTTGCTCACATTCCCCCCCCCCCGAGAGCAATCATTGGTTGACACAAAAACCCACATCCATGGAGGAATCATTTCCAGACATTTACTTGCAGCCAGCCGATAAGGCGCGGCCATCATTTTGAATGTTTCAGCATGTCTAGTCAGAACTGTCATGGCTAGTGACCTGTGTAAAAAGAAGGCTGGCTGATCACGAAATGTCGGCCTGAGTCTCGACTCAAGAACAGAAAGACCTCAACCATTGCAAAGATTTTATTTCTACCTGTAGCACCACGACCCTAATGGAACAAAATGTAATCTCCCTGTGTACTTCATGGTAGAAATGACAATGAAGAGAAGTTCTTGTCACCTTACTTAACCTGAGTTGTGGAAAAGATTTCTGCAGTATTTTATTCAGTTTAATGGGGCAACTCACTTTAAAACAAATGACAGTAGAAACACCTTTTTAAAATCTTCCAAGAGAAAAACTGCATTATGTCTGATATTAAATCTGAGTGACTTTCATGAGAGCAGTCATCTACTAACTTAATTAACCTTGAAAGGAGATGCATAAGGAAAAGCCTCGGAAAAACACTTACCAGTTAAACCCTGGTCAGATGTTTAGTGTATCCAGTTTTGTTATACCAAAACGCCTCTTAAATATTACTTTTCAATTGATCAACTAGTCATGAATTCATTCATTATTTTAGCTTTTAGAATAAACAAAAGAACCATTATTGGGTTAATGGTTGCATTATATGCTCACTGCCTTTTATCTCTGGAGTAAACACTGGCCAGTGTTAAAAAACCAACATACACAAAGGATTTTAAACTCTTTTTTTGTACAGTACAAGTCAGTGATGTTGACAGCATCAGATGCTGTTTTTGTATAAATTGCAAACTTACTTTGTCTTTTTGCTAATGAAAGTACTGGAATAAACTAGCAAGGCTAAACAAAGTTATTTATACATATATGTTTGAAATGCTGTGGTTAAGTTAACGGTTGTCTTACTTTATAAAGGTGGGTGAGTCAATCAATGAACAGGGTTTGCATTAAAAGACTAGACTGGAAGTATAGGCAGAAACATGCACAGCGGCTGTAATTTTATGAGGAAAAAAAAGATATTTCAAGAATAGGGTACACATGAGCTGATTGCTCCAAAGTACATACATCATTACCATATAAAACCAAAAGGAAAACAGCCTTACCTATACCATAAGCTTTAGCAAACAGCCAGCGGAGATTTGCTTCTATTTTGGCTCTTGCAGAATCGTAGAGCTCCAGCGGTAGGACCTGAGCCTCCATGCTCCCTCCTCCTCCTGCATCATCTGCTGCTGCTGATGCTGCTGCTGCTCTCCTGGTGCTGTCCCTGCCAGCACTCACCTCCACATCCATCCTGTGTACAGAGTTATATTCACAGCAGCCTGCATTACATCATCGAGATGAAGACTAACAACCAGCAAGGCCTGGCTCTGAGACAGCACCTGCTCTGGTGATGAATACATGAAAAGAAAAAAAAAATACTACACATGTATAAGACTCACCTTGCTGAACATTGTGATATTGCAAGGCTCTGATCAGTCAATTATTGCCATTCGGTTGCCCGTTTAAATCCCTGTCAAACATTTGCATTTCTTCTTGTTCTAGCTGACAATGTGTTAGGATAGTAGTGAAAGGAAATAAGCAACTCTGGACATGAAATAGAGCCTAACTGTATTTTATCAAAACAAGGAAACTGGTAGCATCTTTTCGCATTAGCTGCTGCTGCTATTTTCTAGCGATGTCCAGTCGAGGTTGGATTTGGGTTGACCATTGAATGACCTAACAGTAACCTAGCAACATCAAGTTAACAGCTTTAACGTTAGCTATTAGCTAGCCTAACTGCGCGCACGCACAGAAAAACAAACAAATCCTTTACCTCTAATACTGCATTTGTTCCTCTTCACAGCTTTGAGGGGGATGTGTTGTTATAAAGCCCACATGCTGGCTGTGCTTCAGCTACCAGTAGAATAACAGAGGACTCCTCCCTGCCCAGCGACACAAATCTCCGGTCCGGCCTCTCAGGATAAAGCTGCTGCGGCTGGCGGCTGATGGTGGTTAATCCAATAATAAAATAAAATCTGTTTGGCAATCATCCGGAGGTCTGTTTTCGAGGAAATTGTTAAATTCCAAATGCCTTCTGTTTCATATCGAGGCTGACATCGCCTCTGTGAGACGACTGAACTGGTGTAACGGTGCCCTGTTGTAGCGGTGAGCCTGTCTCTATGGGGACGCACCTCGGCTGCAGTACAACTTTTCACGTCCAGGGGGCGATGTAGGTCAGCACTGTGGACAGACAGACAGACAGATAGACAGACAGACAGGTAGATAGATAGCTTTTTTTCTGTGCAATAATACCATAATGAGACTAAGGTTTTTGGCAATATTTGTAGGCACAGTACAACATAAACAGCATGTTGCTTATACAATGGCTATTATTTGTAAGGACAAATCCAAATATTTATCAATTCAAATATGTCCAGGAATAAACGGCAAGGATTTTAGCAATAGTGCCCGTTTACCTGATATGGTGCTACCTCATTGTGGCTGCTAGAGGGCGCCATATGCATGACTTTACTTTTATGTCCTTACTATGGGTCAGATTCGTCGCCAGACCTTAGTTTTAGGGGGAGGCATATGATATGCATGGGGAGGCACAATTATTATCAGCCAGTATGCATATTTTAATAATCCTATACTGTATTCACGCAGCACGCAAACATCACGTTAAACATAACCAACAGCAATATGACCAGGTACACTAATAAATGATTCTGTAGCCCTGTACATTTAACTTAATATATCTGATAAAATGTATTAAATATAAATGCGTCCTTGATTTTGTGGCATTTAAGTAACTTTCAAACAAACATGTTTAAGATAGTATCTTATTATTTTGGTTGCATTAAATATAATTGTTATGTTTATAAATTAAGATAACTTTTAATTAATCCAATTCAATAGAATTAGCCAGTTTTTAGTTGACGAGCACTTCATGTTACTTTTTCTGCTTTTGAATTCAGCAGCTATCGTCTGGTCACAAGACATAAAGAAAGTGCAAATCATATAACTCAACAATTTCATTTGGTTGACAAAGGAGAGTTTTTTTTATACTGTAATATTAATGACAACTTGTGGGTGTATGCTGCGCTTAATATTTACAATTTATGACGCTAAAAACAATGTTTTACTGTCGGTTACAAAATAATCCAGAAATACAAATACAACAGTAATTAATTTTAAGCTTAACAGCAGCTTTTATTGAATCAAGACAATTTTTACAATACATTTTTAATCAGGAAATACTTTTTTGCAAACTACAACTTTGCATGACCATTGATTTTGAATTACATCTTTTCTTAAAAACCTCTTGTCTCAGAATTAGTTTATAAAACATGACATTTAGACACCTTTTACTACACTCCTTTACAAAGTGCAGTTGATGTCATTTAACACACACACATACACACAAAGGTCCCCATTTCATTCACAAACAATTTTCTCCACCTTGAGAGCAATCTTTTTTATAAAACAAATCTCACAAATACACCGCTTTTCGTAGGAAAAACAATAATCACACTGGCACTATTTTTAACTGTGGCAAATGTAACAACTTTCTACAACAGGTCTGTGATTTAACACTTAAAAGGGTTAAACATGGTAACCACACTCACTGATTAAAGATACAATATGAAAGACAGAAACATTCCTGTTTCATAACTGATCACAAATCAATTACTCAGCACCAGCCAAGACCATAAATTGAATGAAAAATAGGCTCCAGTTGATTAAGATTCATTTTCCACTCTTTTTTGAAAATCATCTCTCAACCAATTAGGGATATTTGTTCCGTGTTTAAGGTCCCAAATCTCCAATATAAGCTAACTCAGCCCTCTGTATAGTTCTGCAAAGAGAGGATAGTGTAGCAAGCAACAACATGAAAGGTGAAACTTTAAATATATATTTGATCATCATCTACAGAGACTCAGTGATAAGACTTAGTGAAATGTAGTTAAGTAACAAAACCTCACTGAAAAAACTTAAAATATAATTAATACTTAACAATTTAAAATAATCTATAAAAGCTGAAAAAAAAACTGTACAAACATAACTCAATGCATATCCCAAAAAAATAACATTTAAGAAGGTTGATGCATCAAAAGATTAAAATAAATCCAGTGAATAAAGCAACACAAGACACAAATAAATAGCCAGTGTACACATCAAGGAGTCTTTTTTTTACTGATACATACTCCTTTAAAACAGTTTCTAGGGTTCTCACACATAACAGAACAAAATACCTTTAAAAAGCATAAATATAAAAGCATCTTCTTTATATTTCAGGTCAAAAAAGCACATAAATAAATACAAAATTACTAAAACTGTTCTTGTCGTTAGTATAAAAACTGATAATAAAAAAGGAGCATGTTCAGTTTTGAGAAAGGTTTGTCACTCTCTTTCTGTATGTTTTGTTTTTCATATCATTTTTCCACTAAAGAGTTCTGTCAATTTTAAAAGTCTCTATTTAAACTGATCTGGGATCAGATTCATCTGTGAATGGATACTTGTAGGCGGGCTGGAGATACCTTCAGACCAGTCAGACATGTTGGAATGTGGGGACGAGCTGGACCACTGGTCCGGGGAGCCTGGGGAGGGGGTTAGAAATGGGTGGTCAGGCACCTGTAGCTGGTGATTGGGTGTGTTGTCCATGGGGCCAGAATAGCTGTGCTGGGAGGGAGGGGTGAGGAACTGGGTGCCGAGGATCTGTGTCTCCTGGGGCATTACAGTGTGGATTGACATTGAGCGAGCGTTGTTTTGCTGCATGTCGGTGCCATTCAGCTCAATGTTGGGGAAGCTCTGGTTGAGGGACTGTCCGACTGTGGCGGAGTTGGAATTCTGGTGTTGGAGCTGCCGTTGCATCATATGTGCAGATGGACTGAGATGGCTGGTCTGCATGTTCTGGTACCCCATGATCTGAGACAGAGTGGCAGTGCTGACGCCATGCAGAGGACCCATCATGTTGTGGGTTATTTGCGGTGCTTGAGTGAAGCCACCTTGCTGGCCTACTCCTGGGTGCATCCTGGAGACCCACTCACACTGGCCTCCTCTACTTCCACCTATAGATGATGTGTTCTGACTGCCGGGGCTGGACACAGGCAGGTGGGAGAGACGAGGTGGGTTATGGTCAAAAGACATACAGCCCATATCTTTACCCATGCTCAACTGACCCAAATGGGAGTCTCCATTGCCTTGTAGGTGATTTAAGGACATGGGTGGTGACTGCTGAAAGGGTGATGTCATGGGAGGAGAGGCCACATCAGACAGGTAGCCATGAGGTGACTCAAGGGAATCAACCGGAGAGAGGACGGCTGATGTGTCCAGCAAGTTACCCTTCCCATCCAGGGACTTCTTCTTCTTCATTCTATTATCTTTGCCTCCATCCTTCCCTCCTTTGCCAGAGCTGAGTTTGCGAACCTTCTTGTTGGAGAGGGTGGGTTTGAGGTTGCTAAGGTAATCGTTAGGGGAGCAAAGAGGCGGGGAGAGGCTGGGGTTGCTTAAAGGAGCGCTGTGAAGCCCAGGACTTCTGACAATGTTGTACTCATCTAGAAGGTGGACAATGTCATGGTGCATGCGCTCCTGGGCAATATCTCTAGGCAGCTGGTCAAGATGGTCAGTGATCTCACGATTGGCAAGGTGCTCCAGAAGAACTTTGGCTGTTTCGAAGCTGCCTTCCCGAGCTGCAAGGAAGAGCGGTGTCTCTTCCTAAAAGCCAAAAAAAAAAAAAAAGATTATTACACTATGATACATACATACATATTTAAATGTAAAGGTCTTCATTTCAGTAGAATTTAAGTTTGAAAAAGTTATATATTATATTCTATCAAAGTTGAGTATAATTAAACATCAGTGAAGTGCAATAGTTTTGAAAATCAGAGAAAGTTACATTACTCCTTATACTACAAAGTTAGAAGGTTAGGTTAGGTTTCCAGTGGCCTTAACACTCATAAAACACCTCCATTGTAATCTTTTAACATACCTTGTTGTCTTGCATGTCTTTGTTGGCACCGTTTTTCAGCAGCACCACAGCAGCCTCCACATTGTTTACAGCTGCAGCCCAGTGAAGAGCAGATTTACCTGTAGATAGTGAAGAAGGAGAGGGTTGATTATCAGATCAACAACCGAGGGATCTTTATGGAATGTGAGAGATGATGTCAACATTAGGTACCAGAATCATCGGTGGCATTAGCATTAGCATGGCAGTTGATAAGCTCTTCCACCATGCCATCAACCGCCAGTCGAGCTGCCAGTATCAGTGGTGTCGTTCCGTCGTGCATTCGGGCATCAAGATCAGTGGCGCGGTTTCGGATTAAAATCTGAAAGGACAAACACTTGTTTAGTTACGTGCTTTTAAGCTGCAGGACAAACTTTTTCCGAAAAATCGAAGCCAAGAAAACTTGGGATACTCCTGCAGAAGAAGCATTTACCTGGAACACTCCCTGTGCATCTGCAGCCACGGCAGCATGAAGTGGAGTGCGGCCCATGTTGTCCTGAACGTTGGCATCAGCGCTGGATTCCAGCAGGCGTTTGGCAGCATCAGAGCGTGCATACCGGGCGGCTAGGTGGAGGGCAGTCTCCCCTGTGCGGTCAGTCTGATTGTGAAGGTTGGCACCCTGGTATATGAAATCAGAGATGATTTCTGCAGAGGGATCCTCTTCCTCTTCGCTATTACCAGTCTCAAGGCCTCCCCCGCTACAGGAAGCAATCATCAGGGGTGTGAAACCATCTGAAAAAGAATGTGAGATTATTGAATAAGCTCAGGCATGTCTCTGTCATTTGTTACAGATTAAAAACTAAATCTTATTAGGTCGTCATTAAGAAAGAAGATCAATACAGTATGTCTGTAGATTCTGTAGCTCAAAGTACAAACCTGGTCCTCTGACATTGACATCCATGCAGTCATTCTCGATCTCTCCCTGAGGAGGGGTGGGAGCGATGGAAGCGATACGCAAATCAGCTGCATCCAGATGCTGCTGTGTCCATTTTCTGTGGTCGGTATGGTCACTTAAATCCAACATAGCCTGCTCCTCAAACTAAAAAACAGAAAGCATCTCAAGGTCAGAATCAGAACTACACCCAAAGCAGCTAAGAAGACATTAATAAAACAAATCAAAGTTTTTTTGACTCATATTAGTTATCTGTCTTACCCTAAAGCGCCTACAGTCTGGATCCTCATCATCCCATTCATTTTGATTATCATCCATAAGGTTGATGTCAGAGTTCTTCATGGGCCTGTTAGAAAGAGCAAGCAGGTTAAAAATCATGTTCATATGTGCTACTGACAGACAAGGATGAGAAAATACCCATCTGCAGTTCTACATAGTAGCCAAGTCACGTACTTAAGTCCAACAGAATCCTCTCCTAACGGCTCTCTGCGTTTCTTTTTGCTGGGTTCTGTCACTTTGAATCCTTCAGGGAACCACAGCTGGCCGTGCTCTCGACGCCTTTTGCGGGACACCAGAACTCCAAGGCAGACAAAACCCAACGCAGCCAAACCAAGGAAGACAACGTACATGGGGTAGAGCTCTGGACCAGAGTTGGCAGGTCTCACACCTTAGAGATAGTAAAAAATCATGTGTTACTCAGGATATTAACTTGGCGATCATTTTTTAACACACTGAAAACACTGTATTTTAGAAGTATGTATTGTATTTAAGGGTTGTGGTAAGTTACGCACTGGTGACAGCTTCAATGTAGGGGACATTTAGATTCCCACTTGAAGCCAGTGCTCCAAGGAACGCAGCGACATCAGTGGCACTCTGGAAACATTCACTTGACTGCTGGTAGCACTGACGGTTGTCAATCTCTAGATACACAATAGATCTGAGAGGAAATGGAGAGTTATATTAACATTTGGTACATTTATTTATTCCTAGTATTGACTTTTTATGCTTTACATAATGTATGTGTGTATGGATAAATTCTCCTCAAAGGGATACACTAGCGCTTACCCTTTGATTTGCAAGGGATCTAGTTCCCTGCGCTTCCGAGGGGTGACTATGGCAGACACACTCTCCTTCATTTGGCCCAAAACATTGGCTGGAACAGAAGCCCACTCAGGCCAGCCATCTGCAGAGCGTTTCAGCACGTTATGTTTCACAAGGTCCTGTTCATTGCCATAGTATGGGAAGATCATTGGTTCTCCTTTGGCATCACGGCGGAAGACTACATTTGTGTGAAGAACACTGCTGAGCTCTCTGAGGAAGGTTGAAGAACGATTTTTAAGAGGTTCCGGGGGAATATGGACCACCAGAACTAAGTGACCATCTGCCAGCTTCTCTGGCATATTATTGGCACAGTCCAGACCGTCCCATTCGCATTCTGCATTGTTGCAGCCTTGATCACAGTGACCGTCTGCATAGTGGTCCTTGCAGTACTGGTCATAGAGTGGGCTAAAAGAAAGGAAGGACATTTGGTTAGTACTGTTATTTGCAATTCTCCAAGAAGCCCCCAAAATTCTCTTTCTCTGTTTGTATACTTACTTGCATTGTCCTTCCTGCCCCTGACAATCAAAACCATCATAAAGACATCCAGGACTGTTGCACTGGCCGTCACACTTCCCATCGTTGAAGTAGCGCCAACACTGCAAAGCTGCAGAGCAGTTTTGCCACGGATCGTCAAAATTAAGTGAGCAGTCTCCTCCATCCCATCCACAGGCATGGTTGTTGCAGAGTGAGTCACAGATGTGGTTTCCTGCCCATTCGTCACATTGAGGAATCTCGCAGCTCACTTCAACTTTCGGAGGTGGGGTGATGTCCCGGCCAAAACCTCCCACAAAGGAATAGTCCAGGATATGGCAAAGCAGGCCATTGAAATTGCTGGGGCAGCTACATTGGAAAAATGGAACTTCTGGGGTGATCTGGCATGTTCCACCATTGTAGCAGGGGTTTGAGATGCAGAGGCTGTCAGTGGGGGTCTGGCACTCAGGCCCAGTGAATGTTGCTGGACACAAACAGCGTGGGCCAAGGTGGCCTGAGACACATGTGCCTCCGTTCCTGCAATTCAGACTCCCACAGGAGCGAGAGTCATATTCGCAAGAAGAACCAGTGAAGCCCTGGAAGGACAAAAAATGACAGAGGTTAAGATAATTGTACTATACATATTAAAAAAAAGCAATTGTAAAAACATTTGTAAACAACCAAGCTTTACTCACAGGTGGACATTTGCAGATGAAACCATGAGGTGTATTGCTGGCAACAGCACATGTTCCTCCATTCCTGCAGGGTCTTCCTTTGCAGCCATCAAACACTTTGTCACAACGCTGACCTGGTAGACAGAGGCCACATCCACTTGTCAGCATTTGTACACCATAAAGACACTTCAAGGAGTCATACTGCTGTAAATTTTTATGTGCTGCTTGATGCCCATTAGTACCTGTATATCCAGTGCGACATTCACAACGGTAGCTGTTGGTGAGCTGAATGCAGTTGTATGACCCTCTTGGGTCACAGGGGTCTGACAGACACTCATTAACATCACCTTCACAGCGCTCGCCTACATATCCTGCTGGGCACACACACTGGTATCCTCCTATGCGGTCCACACAACGGCCGTTGTTGAAGCACTTTGGCTCATTGGTCAGTGGGTCAGTGGAAGGGGTGCAGTCATCCAAATTGATCTCACAGTGGACGCCTAACAAGTTAAGAAGCCATGTTATTACCAAGCTTGTGTTTCATTGCAGGTGTGAATGTAAAAACACTTTGCAGGGATGTACCTTGTGTTCCTCTGGGGCAGGAGCACTTGTATGTGTTGATGAGGTCAATGCAAGTGCCTCCATTTTGACATGGCTGTGACTGACATTCGTTGATCTCTTTGGAGCAGTTCACACCATGGTATCCAGGGACACACTTTTCAAGTAAAAAGAAAAATATATAAGAGTTGTATGACATTTTTCAAATACATTTTTGTCAGCAAGTCTCATCAATCAGATCATCATTCATCATATCAAGAGATTAAATCTGTTGGAATAACCTACCTCACAACTGTAGCCTCCCAGATAATCAGTACAGACAGCTCCATTCTGGCAAGGATTTGGTGAACACTCATCCACTTGTTCCTGGCAGTAACTCCCAGTGTAGCCAGCCTGGCAGCGGCAGTAATGTGTGTTTCCAGCATCTAGACATTGGCCTGAGTTCCTGCACAGGTGAGCCACCTCCACCCCTGAAATTGACAAGGAGGGAAATACAGAATTAATAAAATTACAAAATGTCATTTTAAGCCTAATTTAAATAATAACGCTCCATTATGCGGATGAGAATAAAGTGACAGGCGGGTTATACCTTGACGTTTTGCTGCAACTTCACAAGACACACTGGGGATGTCACAATAAAGGCCAGTCCATCCAGTCTGACACTGGCATGTGTAAGAGGCTCCCTGCTGCCAGCATGTGCCTCCATTTTTACAGGGGGATGAATCACACCAGCGCACAAGATTCTAACAGGGAAACAGAAAACACTTGAGTACAACTACACATATGGGGCAGAAAGCATGAAAACAACACAGATCAAGTACAATCAGTATGAAAAAAATGATTATTTTATTTTACCTGACAATTGATTCCAGTGTAACCATGAGGACAGGTGCATTTGTATGTCCCATAACTGTCAAGACAAGATCCTCCATTGAGGCATGGTTTGGAGTCACACTCATTGATATCATATTGGCAGTAGCTGCCAGTGAATCCAGGTAAACACAGGCAGGTGAACGCATTGATTCCGTCCATGCAAGTCCCCCCGTTGAAGCAAGAGCTGAAGAATCACAGGAAAAGAATTGTGTTATAAAATCATAACTCGTGCTTTTGGTCAATTATCTTTTATTAGTTCAGACAGTTTTTTGAGAACGTGAACTACCTGTCAGTGCAGTCGTTGGTGTTGATTTCACAGTTGATTCCACTGAAGCCAGTTGGGCAGGTGCAGGTGTAGCTGTTGACACAGTCAGTACAGTTGGCACCATTCCTGCAGGGGTTACTCTCACACTCATTTATGTCCTGCTCGCATCTGCCCCCACGAAAACCAGGCAGACATGTACATGTGAACGTGTTGACTCCATCGCGGCACAAACCACCGTTACTGCAGGGATCTGAAACACAGAAAAGAGGAAGTTAAATTAAAGTTTATTCAGCATTTATAAAGATAGACAATTTCAGAACTTGCATCAAATCTATGCCTTACTTGGTTTGCAGTCGTCAGTGTCTGTCTCACACTTTTGGCCAGTGTAACCTGGCTGGCACTTGCACTGGTAGCCACCCATGGTATTATGACAAATAGCCCCATTGCGGCATGGACTCTTCACACATTCGTTGATATCGATTTCACATGTTTGACCTTTAGGAGAAGTATAAGATAGTTAATCACAATTACAAGTGGATGCATTGTATATTTATTTACAGATCAGTATGCATTGCACAGGGGACAATAGGAGTGATCAATGAATTCATACCTTGCCACCCTTCAGGGCAGATGCAGGAAAAGCTTTGGTAGTCTTCTGCCTCCTTACATACGCCACCATTTTTACAGGGTCTGGGGCTGCAGGGTGCCAGTAGGGTCTCACAATTTTCACCTGGTGGCAGAAGAGTACAACCACTGTTTGCATTACACTAGTAATATGAAGCAACTGCTACAGACTTTAACACAAAACAACAAAACACCATTTAGGTTTTCAGACCCTTGCAAAAGTTTAAAATTCAATAGTGACATAAATCCCAGTTTCCATTCAATTTCCTTATCCATTTCCATGACGACTGAGCCAAACAGGAAAGGCCTCCCTGTTTCCTGCTATTGTTTGATCACAGACAGGAAACAGGAAGTTGGAACTGGGCTTGCAGCCGGCTCCAGTTCTCCTGCCTATACACGCCTTTTGAGGCATGTTATTCCAAAACATGCACATACACACACACACGTAGTGTACTGTTATTCCAAAGCAGACGGGCTAATCTCTCCGTATAGAAATACCAAGAACAGGCAACCCTTTTATGTGCCACTGGTTGATCTTTTCTTAAACAACAAAAAACAGGACAGGATAAGCCATCTGTGTGGATTGTGGAAGAATATCTTTACATTTTCAGAACATATATGCAAACAACTGAGTTAGCAGCCACCAAGATCAAGCAAACCAGCAAGTAGTCTGATCCTTCAAATGAAATTATCAGTAACATGTCGTACCAGTGTAGGGCAGCAAACAGTTGCACTTGTATCCGGCCACATCATCGATGCAGGTGCCCTGGTTGAGGCAGGGGTTGGAGGCACACTCATTGATGTTAGTTTGACAGTTAGGTCCTACAGTGGCGGGATTAGAGAACACACTGTGGTTAGATACAGGCTGACAAGGCTCACAATCACTCACTAGTGAGCACCACAAAAAAGAGATTTTAACTTACCAGTAAAGCCAACTCTGCATGTGCAATGGTATCCACTGGTCATGTCCTTGCAGGTTCCCCCATTCATGCACGGATTGGACTCACACTCATTGTTGTTGATGTCACAGTTTGGGCCACTCCAGCCAGAGTCACACGTACATTTGTAGCTAAATCGCAAACAAAACCAAAAAAAAAGTTTCCGATGCAGCTCTATTTATTTTATATGTACTCTAGTCATGCTCCTCATAAGCTCAATCTGTGCTCACCCATTGATGAGGTCCTGGCATCGCCCGTGGATACAGGGGTTACTTCCACACTCATCCACCTGAGACAGACAGGTGGCGTCATTGTATCCCTCTGGACACAGGCAGGTGAAGCTGTTGATGCCATCGATGCATGTACCCCCATTGTGACAGGGGTTGATGGCACACTCATCGATGTTAATGTTACACATTGCTCCTAAAAGAAGAAGATATTTGGTTTAAGGAGGATCCAGAGTATTTGATTTTTTTAACAGTAGTTTTTGACTATCATAACTTTATTTGATAATGAAAGAAGAAGAGAGAAAAAAAAAGTTTAGCCACAGACAGGGGGGGTGACTTGTAACAAAGGGCCTGGGCTGGAATCAAAACCAAACAAGTGAACTACCAGGGCACCCCCTGTAGCATATTTCTTGATTGAACGATGTGAATTGAAAAATAACATCACTGGCCATTTTGAAAGCCCCACAGCTGGTCACTTTGTTCTCTAGTGTGGTATTCCCTGAGCCTTTTCAAGCTGTTAGCTGAGCTGCTGTGCACGGCTTTTGGACAATAGGTAGAGCCAACAGCAAGGACTCCCTGAACATTCAACAGGCAGAAGCCGTAGCAGCCTCAGTGTGTGCCTAGCCTGGTGGCCCCTAGAGTCCCCTTTGCTTCTCCTCTATTGATTGAAAGGGACCATGTTGAATAGGCAGAAGGAGGGTTTCTGCTGGATCTGAGAGGGGGGGAGGTGCTGCCAGGAGAGGGACTGATGGCTGGAGCTACTCTCCCTATTCACACAGACTCACGCACACACACTACCCCCCATCCAGGGGCTGTTTACAGGGACAGAAGGCCAGACCATTTTCACACACAGTCGAGTAACAATTAAACCCCCTTCTGATCCCCTACCCAGCCCCCTCCTCCTCTACTCTTCATCAATCAGGAGGGGAGGGCCCAACTGCCTGATCTTCAGTTACAATAGTCCTCTGTCCCTGTGTGTCTCAGTCCCGCCATGCCCTCCACACTCACCCCATCAGCACAAAAAGATGGAGGGGAGGAAGAGGAGGAGGGATGCACGGAAGCCTGCACACACACACTTGTCCTTCCCTGCCCCCTTTTCTTGCATAGACACACAGCCACTACCGGTCAGAACCGGCTCAGTTGGGTCCATGAAAGGGTTGAAGACAAGAGTGGTACACTTGTTTGGGTTAGACGTTTTAAAAAAAAAAAAAGTTTTATATTCTACTGGGTTACAGGTGGATTTAAAAAAATCAGTGAAGAGATTTATGGGATTTAACACACTGTGAGACGCTTATAAACATCCACTATGTGATTAAAGGTCAAGCTCTTGTCCTTTTAAAGTATCACCTTACAGACTCGTACAGGCTCAACGTCACAGCCTTTTGAAATAGCTAACAAAGTTAGTGCTTTGTGTGTTTTTGTGTGTGTATCAGGTTGGGGACTGTGTTCCTTTTCTCTACCCACGCATCCCCTCTTAGCACACAGGCAATCCGACACCATTGTTCTGCAGGAGTGGACCCGCCAGCCACCTGTCCTACCCGCCCCTCCAAAAGCTCAGGGGACCGTCCCTCTGCACCTGTAAACTCCACCCAGTGCTCACCTGTGTAGCCCGGCTCGCATGCACACTCATAGCCGTTGATTTTGTCGATGCACCGCCCGTAATCGCAGGGTTTGCTCTTACAGTCGTCCAGGTTAACCTCACAGTTGAAACCTGTAAATTAGAAACAAAAGTCAGCAATCCATAGGAGTACAATCTCAAAATGTAATTAGAAAAAATAGAGAAAAAATCTATGGGTTTTGCCAAAGTCTTACCTGCAGTTCCTTTCGGGCAGGCACAAATATATGTGTTCTCCCTGTCCTGACAAGTACCACCATTCTTGCAGGGTTGGCTTAGACACTCATTGATGTTGGTCTCACACAGGCGGCCAGTGTAGCCAGGGCGACAATAGCAAGTAAAGGAAGCCAAGCCATCCTTACAGGTGCCATAGTGGCAGGGGTCGGAGTAGCACTCATTGATGTCAGTCTCACAGTGCTGACCTGTGTAACCTGGACAAAAACCAAAGCCAAGTAAATATGACGGCATGATGGCAATTTTTGTCAGAAATAAAAAACAAAAAAAGGGATAAAAGTTTCAAATATGATTAGATTGTGTGATTTACCTTCAGCACATTCACAGGTGTACTTGTTTGGACCATCTGTGCACTTTGCTCCATTCTTGCATGGGGTGCTGGCACACTCATCAATGTCAACCTGACATAGATTCCCTGAGAAACCTGCAAATGCATTGTAAAAAAAAACAAAAAACATTTTAGCTAGTTATACTCTGTGAATCTACCACCTGCATAAAGCGATAATGGAGGAAAGATGGCTTAATTTGCATCTGAAGAAGGTCTGCAGGACACTAAAGGTCCTAACGAACCATTCCATAACACTTCAGCCCCCCTTCCTCAGCTCTCACTGTGCAGTGAAATCTTTCTTTCAAACCACAACACAATAGTCTCCAGCTTACCGGCTATAAACCAATCCCTGCCCCCTAATTTTGGCGCTAAGCTCTAACTCAAACTCTCATGCCCGCCAAATATGCTAATGTTCCCGCGACCTGATCCACCCTGCCCTCTTCACCCCTCAACTTCAGTGACACTATTAGAAGTAGTAAATCATTTACATTCAATCTGTGAGCCATATTTGGCATGCTCTACTTGTTGACAGTTATGTTAATGATCAACTCTTTTACAGCTCCTAGGCTGCTTCCAACACTGTGAACAAAAATGGGTTAAAAGAGGCAAAAGAGAGAATCAATAATTTTTTTCTTTCACTCCATTAACTCAATCATCTTTCACATCCTCCTATTATTTTCTCACCTTTAGGGCACTCGCAGTGAAAGGAGTTGATCTTGTCAACACACTTTCCATTGTTGAGACAAGGCTGGCTGGCACACTCGTCTGTGTTGATGTGACAGAACACACCTTCGTATCCTGAAATTCCAAAGACACAGAGTCAGGTTTATTTTCTCATCACAGTCAACAGTTTAAAAAAGATCTAAAACTTCAGATGCATTTAGCTTCCCCCTTTCTTTCTCTGTGCAATATTCAGGAATCCTATTTGCATGGGACGCTAAAAAGTAGGGAAAAAATCCCCCACCCCAACTACCAATATTTCCCAATTATTGTGCACAAAATTGTGCTTTTCATTGTGTAGCAATTATTAAATATATTTTAGTTTTCTTTCCAAATTTTCACACAAATTAAAAACATTCATTCGAATACGTTTGCAAAAATAAGGACTTTGTTAGTCTTTGTGTTTCAGCACTATTTTAGCCACGCAGAATTCCTATAGCTTTATCATTATCAGTTATTTGTTTGACTTTCTGTTTGCAACATTTTCCATTTCATTTCCTTAATTAAATCTGGAAGAATCACAACCTTGCAGTATCAACCAAATACACTTACCTGGCATACAGATGCAGTGGAACCCCCCAATCTGGTCAAGACATGTGGCATCATTATGGCAAGGATTCGACATGCATTCATTGACATCCATCTCACAACGAGGTCCCTCATATCCTTGAAGACACTTGCACTTGAAAGAGCCTTTGGTGTTAAGGCAGCGACCACCATGTTCACATGGGTTGGCACCTACAAATTTAGAGGAAAGGTTGTTGTAGTATTTGATCACAAGGCATAATAGAATTACAGAAGCATGACGCTGTTGTTTTCAGAACTCACCGAGGGCACACTCGTCAATGTCCAGGTTGCAGGCCGACCCAGTGTAACCCGGTGGGCAGGTGCAGATGGCTTTACCATTGACTGGGTTAGTGTCACAATTGGAGCCCTTTTGGCATGGATTGCTGATGCAGGCATCATCAAGGTGGCACAGCAGACCTGTGAGCACCACATAAAGGACATATTATGCATTTAATAATTTATAACGCTGTTAAGTACTGGTTAGCTGGTGGAGCTGGAGCTGGTCATACCTGTGCGCCCATGGGGACACTCGCAGAAGAAGGAGGCAACACGGTCATGGCAGGTAGCACCTTGGTAGCAAGCAGCACTGGCACAATCATCAATGTTCTCGCTGCAGTCGTCTCCCGTCCATCCATTGACACAGACACAGTGATAGCTGCCGTGAGTGTCATGGCACGTCCCTCCGTTTTGGCAGGCGTTGGGCATCAACTCACACTCGTCCACATTTTCAGTGCAGTACTGACCTGAACGTATTTAAAATGGAAACCGTTAGGAGGAGTTCATCTTTGGTTTCTGTATACTTTTTTTCTGATTTGATTTGAAAGTTAAACTAAATAAGTAGTTTGGCATTTCTCTTTGCTTAAGGTCACCTGTGAAATGAGGTGGGCACTGGCAGTTGTAGGTGTTTACACCGTCCACACAAACGCCACCGTTCTGACAGTTGTGGCCTGGACAGTCATCGATGTTATGCTCACAATGTGGACCTGTGAAGCCTGAAGAAAAAGGGAGACAACATAACAAAATGAGATGAGGTGAGGCGTAATAAAGAGCACAAGAAAGATTAAGCAACATTTAATTTTAGTTAACAATCATAACCTTCTTCCTCTTGTTATCAATTTCTGCTCTTAAGGAAAAGATAAGATTGCTACATCCTCGTGTCAGATTGATTTAATGCCCTGCGGATGACAGGCCAACTTGCCACCTCCTTAAACATCAAAGGCATGAGTGGGTGTTTTACAGCTAGAATAGTCAGATTAACTATCAACCCAGAGCTCTGTAGGTGCCCGTGAAGCTTGGCAATCTAGCCACATTCCAGCACAGACACCCGCAAGAGACACACATGGCATGGGTTAAATTTTAACACACAAAAGCAAAATGTGCCTCATTATCTGCACATCTAAACAGCTTTCTCTTTTAGTTGAAAAGCAAGCAGACGAAAAAAGCAGCTGAAGCTCAAATGACAACAAGATATTACAGCAAAATATAAACACACTGTTTCACAACTGCTGAGAATCAACAAACAGATTAAGCACAGCTTTACACAACAGGTGTGAGTGCCAATACAACAGAGATGCCTACCACACAAAAAAAGTCTGTTGTGTATGTGTGTGACCTCATGAATAGGGTGTGTATCTATACATTTGGGTGTATGTGCGTATCTTTAGTATTGTTGGAGTGCTACTACTATTATCAGAAGGAAACGTCTGCATCCTGCCCGTTGAGGCTGGCAGGGGCTGATGGGAGGTGGAGGTATCCAGAGATCACTCATTCCACACAGTCAGAGTTTACTACGACAACAGACTGGTTTTTAGGTCAGCTGATGTAATTGGAAAACAAGTGTTTTCTCCATTGTTGCAATGGCCATATGCAACTCTTGTTGAAGACCTATGATGGCATGTTTGTAATCATGGTGCTGTATTAATTATGTCATGTCCAACTAAGTTATACTGTATATGTATATGTGTTACCTGGAAGGCAGCTGCAATCATAGGTGGTGTCTCCTTTCTGCACACAGGTTCCTCCGTTCTGGCAAGGTGAGGGGCTGCACGGCAGGTAGGTGTTCTCGCAGTGCTGGCCTGTGTACTCTTGTGGGCAGCGACAGTGGTAAGAGCCTACCTCGTTCACACACACACCACCGTTTAGGCAAGGGGTCGGAGTTCGGGCGCACTCGTTGACGTCCTGCTTGCAGGTTTGACCGTGGAAAGCGGAAGGGCAGGTGCAAATGTAGGTGGAATCAAAGGCTGAGCACTGACCGCCATTTGCGCAGGGATTGGAGGCGCATGGGTTGGCGAGCTGGCAAGTTTTACCTTGAAAACAAAACGTGAAAGAAAGAGTCATTAACCAAAATTGTTTTTGTTGGATTGAGGAAAAGAAAAGTTAAGAAGTTATTATTCGAATAATTAAATGTTGATCTTCATACCTGACCAACCAGGTGGGCAGCGGCACTGGTATGTAGTGAGGGTAAGGAGATCACATGTTCCCCCATTGCGACAGGGGGAGCTCATGCAGGCATGGTTGTTGGGGGTCAGGCATAGCCGGTCGGTAAAACCCAGGCGGCACACACACTTAAAATCAAATGTGTTGCCATGGGAAATAGCTCGGCATTCGCCACCATTTCTGCAGGGTGAAGGGCTGCAGGGACTTGGATACTGGCACCGGTTTCCAACATAGTCAGTGGGACACCTGTGAGTAGACAGAGAAGCAGGAATGATTAGAAAATTAGGATCTTTTTTTCTGTCTGATTCATGGGAACAATTAGCAGAACAAAAGGGGGGGATAAGGGGAGGTTGGGAGGAGGGGAGGGTTAAAGTTTCCCGCCCAGGCAAGTCCCACTGGGGACGGCATGTTGTTCTAGTGTGTCTCTCTGGATTAGACTCCCTCAAAACCTTGAAAACACACTCTGCCGGGACAACAGAAAAGTCTAGCAGTAACAGCCCATTCCCATCTACCTTTAGCCCCAACGCTGTCCACACTCATCCTCAGTGACCCTGGAGATCAAGGGGACTGTGCCGACTCTGGATGTCCTCTATGAAGCTCTGTATTCTGGCCATAAGCCGGTGTTTGCTTCACTCCTATCCACACTAAGCATAGATGCTGCTACAGTCACATAGCTTGATATGTCTGGGTAAATAGAGTTTGAGGACTGGCCTCTCTTTCCTTAAAATGTTTGGTATTTACCAGTTTACCACAAAAAAAAACAACAGAACAGAATTTACTGAGATTAAATCTAAAATGCACAGAAAATGTGCTGAGAATACAAATTCACCCAGAAGTGTTTATCTTTGAATTTGGGGTTGTGAGAGTGTGTGTACATACTCGTGCAAGCGCGTGAGTGTTTATGTGCAATGGACGGCATCTGTTGGCCTCTGAGATCTCCACAGGGAGCAGGTGCGCATGTTAATGAAGGCAGCTGTTGGACAGGACTCCTCCTTCTCCACCCTCCTTATCCCTCCTCCTCACTCCCTCCCCTCTGTCCCCTTGTCAGATGGGGGTGCCGGCAAGCCAAACCTCTCCTCCAGGGACATAAAGAACCCATGTGAAGTCAGCTGTTGCAACTTCTGTCTCTTCACCCCCACTTCACCGACCACAAAATCCATGTTTAATTCCTCTCTTCCTTACCTGTTCCTCTTTTAATTTTCTATTTTAGGACTTTTCCTTCCCCCTCGTCTGCTTTGTTTTCTATCATAGGTCACATTCAGCTTTTCTTTGCTCCCTTTTCTGGTTTCTCTTCCATGAGGGCTTTTTACAGCTCACTGCAATTTGCTTTTAACAGTCTTCCCCTTATGTCACATGGGACTGCTGAAATCTCCCATGTTGACTTAGTTAGGTGAGACCAATCAGGGAGTTTTTAACAGTCTCCTGTGCTCCACATGGGGCCCAGACAGTCGCAATTGGTAGAAGATTGTAAATGCATTTGGGTTGTCTTTGAAGTTTCCCTGCTTCCTTTTTCACTTTACGATTAAGAAACAGAATAATCACCTAGCTGATGAACTGATTCGGCCTCAAATCCACACACTATTTTCTGAGGTATAATGAAACAGATGTAGTGGTGTGTGCACCCATGTGTGTGTAATTCCACCTTTACTAACTGTAATAGATCCTCTTTGTCCTGAAGTCAGCCCACTCGAAGATAAAGATCCACCCACATGCTGAAAAGCCAAGCAGCACACACCACGGCAACAGGTCTCTCCCGGCGCTGCAATGTCCCCTCAGGCCGGAGCAGATGCTTCCCTGATCTCTGACCCCAAACACTTTTGTGACTGTGGGACGGCCTCTTTGCCTTCTCTCCCCCGCTGGGCCTGATCTACCATCTGCCATTTCAGGGATGACTTTATGTTGCGACACAAAGCCAATCACACTGTGCTCTGGAAATGCCACTGCTGTGGAAAGTTATGTAAATGGCTGACACGGGCGTACAGTAATCATGCGTGTATGACTTTAACACCCTCTACGTTTATTCCACACTTTTATACCCGAGTCAAACAAACAAACACCACCATCTCAATTATGTCTAATACCACTTAACAGTCTCTCCTCCTTTTTCTCTTATAAGTGACCATTTGTCCATTAGTCCTTTCCCATCCATTTATGTTGTCTTGTGAGCTGATACTCCTTTGAATGTGTGTAATCATTAGCTGAGGTCTGACCTCTGGCGTACACATCTGTTAGTAACACCAAAAACAGAACAGTGATGCTCTGATGGAGGAAATGAGAAATGTGCTTTGTGTTAGGCTCTGTACTCCCACCATGTGAATGATGGTCACTTTACCAGAACACAAAGGCTTGATAAAACAGTAAAACAATAACCTTAGAAGAAATGATGTTGTTAAGCCACTTAATGATTTCTTATTATTCTTTTAATCTGTCTCTCAATTCTTTTTATTTGGACTGAAAATGTTCAGTCCCAATTTCACAACAAAGCCAGTGACAGCATATGGCCCTCCGAAAATCAGTCTGGTTCTTGTGGAAATTTCTGCCTGTTAGACGAAAGCTTTTCTGTGACACTGCTGCCAAGTGCTTGCTCACTTGTGTAATAGTGTTGGGCTTTATGAAAAAATACATTATTGATTGAGTTTTATATAAGAAAAAAAACCCGCTATAGTTCCAGGCCTCACAGAAAGGAGTTCAAAATGATTGTGACTCTGTCTAGCTCACTAAAAGGTCCAAGGGGGAAAGGATTTATGAGGGTCAGACAAGGAAGGAGCACCTGCTTGACTAATGACAACAAAATCTCTATCACACACACAAAATGCCAGTCAACAGACACTGCCACCCAACTTTTAACAGAGTGAGTGGGTAAAACACCTTTCTCTACAGGTTACTGATTACTTTTGGTGGCTGTATTTTTTACCCAACCTACAGGTGCCAGTCTCACAAACGTTATCACTGACAACACATGCTAAGCTACTTCTTCTGTCTGTGAATCAGGTTAGTATGTACCCACCACATTCTTGGTTTGAAGCTGACATTGGAGATGAGACATAACTAAACTGATAACTTTTCCTGTCAAGCATGTCATTAAAAAACAGATAAGGAAACATCCAACCCATTTACTCCACTGTCACATGTTTGATGCAACATTGGACTGCTGGAAAATTCTACATTTGACAGCCTTTGCTTGGGCCTGTGAACTTTCAGCACCCACTCGAGCCAAATAGCCTCTTATCTCTTCACACTGACAGCACAGCTTTGATTGACCCGCTTTGAGGATCTCCAGACTCTACTGATCCTGATGAATCCCAAGTCCACAGAGAGGCCCCTGTCAAGATGTATGGAAATAAATGTAGACATGTTAACGTTTTCTATCTACGGTAGCCTCTTGTGGTTGTTTTTGAGACAGAAAACTGAAAGTGTTGTCTCACACCATCTTCATTCATTGCTCTATTGAAGGGGCCCTGGCATCCTGGGAATGGGCCCAACCAAGGGAGTGGCAGCCTTACAACTTAAACCCCAATAAAAGCCCAACACCAGCAGGCACACTTGACCCAGCGGTGCTCCTGATTCGTTATAAGCCCACACGAAGCTAAGCCTTAACAGAGACCTGCTTGGTAATCCTATAGGAGGACAAATGAAGAGCAGCATTCCTCAAGAGAGAGTGGAACATCTTTTTAGTGGTGCTCTAGACGGCCGACATTTTATCATCAATATGCAACTCCAAACATCTCTGTGCAAGGCCTGCCTTCACCAACCACAGCAGACTTTCAGTCAACTTTCTGCCTCGAGTCTATTTCTGTCAGACGTCTTGCAGCATTACAAGCATGTAACGAGACAGTTGAGATGTTTTCTGGGTTTATTATTAACATTCACCTCAGACCAAAACAGTGTCTATTTCAGCAAACAAGCATCTACAGGCACTCAGTCATGCAACGGCAGGATTGAGGGCAACAACCTTTCAACCTCTGTGTGCCCTCATAACTGTGTCACAAATGGAAACTAAATTTGACTCACGCAATGCTGTGCCCCGACACATTTTTAAGCTGCCTTCAGAACAAGACGACAACAGCACCATGGGAAACAGGAAGGCCCCGGCCTTCAGATAACCTCTTACTTCGCTTATACCGACGTGCTTCCCCAAAACAGCAGCTAGTTTTTGTTTCCGAGTCATCACTACCATTACCACAAAGTGAAGTACACCTCTACTGTCTAGACACTCAGATTTCCCCCAGACTTAGGCATTCTCCTTTTATGAATTCATCTGTGGAGAAATATGATTTAAAGAAAGTAAACATAGTAACCCTCAAAGGCACAAGAGACTCACATTAGACAAGATAACGACATACAACCTTTGCACTTCCAAGCTACATTTTTGGGAATTGCTTGCTTTTTTATGCAAATGTCAAAGTCCCAAAATAATTGTTAACATAAAACCATTAAACACACCTAAAAAACAAGTCAAATACACAACTAACTTATTTTCGCCAACCAAACAAACCAAAGATAGCAGTGGCTGTATGCTGCTTATTTTTTGTTACATCTTTACTTCATCTTGATGACTCCTGGTTCTTCTTTCCAAGATTGATCCATAGGCCGACTGAAAATATTTTTTTTTAATTAAGGGTGACTAATTTTAGAACCATGAAGGACAGAAAACATTCTTTCTTGCAGGAAGGGGCTAAGGGATATCAGTTTTGTTTCAACATGGATTTAATCCCACTAAACCCATCCATAAGACATCTGATTACCACAGTTTACACCAAGCCTAACCCTGTTCTCTATGCCAACATGTGATTTCACTCTCTGTTCTCACACTCGTGGGAACAGTTCTAAAAGAGGATTTAAATGTACCGTACCACTGAAATCTGTGTCACCTTATGCTTACACACTGCCACACAGAACAATGTGTAAGCAATGCACAACATGACTCACTGGTATCTTTAATTACCACATATGCCACATATATTGAGGTTGGGAAATTAAATGTGCCCCCCCCCATATTTAATTTTGTGTGACTTTCCACCTATGTCAAAATAAATTCCCAAATTGAAAAGTTTGCCCCAAATAACAAAAGGTGATTTAAAACCCCTCCTCCTCTGCTATAGTCTGACCTCTAATGACTTGTGATAAATCTTCCACTGCTCTCTTGACTGATGGCTGCCGAGTTTGGCAGGAATGAATGATTAATGGCAGGAAAGGCAGGGAGGAAGCGAAAGAGAGCACTGGTGGGTAAAGTGATGCTCTCATCCTGTGTGTATTTGATTGGACCTAGCAGAGACGGGGACCACAATAACAGCTTTGTGGAGGAGGAAGAGGAGGGTGGAGGGAGAGTTTCAGTGTGTGCACACGTGTGGGGGTCTGTGTGTGTGTGTGGAGTGTGCAGATTAGATATTGTGAATTGGTGAGCCTCGGGCTAGCAGCATGGGCTCTTGATTAGCTCCCCCTTGTTCTCTACAGACCAGGGAAGCGCCTGCCATGACCAAGATGCCTTCAGGGTAAACCAGGCCACCCCTGATTCCCTTTACAGATAGATGATAGAGTGCTCAAAAGTTTGAAAAATGTTTGTCCTTCCTTACTTCCAAAAGGATCCAAATTTCACCTTACCATTTGTCTTCTTGCACAAGAAGATTAAAGGTGAATTAGTATGATAATTAACCTAAATGCAGGTTAGCTTAAATGGAAATATGTTACCATATTAGGTTTCTCACCCACAAACCATTAACATGAGTCCATCCCAAACAAACTGCCCACAATCTGCCTCCCTGTCTGTTCCCACTTGTTTGCCTTCAAATTTCTGCACTTTATTCCAATTAATCTCACTCTCTTGACATCCAATCCAATTACATTTCACAGCCATCTGGCTTCTAATGGAGATCATAAGCGGGTGAGGCTGGGGTTGGAGGTAGAGGGGGGATGTAACCATTCAGAAAGCAGGAGACAAGCCTTTTGGAGATGGGGAGGGGGTTGAAGAAGGGGGAGGTGGGGTTATGGCAGGGGTTTGGTGTGTGTTGTGGTGTTTGGGGTGGCTGTGGCATGATGGGGAGCCCCACTCAGATTAGTCACACAGCATTATTCTGACTGCAGGACAATGGGTGACGGGCGGCAGGCGAGCCCCAGCTGTCGTCCATGAAAAGGCAGAAAAACAAGATTTAGGACTGGACGCGTCCTCTCACTTTGCTTGGGGTCTTGCATTCATTAACGGGGCCTATTGATGTGTGTGTGTGTGCGCGTGCATGTGTGAATGAAGCGGCTTTGTCCAACTACAGCTCTTGGAACTATGTTTTTTTTATTTCTTCACTCTTTTCTTTTCTGGGGAAAGTGTGCAGTATACTGCAGAGAAATGCTGCTCCTGACGGGGTACTGTTGCACACACCAGTGCAGATTAAAAAAAGAAAAACCTCTAGGCCCCTGGTTGCTGGGTACAGGGGCCCGCTCAAAAGCTGGAATGAAAGGAGGAATATGTGGCCCCTTTTCTTATTTAACCAAAAAGCACTTTCAAGTACCAGAAATTACACTACACTGCACTTCAAAGGCTGCTCAAATTCAAAAACATGCCTAAACATGGGGTACACACAAATGAGGGAGGAAGCACCAATGCTCAGTGATGGTCTACAGAGCAACATCTGCTGCATCACATCTTGCTGATGTTGGGTTGTTGTTGTTTTTTTTGATTACTTACTTGCATTCTCCGTTTCCATTGGAGGTGGCTTCACACCATCCTCCATTCAGGCATGATTCAGTGGGTAGGGAGCATTTTAGACCTGTTGAGTACAAAAATGTTTATTAAAAACATTGCAAAACATGACGTCAGAATGCAGGGCATATATCAACCATCTGTACTGTTCAACTAGCTGTTGGGATTAATAAAGGGATTAGCTCAAATCAGGGAATTATTCATAAGTGAAATTATTTAATTCATCTTTATTCACAGGAATTTCTTTTTTCCTTTTTTTTATGTGGACACACACGTGCTCAAGCTGATCTTTAATTGATTTGTTACACAGTCATCCGTTGGGGATATTGGTTGGGAAGGAAGCCTGTTGTGGACATCGGTCAAGGCATTAGAGCGCGTGTTGCGTGGCTTTTATTTGGAGGAGGGGGGGGCACGCTTTTGCGGGGAAAGCGCAGCAGCTGCGGGGCTCAGATGCGGAACAAAAGAAATCAGAGTCCAGCACGAGCCATAAAACACTCTCCTCGGGCATTGTTTACCGGCAGACGGGTACAGCGCCTCCTCGACCCCCCCTCACTCACAACACTCTCCCACACATGCAGACAAAAGGTGCCCCCCCCACACACCCCAGCGTCCCCCTGCACCATCACACACAGCAGCTTCAATTATCCCTCTAAAACCGGTTCTCAGAACTATTAGAATGAAACTTTATTCAGGCCCAAAAATATGACTCTTAGAGAAAATTGCCAAACTTTTAAAACCATGCGTTTTCGTCCACGTAAGACCTTTCTAATATGTAATCGTTGTATTATAAAGTACAGAATATATTACATTACAATAGTGTGGACACATTAAACAGTTAACTCGTGTAGAATAGCCTCACTTTAACAAGCGTGCACTTGAGAAGTCAGCAGCCAAACGCACCACAGAGCTTGGCTCCTGCACTTGTAGTGAAGTAATTCCCACGACCAAGAAACTCTCCTTAATAACTCACAAAAAGTTATTGAAAGGGTTACTAAGATGAAAAGGCTGTTATGCCTAAGTTCTATTTTTATACATAACAAGTTGAAAAAATCGCCCAATAACAAACATTTGAATTATTGAATATTCAGTTACGTCTTTAAGGTCTGCTTTCAATTGTTCCAGTTAATTTGCTCCTCAGTCATGCTCTGCAGCGTTCATCTCTCATTCTCTGCAACACACGTCTAAGAAGCATTTTCTTTCTTTACCTTGTGAGATGACGATCGCAGGAATCAGAAATGTTAGTTTCACAAAGAAACGATACATTCCTCCTGTTCAGCTTCACAAACGTCGTTGACTCCCACGTAGGGTGCGCATAGATCCGCAGTTTGGTATACTCCAGATGTTGTCTAAAAAAAAATATATATATATATAAATAAATATCCTCGGCAAAGAAAAGTTGTAAATCCAGCAGAAAGATAGCAAAAGTGATCAAGAGCGCTCAGTTCATAGATGTTAACCTGCTGCTTTCCGAGTTCTCAATGAAATGTGCAGGCAACTCTTCAGGTTCCTCCCACTCCCCCGTTGCCCGCCCCCCCCCCCCCCCCCCCTTTAGGGCCAAATAAAAAGCTGACTCTTTTTTTCTCGCTGGAGACACAGTCCACCTACTTCATTCATACCACTTTCACGTGATATAAAGTTAAAGGGACTCTAATTACAGTTATTTAAAATTCGGATTTTTTTTTTTTTACTTTCTCTACGGCGATTTTGGCTACTTTTATTGATTTAGGTTCCTTATATAAATAATATATAAAACAAAACCTCTTTGGCACAAAAGCAGAAAGCTTTACCTATAGTAATAAGAAATGCCCTCATGTTATACATCGCACAGTGCCATTATTACCCTGTCAGAGCACTTCAACTTTATGTTTCCTTTTAAATTCATTTAGCTAATAATTCATCTGAAGCACTTTAAATCTGGGGTTATACTCTTAATTTAATTTTATTAATAATGGAATGAGCTGCGTATTTAAAAGTCTACACGTCTACTTTCTTCTATTGGGACCTATTAGACCACATTCATCATCTCTGTCCATCCAAAACATCAAAACAACTGATTAATTATGATGAATTTCCATTAGTTATGTGAATAAAGTCTCAGTTCAGATCCCACAAGCTAAAACATTTAGATGGTTCTTGATGTATTGGCATCATCAATGCAGCATATTTAAAATGAAATAGTAACAACAACATGCTTTGAGCTGCACAACACGTTCTTGTACTTGTTAAAAGTTATGGTTTGAAGAAGAAAACATTATTTTATCTGGCAGATGTTCAGTTGTTTTTGGTCCAGAATCTTCCCATTTTGGCCTCTGATATGCGTCCAACTTTTCTCACGTCTGCGTGAAATGTCATTGATTTAAATTTGATTTCTGTTTTCAGAACATAAAATCTAATTTTGTGAAATAACGACACAGTGTTCCTTTTACAGTCACATCACATTATAACTTGTTCAGCAGAATCTCTAAAATGCATGACAGTCTGTGCTCTTTTGGATGAAGCCTTTCCACAAGCATAGCATGCCTTGACATTACCAGAGATATTGCAACATCACGTATTGCACAGACATACAGTGTGCATGTCTGTGTCAGATATCTATTATTCCTTTTCTCTTTTTCTTGGGGCGACTGAAACTGTCAGGGAGTAACTGCAGAGTTTCAGCACCCGAGGGCAAAGATTATTTTATTATGAAGCCCACGCACATGCTGGTCCTTCTGTTGGTGTGACTGCCAAATGGAGTGACGCCAAAAGGGGCTCGGTCTCTGGAGGTGCATGAAGTGTGGGAAACACCGGTAGAACAGAGGGGGAAAGTGAGGGAGTGTAAGCAATCAGCTACAAATGGATTGCATAACAGAAACGTGTTGAGAGAAGGTGTTGAATGTATGAAATAAAAAAGGATGTGCACGGGCATGTAGCGTGATAGTACGAAAACACCTGACCCACCGTGAGAAAAGTCAGATCTGTCAGGCACACGCTCATCTCCAGTCATAGTAAGGCGTGGTTGGCTCTTTAAAATCAGAAAGTGCTGAATTGTCAGGAGTGCTGGCAAAGCGTGCTGTCTTTTATCTTTGCTGAAATCAGAAACTCTGTTTTTGCTTGTGAGACTTTCTCCAACTTGAGGAACTTATTTGTCTTAAGGGGGAAACATTTCGGGCCATGAGAAAATGCTCTGAAATGGATTCACAAGGTTTGAGAGGGGATGACCCAAAGCTCAGAAAACAAACTCCATCAAAGCTTAATATAGAAACCAAACCCGAAGAGGTTGACACAAAGTGCAAGAAAACAGAGTGATTTCTTTGAGATTAAAATTCAAGTGTAGTATGAACCCGGGTCGCTCAGAGTCTGACCAGGCGCAGATTGTTGTTCCTTAAACTCGGACTCTCTTCCTTCCCTCTGTGGGTGCTGAATGGAGCAAGGTCATTGGTCATGATAAAAAAAGGAGCTCTGGTTGACAAGGACATGATGTCATCCAACTATCAGACCTCACAGTCTGACCAAAGCTGGAGGTCTTTTTCTTGGTTCCCACCCAAACAGCTGCAACTAAGTCTGTGGACAGGACTATGACACAGACATCATAGCTTGACAAAGCAGTCCTTGTACAGAGTTTTAGTGCCAGAAAATAGGATTTCCTGCTAGCAGTGTTGAACATATACAGTTTACTTACTCTTATGTTCACTGAGATGGCTAGGGGATTCTTTTTATGTCAATGCCACGTTATGGATTCATCCGCTCACCCTAACTTCTTACAGAAAATATAGGAGGCTGGCAAGACAATATCCTGATTAACTCAGGTTGAAAATTCAGCACTTTCTTACTCACATGCAGTTGACCAGGACATTTTCTCGAGTTTTGTGCATGTGTAAACAGGGCTCTGTTGACGACCCTTTGTGTAACTAATGCTGGATAGCACAAGCCCCCGCTTGCACATGTTATTGTTTTGAAAATATGTCTAAATAGTCTTTTAATGTCAATTCCTAAAAAACTCTCCAGATGTTTTCCATTATTCAATAATATCACTTAATGTCATATTTCATTTTTTATACACACTTAATCTTACAAGTCTCTTTTTCCCTTGGTCATGATGCTTTTGATGTCTTATGAGAAGCACTTTGAATTGCCTTGCCACAAAATGCTTTATAAATATACTTCCCTTGCTGTGTTAATTATGCATGGATAATTTGTGTTTACTTTTTTATTTTGCAAATATTTTAGAGATAAAACAATGAACTTACTACATAAAAATAAGGCCTTCTCTGCAGGTGAGTGAAGAAATGCTTTGTGCTAAATCTGAGTACTTCACGTCTTTGTCTGCCAATCTGATGACCCATTATTTACTGAAGGGCTCGGACTGAATTGGCTGTTGTTTGTTGGAAAACAACGCCTCTGTTGATTATTTGAAGATAAGTGATTGGAAAGACCATCACTTTATCAAGAGCAGCATTGACCCCCCTTTTGATGTGGAGCCTGCGTTTGTTTTGTCTCCTGAGTAAACGGCTGTGGATCAGAGAACAGAGGCGCTCAGGTGTCCCAATTATCACTTCCTCTGATGGCCGTCACATTCATTTTAGACAAGCCTCACACAAGCATTAACTTCATGCTGATGTTAAACATGTCCAGACACAAATTGATGAGAAAGGAGTTTCACAGATCAAGCACTTAAAAACATCTAATCCCCATAGACAGGACATAAGGTCAGAGTTATTATGCTTTGTTTCAGGCAAGTATGAGCCGTCTTAAGCAAATAAAGGCTGTATTATGCTACTAGCCAGTTTTTAGCCAGTGGAGACATTATTAACGAACTAGCAGATTTGTTAAGCTACTATGTAGCTTTGTAGAGGCAGCTGTAATATGCTCGTAGCTGTAAGCTAGTGTCTGCATTAAGCTAGTGGCCATGAGTCATGCTTCTTGGGGCCATCTTTTGAATGTAGCTGCTGTCTTATAACTAGTAGTAGTTTATGTATAGCCTGAAGCCTTAACAGAGATGAGGAACATGCTGCAGACATCCAGTAGGCCTATAGGACATTTATTTTTAACTCATTTCAATACTTACAGTCTTAACCATTGAAATCAAACTAACAACGACTCAAGTGAGATCCTTTGAGGTAGTACCGGTATATCTGATATGGCTGGCTCCATCTTTAAAAGGCTTTAGTGCAGTAGTAGCAATTTTCTTTGGACCTGTGAACTTTCATATGAATTGAATGTAGGTCCCTTTAAATGTTTATACAATTTAAAGATTGAAAATTTTTCTGCTTACTTACCTGATATATTTGGTTTGTTTTTAGCGCTTATCTAAACAAAGATCGTAGACGTTCGAGGAGTCATTATTTTCTTGATTCCTTTATACTATCTGGAAATCTTACACTAGTTACATGAATGTTTTTGCATGTCAGTAGCCTATAGTTGCTAAGACAATGGGGCGTTGAAAGCTCCATGTTGTCTTACACACAACAGCCATGCATAATGACACACACATACACACAAGAAAACAACACTGTTGGTTCCTCCCCCATCTCTATAGCTTGGAGTGAGAATGGTGCAGGAAATGGGCTCTGATTCACAACCTTGTGACAAAAAGGACAACTGGAGGAACAGGATCACACGCACACAAGCACACACACACCAAAAACACACACACACACACACACACACACACCAAAACACAAATAAACTGTATGAGACAATCCCGAAAAAGATCATAAATTAGATTTACCGCCCCACTAACCAGACGTTCAAAGCCTTTAGCAGGGAACATTCCCTGTTATTGAACAAGAACATAAGCAGTGCAGCATTTGGTCTTTACAGACCCACTGATCCGATCCATAATAGCTGCACAAACAGGTCAGGGGCGCACAGTTGGAGGCTTGTGATTTGGTCTTCAGCAACATATTACCTACCATGTCTGTCTGTCTGTCCACCCAGACTTCCCGCCTCAAGATCTCTCTCTCTTCTACAACAAGGAAATAAAGTACTCATAATCCTGCAGAACTCACCACCCCCAGAATCAATCACAACAATGCTGATCCTGGAGTTTGCTTCATAATTTGTTTTGACTTGTGCAGTTTAGTGAAGAAAAATAGGGAGATGGGATAGAATGGAACAAGAGGTAGACGATTTAAATAAAAGTGAAAATTAAAATGAGGTCAAATATGACCTCCACATTGGTTTCCTGCTGACGTGCAGCTACTTCTTTGCAGAATGGGGAACTTTAAGAAACTTTATGAAGGTCTGTGTGTGTGTGTGTGTGTGTGTGTGTGTGTGTGTGTGTGTGCGTGCGTGTGTGTGCGTGTGTGTGTGTGTGTGTGTGTGTGTGTGTGTGTGTGTGTGTGTGTGTATGAAGACAAAGGGTGAGAATATTCACCATGAGAGGAGATATTTGTTCAGCCGGAGAATTTACTGATGAGATTAGGCGATGGAGCTCTGGTTAGGGGGTTAGGAATGTAAACAAGAGGCGAGAAGAGAGAAAGACTTAAGGAGAAGAACCCCCCCCCCCCACACACACCAACACCATCACTGTTATTCTTCCTGCTTGTGGCTCCCAAGACAAGCGGGGTTCAGAGACTGACCCTATTGCTTGCGTTAACTTTATTAAGTGTGTTTTTTGCAAACATTGGTTTATATGTTTTTACAAGATAGACATAAAAGCAGGAAATACTTAAAACTTGTGCAAACAAATAGCTAGACTTTATATTGGTCTTGACTTCAAAGTGATTTTAGTGCAGTTTAACACGTCTAGACCAAATGTTGGTTTTCTTCTAACACAAGAAAGGTGACAATAATAAATAGTACTATTAAATAGTAAATAGTGCAGTACCTTATCTCTCCCTCAGAAAACATTTAAATCACAAGACTAAATCTGGAATAGCGACAATATGTTTTTAGATAATAATTGTGACAGGCTGCAAACAAGAAAATAACAGAATTAAAAATATTGTCCTTTTTTGTGTGCAAAATGCAGAATATTGTCTTTGACCAGTTGGTGCAAATATATGGCAGTCTAAAAAAAGTTTATGGAACTGATTGAAATATTTAATAAAAAAATCAAAAAAGACCATCAGTTAAAAGATTGATTCTTTCTTTATTATTTTTAATGTCTCTAAACTCTGCAATGGGGTTGGTGTCTGATGAGGCAAGTTTACAGCTGTTCGTTCGACTGAACAGTGAACAGTGTTCAGTTGAGTTGCAAAATTTGACCTTACTTATCACAAAGACAACCTTAACAGCATCCTCAACGGTGCTTACAATGTACACACCATATTGTGTAGCATCACTAATTATCAAATTCCTATCAATTTATTCCTCTCCATGGCTCCACACAGGCTCTGGAGTCGTGCATGGAACTTGATAGCTCTTATTCTGAGATAGGAACATTTTGATGCAAAGCGTGCTGAATCAAATGCCAGGCTGTTTATTTTAGGGACCGCCTGATATGCTACATAACTTTGCGAAGGAGGAAAACATCCACCAGTGGTATCCCATTATGGGTCAACCCCAGGGGAGAGTGTGTGGGTTGCGATGTATGCGGGATGGTGACATACATCACCACTATGAATATGATTGAGAGAGTTATGGGTGCCACATGACTCTGTGGTTACAAGACAACCTCAAGAATCTGTCTTGATGATGACTGGAGTTCAGTGTGTGTGGGATAGAAAAGGGGGCAGAAGTAAGGAGACACAGATGCTGCTGAGATTTACATTCACCCCCAAGTTTCACGTTCATTACAAATCTGTCCTGGGCAAAGTGAATGTTTAGACGCTCCAAATTAACCCCGAGAGTGACAGAAGCAGCCTCAGCTGTCTGAGGTATCACTTTCCATCCAAATGGTATGGATGGTGGTCTGACAACTGTCACCCTGACCTTGCTTCTCTACAACACTCTCACCAACTTGTTCAACTCTCTGGGGTAAGGGGGAGATGATATTACTGACATTCACAATATCCCCTGTCTTTCCAGAAACAACCATCTGTCAATAAGATAAACTTGTGATGGAGAAGCTCAAAGATATACAGACATTAACATGTGAGGATCTAAGAATATGTCCTCAAGTAGGTTAGTGTTTGTGTGTGTCTCCAGAACATCACCTTAGATTCCATAGAAAGGAGACAACGCGTTGGCCCAAAACTGCTGACTGGTTTATTAGCTTAATAGCAATCTTATGTACAGAATTACATGTGATGTCCTTCTCTTCCTTCTCCACTCACTTTGTCATTTTCTTACAGTCAGCTTTTTCTTATAAAACATGAATGTCTATGGGTTTTTAAAAAGCACTCGTTGGGGGTGTTGGTGGAGCAGTGGTTATTGGATGGTGCGTGTTTCCCCATGAATGGAGGCTATAGTCTTCAGTGTGGGCAGCCCAGGTTTGAATCCAGTCTGTGCCTCCTTTTCCGCATGTCTCTTTCCCTGATTTCCATCTCTGTCCTATCTCTCCATTAAAGGCACAAAAAGCCTCAAAATACATCTGAGAAAAAAAGCACTAGTCATTTGTTATTATACAATATAAATAAAAAACACTGATAAAAGTGTTAGTTAGATAAATTGATATTATCATGGTTATAGAGTTGGCAGGTTTAATGTCAGAGTGTAGCAGCTGGTGCTCGGAGCTAAATGGTAACACCTCCAAATTTAGGATGCTAGCGTGCTAGCATTTGCTTATCAACACAGCAAAAGTCGAGGGGATCATTTATGTCATGAGGTCAATTTGTCAAGGAATGATAAATAACAGGGCCAAATTAAAAGAAAATTATGGAATAGTTCATAGACATGTCAATAACAAAAAAATGCTTTTGTCACCAGCCGAAAAAGTCATTCTCCGAATCCTCAGGGGATCAACAAAGTAAACAGGAAACACCCTCTGGGGCTAGCACGGCTAAAAGCAGGGGGCGCCATGTGCAGATCTTTTACTTTGGGTTTTTCCTTAACTTGCCATGGTGTTACAGTAGTCAGGCCAATCAATGAGAGAGGTGACATGGGAAATGTAGTGCCAAGAGCAGTTAATCCTATAAATAATAGACATGGTAGTAGCTGTCATGCTAAGATGAATGAAGACTGTAAACAAGTCAGATTTACACTGTACACACAGTAAGAAGATGCTTCTTGTTGACACTAAATTTAAATCTTCAAGCTTGAACTTCTTGGACTACAGTCTCTGAGCAACATCCGGGTGCAATCAATTAAAGCCAGAACCTTGTCTTCACATTAAACTGGTATATGATATCCGATCAAGGCTACTGGTTTCAACCAAGGCCATGCGAGGGGGCGAAAGGAGGGAGGGCAGGGTCCTCAGGGGGATGCTGGAGGGTGTGTGAAATTGTGGCCTGCGTGCCGTCGGCCAGCCGCCCGAAGACAGGCACATGGTGCCAACAGCTGCCATGGTGAAACGCTAACCCCTCTAAATGCTCTGTCCAGTAAACAACGCCGGGCTGAACACATGCCAATGGGGGAGTCTGGGTGAGGTAGGGGTGAACCCAGCTGACGCCGTGGAGAAAGGAGAATTGACCCCTGTGAAATGGCTTATTAAAGTGTGGTGGTCGCCATTCTGGGGGGCCAACACAAGACAAGACAGTGAGAGAAACTTAAAACCCTCTTTGGCAAAGTGAGCGCTATGCAGACCACAAGTCGCAGACAGGAAGCACCAGATTCAGGAGATACTTTCATTGGATGCATTTACATGGACAGAACACACCACATGCTGATGACAGACATTTTTATATCCCCAAATACTAACCATGCAGAATTTATTTCATCTCACAACTTGGTGATGGCTAGAGCAGGATTTAAACCCTGCTGAGTATCCATCTTCCCCACTTCAAAATAAAATTCATTCCTCTTTTCCCTTGGAAATTGATAAATGAAGTGCACTAAGCAAAGCCTCTTGCTATACTGTAAGAGCTTTTGCAGGCTAGCATGTACTCAGACAGGCAAGGGAGTGGCAGGAACAGATGTGACATTTACTCTCCCTATTCTCAGCCCCCATTCTCTCCCTCTGTTACTTGTAAAACAATCCATCTTTAACTTGAAAAAACATAGCTTACCCCCACAATCTCTTCTCACAACTCTCAGTTTAATCAGAATGGAAACCAAATTAGAACAAATTTTGCATCAGCCCTAATTGCATCCATCAAGCACTGATGGTAAAATGTGATATAGGGCTGTTACAGTGATCTAATAATTGCTTTCCAATCTGTCCTTTAATGTACCCCTCAGTGCCAAATTCTCACCACAAACTGACAAATACAAGCACAGATGGACCTTGACATACAGAATAAAAAAAGACAGTTTTTGTTGTCACCTTTGAGATGAAAAGTAAAAGCTACAATGTGAAAAAACATTTTGATTTTCACGTGTGTCTCATAGCAAGTTGGCTAAATTCCCAATAATCTTATGATAGATCACCTGAACAACAACGCCCTCACCTGGAAACCTTTTCAAGAGCTTGAAAGCAAGATATCTGATTGTCTCTTCGCGGGTCATTTGATTATTATGGCATTATGAATCATATAATTGTCAACCTTTATTGAAAAGAGAATCATTGATGCTTTGAGGGTTAAAATCACCATTAGTTGAGTTAAGACAAAATATGATTACATCAAAAGTTGTCCTGATGAAACATCACAGTGACAATCACAGAAATACTTGTTTTATGAAAGTTTGCATTTCCTCATTCAAGTGCAATATACTTAAAAGTTTCTGTGAGTGTTTTTTTACAAGAAGATTTATGATTCCTATAGTAATTTTTTTTATGCCTGCCATGGGCTAGATGTCTGATGACATGATCAAAAGCATGCTGCTGGTTTAAGCCATAATTCCAAGTCAAAGGTCCCATATGAGCAGCAAGTTTAATTTGGAATAATCAAAATACACTTAATGAGTGTCGTTTATCTAAATTTGGCATGATGACTAAGTAAATTCAATTGTATATACACAATCACAATTTTGATTAGAAAGTTAGACAATTTGATTGTAGATGTTTCAATTTTTCTTCTGGATGTCTATTGGTACAGGACACTATTTTACTCTCCAGAGTTACATTTTTGATATCGATTAAAACATTTCTCCTTGTTAAAATTGGATCTTTAATATGATCGAAGGTTTGTCTCTAAATGTCAGCTTTGTGATTGAATGGACAAACTCTCCAGGCTGTACCCTGCCTCTCACTCGATAACAGCTGGGCTCGGCCACCCTAAACCCTAAACACTCAAAGGGGGGTAGTTAACGAGAGGATGAACTACACATGTACTAAATATAATACAAATTGCAAATTTAATTTACCAAGATTATGAAGATGTAACAATTAGCTTTACTTGGGTTCGCTCAGGATTTAAAGTATTTATTAGTAAATGCTTAAAAATAATACACAGATATACAGATAGCATGCATGTTCATTTTATAATTTTGGGACATGTACAGGAGTTAAAAAAAATTTGCAATCTGAGGAGTGTTTATAGAGACTAAAGTGTTTAATATAATGCATGGGACTATATGGACCTAAGGTGGCGGTACATTTCTCATATAAACTATGGTTCACTATGAAAGGATATGAAGATTCTCTGATAGTAGGTGTTTTGGCCTCATGTTAATCTTTGCATCCTGTTGTGTCAAACCAGGCCCACACCTGTCAGTACAATCTTTTCTATCATGCTATTAACCACGACTTTATGCGTGTGAAAGAAAGAGATATCTGAAGACAAGGAATGTGGGATTTTACACCGAAATATTTGTTATCCTTTTGTGAAATGTGCAAAAAAAAAATACTCCAGTGTTCCTATCTCAGTCATCACACACCTGCCAAACTTGCCCACTGATTACCAGTATACACATGCCTCAGCAGGGATGAACTCTCTCTGGAGCTTTGTTCAGTGACCCTGGACCATTTCAAACCACAAGGCTCAGGTTGATATTTAGGGGCTTATCTCGAGTTTAGACAGTGGTTAACCAAACATGAACCACTCTGCTGGCTTTCCTTGTAAACGTAGCCTTAATGAGAGGGTAGATGAAGTCTCTGAGGACAAACACTGTGAGAGTCACGTTCACCGTTTACATTCAGGAAGTGATGTCAGACACTGATGTCTTCATTAGCTACATAACAGTGTTATAGGGTCTTTGTGCAAAATGGTTTTAAAAGGAGGCACAGTCATTTTCATATTATAAAACATGATTATGAGAATGGCCCCTTTAAGAATTTGCCAGCTTTAGATATATGGTTAAATATATATGGCTATTTAAACTGTCTCGATCTTTGGTCTGTTGCCTGGCGAAGACTGCATGTCAAATATGCACATTCGGTAAGTTTTGTGGTTTGAAAGTATGAGTGTTGTTAACTGTGGTGGGTGGGTCTGATATACTGTGTACATCCTCTACTCTACTGCATCATAAAGTTCAACTTCAGCCACAGCACAACATCCTGAGTTTTGTGGCTGCACTTCACCTCTGACCTCAATGAAAATGACTCTAAATCTGTTTAACATTATGTTTAAGTGTATTCAACCACTTATTTCATCGTAACTCATTGCTTTTTAAAGTGATGTATGAAAAAATTATGAAAACCAAGACACTCAGAACAGCAGAAAAAAATTAAATAAGTACAGGCAGAGGGCGCAGAAAGACTTCTGGAAATAAATCTTTCTTCACACATGTAGCATTGTTACAATTGATATGTATGTTTCATATTAATATATATTATTTATATCTCAAGAGAAGGTAACATCATCTTTGACATTGTAAAATGGAACAAAACAAAGAAAAAACTGTTGACTGATCTTTTACATTGGTAATAAATCATAACCTGCTGGTTCTACAATCAGAATCTCTGCACTACATTCTGACAAGTTGTTTCAGCAAGTTGTTTCAGCAGCTTCAACGCTTCACACACACACAGAGCTCAGAATTACTCAATATATCTCTCCTGCTTTGAGGACAAGCCAGGGGTTTTAGGTGTAGATGTGAAGGTCTGTTTCAACCTGCCCCACAGCCCGCAGTCTCCACATACAGTCTGGTGGGAGGGTAGGTTTCGGTTGACAAGTCTGAGCAGAAGGAGAGGCACAGGAGGTGTGTAAACAAGACGTACATGTGCGTGTATTGTAAGTGTTTCAATCATTCAGTAAAAGTGTGTGGTTTCTCCTATTTGACCACAATTTCTCACTCTGAAATTTTCTTTGTCCTTCAAAACAGGGAAGCCAATGATTAATGTATTTTAGAGCTGTTCATGTCATATGAGTTACCCATGCTGAGAGACTAATGGTTGCATGAGGTTTTTTTCAGAGTATGCAAATCTTTATATGGGTTGTGGTAAAAAGTCACTGCTGTTTCATTGTTTTTGTCAAAATAAGTTGTTTACAAAATGTTCCACTTAAGAAATGTGCAAGTCATTCTGACCTTTCTCATTTATAATCCTCAATGCAACTTTATGTTAACTGTGAACTTGCTTAAACATGTCACAATTATTCAAAAGTCCAGTGTTACTGATCCACAATGAATCCAACAGCTAAACACAGAGCATGGAAAAAAAAAACGTGTTTTATTATCTTGATTATCATGGCTTTAAGTGTAATTGTAGGTAAGCTGCGGATGGAATTACAGTGCCCCCTAGTGGTGGCAGAATATCATGTCTTTATTGCCTGCAACCTTTGAAAAGTTGTTTCTTATCTTGGCTCTCATCTTTGAGACAACAATTCATTACATAAGTAGCGTAATCTATTATTTTTTGTACATGTTTATGTATATTATATATACAAATTAAGATTGAATGATTGATAGAGATCAATGTTGACTTTTAAGAGTAAGATCATGTGATTTGTGGACTTCTCATATTTGTATGGATGTTGTTGTATCCTTTTATTTTACATTATTTATAAAAGTCTATGTTTATGCACATTATATTTACAGTTTTTGTGCATAAATATAGATAACTTTATATTTAAGAATATACTGCAATTCACTACCTTATCTTTTGAACTGGGATATGAGGAAGCTGTGTCAGTGATTTGAAGGTATGTCTTATTGAAATACATTTATTTAGGCACTTGTGTCGTTAGTACTTTACCGCTAATATTTTCCCTCTGTTATTTTTTTCTTTTTAACTTTTGAAGGCCGGCGAATATGTCAAAAGAGAGGTCTAGAATAAAACATGGCCACAACATATGATTGTCTTATTTTTACAGTCTATGGTCTTAACACAAACATGTCCATCCTCGAAGAGCATTTAGTGTCTCCAAAGGTCAACTGCTGTCACGAAGATTTGCAATTAAGTCGTTTTAATTATTTTACTGTTGCATTTATTTATCTTAATCAATTTTTAAGGTTTTCCCAGATGCACAAAATATGATATAAACACAGAAATGACCTTTAGTAAGCCCCGCCCCCGTGATGACGTAAAGGTTGTTTGGCCCGTGACGCTGCTTGTACACGTAGCCTAGTAGGATGTGTTCACTGAAGATGGTGGCGGTGTGTCAGACTCACTGCACTGCTGATTTGTAAGAATTTATTTACATCTTTACACGTTACCAACACGGGGGGGGGGGAAGAGTAAATATGTTCAAAGTTTATTAATGTTTTACCCAGAAAGTCTCCACGTGACGTCTTTGGTGGGTATGAAACTGTTACCTCTGTAGTAGTTAGCAGAGGTTAGCTCGCCAGAAGTGCTAACCCATAGCACGGATGCTAATGCTAACTGACCAGGCAGTGAACCTGTTTCAAAGACCTGCCAGTGCTCTGTGTTTGACCATGACAATGTAGATATCGATCAAATTTATTTTTGGGAGCTATTTAGATTGTCATGGTTTCAGGCAAATCAAAATATCTTTGAATATTAGAGTTGTTATGTGCTAATGACATGTAGGTTAATGCTGCTTTACCGTTAGCTGGACAACAAGGTACTCTGGACCTTTCCTCGTCGGCAGCTTTATATTTGACGGTTTTTTATTTTTTATGCAGTGTCAGAACATAAATGTGCCATCGATTATATCTTAGCATGTGTGGGATACTGATTAATAGTCGTAATCGGTAGCGTAATATGTAAAAACATAAAAAGATTAGTCGTTGAGTTTGTTGACTGCCTTCAGCAGTGCTAACGTTAGCATTCGGGGTTGCGACGGGTCCTGGTGTATTAAACCTGGGCGCCAGGAAGATCCGGGATCGCATTAATGAGTTTTAAGGGCTGACCTGGCTAACAAGACTACTTTATTGATCTCTCTCTCTCGCTTCGATTTCAAGTTGCTGAGTGTTAGTTCGTTGTACCTCGTCTGGACTCTCACCCGACATGCACAGTGTTTGTGCCTTAACTTTGCAGCTGATGGATCTAGTAATCTCTCATCAGCTCATAGTCATTAAGCTTCTTTGTAGCATATTTTGCTTTTAACCAACACTAGCAGCTACAGTTTTAAAGGAGGTGCACATCCTCTGTTTAAGTTTTACTCCTGTTTTTTTTTCTTGTCAATTACACCAGTTTGTCCTTGTTTAGGGAGCTTTAGTCATATGATCACTTTCCATTTTCATCAAAAAAGATGAACTGTTCTCGTCCCTTGAAAAACTAAGTAGATAGCTCATTAGACAGGCACTATGCTTTACCCTTATTACATTTCTTTAAACTTCACTTTACTTCAGTGACGTCCGCTCTCTGAAAACACCTTGTCATGGGTTTGGCTATTTAGCACTTATCACATCTTTCTTAAGAATTATAATAATTCCAGTAATAAAATAGAAAAAAATATGTATGAAAAGTAACACTTTTCACTTATGCTTTGTAGTTTCTTTCTATGTTTGACATGTTTTATTAGTTTGAGATCTAACTCTTAAAATAAAAGAGATAATATGGGCTGCCGGTGGCTGTGCATATTTTCTTAACTGGTTGTTTGAATACATTTAAAAGTGTAACTTTATTCGGATTGCTTGATGTGTGTTTTGCGCTCTTCTCAATGTAATACGTTATTAACTATTTTGTGCTACTCTTAGAGCTTGTGTAGAAATTGCCACGTTGTAACATTTGGTAAGATAGGATCATAGTCTATCACAAATAAAGGTGTGGTGAAGACCATCAGAGGCATGTTTAGCTTTTTTCTAACCACTCCCTCTTTTCTTTTCTTTATTCAGCTTCGCCTGACTTCAGTCTCTTCGGTGACATCCACTAGAGTGACGTGGTCCTTGGACCTGCTTGCTCAGCAGCCATGCAGCCCCCTCCTCGGACGGGACCTCCAGGAGCCTCTGGCCCTCCACCTCCTTCAGGGCCTAATATGTTTCGTAGGACCAGGCCTCATAAGCATCCGGCGGCAGCAGCCACAATGCCACCTCCATCTCAACCCATGACAGACCCTTTTGCTTTTGTCAGAGCTCCTCCCCCTGTGGCTGCAGGTGGACTCCCGACAATACCCAACAGCAACCCTCCACCAATGCAAGCCCCGCCTAACACCATGTATCCAGGCTCTGGGCTGCCTTCACAGCCACAGACTCTGGAGAATGCCTCAGCTGCTTTCTCTGGTCCTCCACCATCCTCACTTCCAGGGGTGACCCTGTTCAACCCTCACAGTACGTCATCTCCGGGTGTTTTCTCAGCACCCAGTCATGTGGGATACGCACCCTCACACGGTGAACAGAGCTATTTTAATTCAAGAGAACAGACACCATCCATGGGGACGGAGCCTTCACCTGGGGCCTCAGCCTCAGTAACGCATCCAGCACCTTTTAATCAGGACTTTATAGGACAGCCTCCTCAGCCTGTGCCCTTCCAGCCAGTGCCTGCTACCACCTCATCTTCCCAGTGGGCCCCTGATCATGGGAGTCGCCCTCCATCGGTTCAGAACTATTTCCAGCCTACTAGTGATCCCCCACAACAACATTTTAATTTACCTTCACTGTCCCAGATGTACCCCTCACATACCCCGTCACCACATCACAATGCCCCCACCCCGCCAACACAACCTGGACACCCCCAGACCCAGGCTCCTCCTCCCCAGAATCCTGTAAAGGCCCCTAGTTCTCAATGGCCTGACCCCAATGCCTCCCAACAGCATAATTCACACTTCCAAACTCAGAGTTACTTCAGTCAGAGTTCTGCCCCCCATGACTCGTGGTTCAACCAACCACCGCAGGACCCAGGCTACCACCAAATGGGGACTAGCCTTGGACATGCTCAGCCACGACCTGAATCCGCTGGATCTCTACATGCATCGAATGCTGGGCCCGTGTCTAATTCTGCACCTGCCCCCCTCCAATACCCTCAGGAGTCTGGGGCACTCTCAATGTTCTTCAAAGACAATGATGTAGAAAATGAAGAAACACTTGCTGGAGAGAGAAATAAGGCAATGAATGGTGTTCCTGGTTCCTTTCAGCAGCACAGTAACCCACAAGCCTACAGTGGCCATGCAGATGTTCCCTTGGATTACCACGGACCTTCTCTGCAAGATCAGTCGCAACTGCCAACCTTGAATTATGGAAATCATGCAACCCAGAAGCCTCCTGAGTCCCAATATGACCATGTGGAGAATTTGGAGTGTGTCCCAAACCTGGAAGTGTTACCCAGTGACACCCCAGCGAGCCCTGCTGTTACTGCAGCCCAAGGGGCGGACCAGTTTGAAACTGGGCCCAACCTGGAGACTCCAGATTCTGTTCCAAGACCAATGAGATCTGCCAGCGTGTCGTCCAACTACAGCAACATGAGCCATGGGAGTGGAACCAGCAGTCGGCGGCATCAGGGAGTAGTGGGTACCTTTATTCAGCAGGAAAGTCCACGTCTCACCGATGAAGCTCACCTGTCTGCTGCCACTGGAGGCTACTTTGAGCAGATTGACTCTTCTCCAGCTGGAGATATGGGGGCCAGACAGAGCTCCCTGGAGCAGATGTGGCATCCAACACCAAGCCCTCCCAAACCAACTGGTATCTTTCAGGCTAGTGCTAACAGCTCTTTTGAGCCTGTGCGCTCGCATGGGGTTGGGGTGCGTCCTCCTGAAGTCGACAAAGCTAAAATGGTAGCTGAAGGGGGTTCAGATTCTACACCTGGAAACCTGGAGCAGCCGCCGGATAATATGGAAAATATTTATAGTACTGGGCACCCACTGCCTGCTGTGGCTGCAGGCTGTGCACCTCATACACACCCAGTGGTCCTTGCTCAGTCCAGACCTTCATCCCGTGCTTTTGGGATGACTCGGCCCTGTGAAAGCCCTGCTACTACTCTCTGGGCTCAAAATGATCCTGCCAGCTTGGGCGCTAACATCCTCTTGGCTCCCGCTGCCCCGACAGTTCTCGCCCCTTTACGTGAGCCAAGTGCAGAGGTCATCCAACCTCCGGAGGATGGCCCGCTGGACTTGCAGCCCTCGCAGAGAGTCCAAGCAACGCCACAGCAACACTCGGAGAACCTAGAGAACCCGCCGAAGGTGAGTGAGGCCGAGCCAACTGACTCTCAAGGCAATCTTGGCTATGCGTCTCTCCTTGTTTGTGACTCGCTCCGCCAGCCTGTGTTGATTGCCCCGCCTGTGTCCAATTACAGCGTGATTCCCCCCAGTACCCCTGCGCAAACCGCCAGTCAAAGTAGCCTTAGGGAAACTACCCCACCTGCAAGATCACTCACACAGGGACACGGTGCCAGTACCTCCCAACCGCCTTCATTAACCTCTAATCAGAATCCACTGTTTTTCCCTGGACCAGTAAACTTTAGCGCTTCAGCCTCTAACACGGGCCCGCTCAATCTGACTAGAGACAACACGGAAGAGCCTCTGTCAGACCTCGCAGCTCCACCACAGTCTCCGCCGGTCCGCCCTCCTCTTTCCAGGGGCCAATCAGTGGGTGGGGAGAGCCAAGCTGCTCTCCAAATTAATCCACCAGCTTCTCTTGTGACTGCTACTGTCTCTAATCATAATCAGCCGTCAAATTATGAACTGCTTGATTTTTCTATGCACCAATCACAAGCCCAAAACCAAGCCACTGGCCACCCCTCCTCTCTACATGAGTCTCCACAGTCTAGTAATGGATTTTACCTACAGGTCACCAAAGATGCTCAGCAAGGGGTAAGAGTGAAAGGGAATGTCCCTGTCCAGACCCAGGCCTCTTCTTCCACCCCACAGGTACCACCAGCAGCCCCCCAAGTAGCTGCAAGCACCCAGTCGCCACCAGCAGAACCGCCTAAAAGATCAGATTCTCAGGTTGCTCTGCAGACGCACAATGATGCTCCCGCTGTTCCAGTTAGCGGGGCACCGCCCTCCCATGGCCAGTATCAAACTCCGGCACAGGGCCCTGCCGACGGGGCTGCTCCGCCATCAGGGAATATGCCTCCTCCTGCTGCCGCCGCCAACCCTCCTGGGCCTCTAGGTCCAGTACCTCCAGGAGCTCCTCAGCCTACTAGTGCGGAGCCGCCTCGACCGCCTTCAGCTGCAGGCAGTCAGCAGGGTTATGGACCCCCTCCTCCAGGGCCAGGACAGATGTACGGTGGCTATTATGGTAATTATGGAGAATACCCGGACGGCAGAGCACCATATCCTCCTGGCCAGTACCCACCTCCCCCTGGGGATCCGAGAGCCCAGCAGTATTATCAAGTATGTGGGAAATTAATATTATCACTAATTTTGGTGACCATGGTGTCTAAGTACTACTATGAAATGTACACGTTTGATCAGTTATTTCTCATGCTTTTATCTCAGGATGGTCAATACAGGAACAGAGCCGATCCTTGGTATGGTAGATATGAGGCGCAGAGCCAAGCTTATCGTGATCCAAACTATCAGTACAGGGAGCCTCAACCAGACCGACCCAACTCCAGAGCCAGCCAGTACTCTGACAGGCCTTCATCGAGGTCAGTCATGTATACTGGCTGTTTGTATTTCTCCATCTTGTTTGCAAAAAATGACTTGTGTAGTTCTTGAAATCGGCCTTCAAACCTCACTCTTCTGTTTACCGGCTCCTTTAGGCAAGGCTATCCTGAAGATTACCAGAGAGCAAACCAAAGTGCCTACGGTGATTATTATGCAGATTACAACAAGCACTATGATTACGCAGGTATGTGCTGTTGAAACCCCTGATGTTCTTAAAACTTGTTTTAAACTACTTTACTGAACCCATCTGTCCTGTGTTTCAAAGTGGTTTGGAAACAATTAAGTTATTTTTCTTCTCCATGTTTTCTGTGTCAAGGCTACAACTACGGACAGTATGACCCGCGGTACCGAGGGTATTACGACCAGGCCTACTGGGCGAATTACGATAACAGCTACAGAGGCAGAGACTACTACAATCAACAGATGTATCCTCCCCGGTATGCTGGGAGAACTATTTACGCACTCTCAATTGCAGAAGTAGATCATTTGAGGCGATGACATCAGTGCATGTGGTTGTATGAGGAATAAGATAGTGTTGAAAGTGTTTGTGCTGTTATGATGGGAAGTTTCTGTTTGATGGAAAATGAAATGTAAACAGAAGTTTAAAGCTCGTTGATAGTTTTTTTCTTTCTTCCTCAGTTCCTAATGAAAAACATTTTTCTGTTTTGATATACAAAAAAAATGACCTCTCACAGGAAAGAGGGCTATGAGGATCAGTGGCGATACTATCCTGGTTATGATGCAAGCTTTGACGACGATTACCGTCGTCGCGGTGAAATGTACGGGGACGATTTCGACCGACGCAGCGTCCACAGCGAGCAGTCGACACACAGCGTGCACAGCTCCCACAGTAACCACAGCAGACAGAGCAGCTTCAGCTCCCGCTCACAACAGGTGAGTGGGCAGGTTTTTTTTTTTTTCAAAGGTAAACTGTAAACCTTGTTTCTGAGCTCAATACCCGACAGTCAAAAGCTTCTCTTTAGTTCTATTTTACTGCACCTATCCATTTATACGTTTGTCTTCATACAACACAACATAAAAGTGTGTGCTGTAAAGTCAAACCTACTTTTACAGCCACAAATGCGTCCTCTGGGCTCCCACTCCACTCCCTTGTTCGCTCAAAGGGGGGCTTTTCCAAAGACATTAAACACCCATCTTACTATCTTGGCGAGATTGTCATCTCAGGTCTTGACTCTTTTTTTTTTTTTTTTTTTACTTGCTTGTGAAGCTTTTCTCTGATGTTTCCGGTTCATATGGTCATGTTTCTTTACTGGTTTTTAGAAAACTCTGCATCAGTTTGCTTACAAAGCATCTTTTGTCATACTTAATGGACGAGCTCTGAAGAAGAACAAAACAACTGTTTCCGCTTCATTTTGAGTGTTCTGAAAATTTGTGTTGTTGAAGTCTGTTTTCTTCTGATTGGACATAGTTGGAAGTCCTGTGATTAAAGGCTTCTTGGAAGTCTTTGTATCATACAGTGTAGGCTTGTGTGTTGTCAAGACTCTTACGTATCACACTGCAGGGGTTAAGAGTCTCTTTATATTGTGATGCCTTGCAGTACTGTACAGGACACTGTATAATGCCGGCTTGTGCTCTTTGTGTTTACACTAGCTGTATGCTTACTTACTGTGAATCCAAATATTGGTCTATATCCTTTTTTCACATCCTTAGCTGGAGATGTGTCTAAACATCAGGGAGGAGGTGGAAAGAAAGGCGTGGGTTTCAGTATGCGACTCTTCCCTCTAATAAGCTCCTCGTCCTCCAATGGCTTATTTTAAAGGTGTTCATTTCCACCAATCAGAAGAGACCCTTTCTTTCATTGGTTCTGTGTGATTTTTCATTTCCTTGCCTGTATTCTTGTTGGTTTATCTAAGACTGGAAACAGCCGCCTGTATTTGTATCCACGCACATCAGAGTCATATGACTCTTTTATTACATATAAGCCATGTACAGTGTAACTATTACTTAAAGGGATGCTGTTGTTGTACATGTTGTTGATCAGTGCTTTAAGATTCACATCATTTGCTTTTAGCTTTTAGGCTCCCTCATGACGGCTCCTCGTTGTCAGCTGCTTCAATCTTAACATTCCGTAATAGTAATGGTAAAGGGGGACGATCGATAACCCCCCCCCCCCCATAAGGTCTCTCTAGTAGAAAACATTCAACACTCAATGTGAATGAATTAACCTTCCAGAATGATCTATTCTATTACCAGTAGAATAGTTTAAAGATACTGGGTAAAACTGACCTGAAATGTTTTTACAGATAAAACTTTTTGTTTCTTGTAGATGGTTGGAACTTGCAGTGTGTGGCTGCTGTGTCTTTTTTGTGCTTTTTATTTTGTCGTTATTATTCAATAATGATGTTTTTCTTCCCTCCCTGCAGAGCCAGGTATATAGAAGCCAGCCTGACTTGTCCGCTGTATATGACACAACAGCATCCACTCTGGCTGCAGACTACTCCTACGGACAGTACCCGAACCAGACTGATGCTTCCCAGAACTACAGCCAGTACCTCTACCCCTCTGAGTACCCCACAGAAAGCACCTGGATCGCCCCAGAGCAACGTAACAACCAACTCCACCCTAAAGATATGAGACGTTGGTTCATTCATCTGTGGCTTTTTTTTTTTTGTCTGATGGATTATTTTTTTCCCCTTCAGCTCCCCCCCGTCCTGTGACACCAGAGAAGTTCTCCATACCCCATCGATGTGCCCGCTTTGGACCTGGTGGTCATTTAGTCCAAGTTCTACCTAATCTCCCTTCAGCTGGGCAGCCTGCACTTGTTGACATCCACAACATGGAGGTAAATTTTTAATGGACTGAGTTGTATGTCTACACCTGACTGTAGGATTATTATGACTGAGTTCATGAAGGGCCAGAAAGGCGTCATGTCATACATAATAAATAATCAGCAGTGTTTCAGCTTCTACATAACAGAAAACTGAAACCTCAAACCACCAGCCTGTTGCACTATGCAATTCAGGCGTTCCCCAATATGTTTGTAGTTAATCTGGATGGATAGGTACATCTATCAGTATATTATAGATAATGCAATTTTGAACATGTCCCGACTACATTTTCCCTTTTTTTTTTTTTTTTTAACTGTAAATACCTTTTTATATGGCTTCACATAGAAATGCTACAGTACTAAGATGTTTCTGAAAGAGAGCTACAATTCCACTGGTTGTAAGTTGCATAAATCCAATCAATAAATCAGTCATAAGGAGATATGTAGATTGAAGTATCCTTTCAAGAGACGCAGAAAAAGTTTAAGAGTAATTCATGAGCACAAAATGATGTTGCAGAAGAAAATGGTACATAACAGTTCACCACAATGCAGGAAGTTACGTGATTTATGCTCAACATTTCCTGCTGCAACATCTTTGCACTTCGTATATTTTGTAGATGTATACTTCCTTTGCTGATCAGGCCTGTGTAAGTGGCATGATCTGCCTTTGAGAAGAGATACTGACCAAAGAAGAGAATGCACCGTGTATCACTCAATGATATGAAACCATTACTGAAACAAAGAGAGGGAGAAAGCCCCACTGACAACCCTGAAACTTCCTAAAAAATATATATATTTTTAAAAAGTATGTGAACTGAGAGAGAAAAATGTAGCTCCTTAAATACTTCTTTTTGCTCCTAAGGGAATGTGACAATTGTGCCAAAAAGGTTATTTTCTCTTTTTAAACTTGCACGCAGTTCAGCAATCACACAACTAAATGCTGTAAAAATAAGCATGTTTGTATTTGCAGACCATGCTGCAGGACACACCAGACCAGGTAGAACTGCGAGCCTTCCCTGGACCTCTTGTAAAGTAAGTGTATCTGCCCTTTTTCCACTTTAGCGTTGAGTTGCTAACCTTTAAAGGCCAAAGCTTTTCAGTATTCTTCTCCTCTCTCCCTCTCTGTCATCAGACCCTCTGATTCCTACTGATGTCTGAAATCTTGCCCTGCATACGCTTGCTCCAAATCCGCCATTTAAAATCAGCAAAATCATAGTTATTGTCTAATCTAACCTTTAACCTAATAACCGTTTTGTGTTGGATTCTTTTGCCTTGTTATTAGTGAACAGGTGATGGTTAGATTTGGGTTGAGCTCCTGTCTCTCATCTTGCATTCTGTCCTTTAGAGAGGAGACCCATAAGGTGGATGTGATCAAATTCTCCCAGAACAAGGCGCTGGAGTGCTCACGTGATAGTGATCTTCTGGACAAGGACTCTGCCCTCCTTCTCTGGGACTTCATCATACTGCTCTGTAGACAGAACGGGGTAAGACAGAACAGTCACGTTTGGGCATATATGTCTGAATATGACTGTTTGTGTGTGTCTGAAACAGAAGTCTCTTTTGTCTGTCTGCTTTCTAAAGACTGTGGTCGGCACAGACATCGCCGACCTCCTGCTGAAGGAGCATCGCTCTGTCTGGCTGCCGGGTAAAAGTCCCAATGAGGCTAACTTAATTGATTTCAACAATGAGCCGTTGGAACGAGCTGAGGAAGAACCGGGTTCCAGACCGCTGTCCCTCCTATCTGACACCTTCTTGACCGTGCCAGAGAACGTTGGCAAGGAAACCGAACGTTTCAGGGAGCTGCTTCTGTTTGGTCGCAAGAAGGTAAAGAAACGCCCTCTTTGAACGTAAACTAGCAATTAAACCAGGATCTAATGAAATCTGAAATGACTTCCACTTAATCTTTGTAACAGGATGCACTAGAAGCAGCCATGAAAGGAGGTCTCTGGGGACATGCCCTGCTGTTGGCCAGTAAAATGGACAACAGGACGCATGCTCGGGTCATGACAAGGTAAACAGCTGTGACTCATAAACTTTTGTGATTTTTAAAAAAAAAAATTTTTTTAAGGTTTTCCATTGCAATTTTTTTTGTCTTTGTTTTTTTTAGGTTTGCTAACAGTTTGCCCATCAATGACCCTCTTCAGACGGTGTACCAGCTGATGTCAGGAAGGATGCCTGCATCAGCCACTGTAAGGATTTCTCCTCTTTTCTCTCTCTTAGCCACTCTTTATTTTTACACGATGGTATACCCAGGAGGTATAAAGGGTAGTGTGTTTCCATGCGAGTTGACATTATTTTTGCCGAATGTAGTGCTGCGGAGAGGAGAAGTGGGGTGACTGGCGCCCTCACCTGGCCATGGTGCTGTCAAACCTCACGCACACCCTGGACCTGGACACTCGCACGATCACCACCATGGGCGACACTCTCGGTAGGAATGCATCTAAAAGGCTGACTCCCTGCACTGAACTAACAAAAAAGGAAACACTTTACACTTCAGCAAAATGTTACCTCACTTAAATTCATTTTGTGATGTTGCAGCTTCCAAGGGGCTGATCGATGCTGCGCACTTCTGCTACTTGATGGCCCAAGTTGGTCTGGGAGTTTTCACCAAGAAAAGCACCAAGATGGTTCTGATTGGCTCCAACCACAGGTAAGAGACCGAGGCAGGCAAACACACATCCTTTAATCCTACAATACTGTTCGCATGAAAAACGCAACCAAAAATAACGTTTCTTTCTATTCATTGCAGTATGCCCTTTTACCAATTTGCAACCAATGAAGCAATCCAAAGGACTGAAGCTTACGAGTACGCCCAATCTCTGGGCTCCCTGCCGTGCTCATTGCCCAATTTCCAGGTAGATGTTTGTAGCGTTTAGTCGACAGCTAAGTAGATAAACTTTTGGAGGTGTTGAAAAACCAAATGAATAACTACAAGGTGTTTAAATCCCCACTAACTAAGGACCTACGTAACAGATCATGTTTCTCTTTTTTTCTTTTTAGGTGTTTAAATTGATCTATGCATGCCGTTTGGCTGAAGCAGGCCTCAGTGCTCAGGCCTTCCACTACTGTGAAGTCATCTCTAGAAACGTCCTCATGCAGCCCTCCTACTACTCTCCAGTTTTCATAAGCCAAATCATACAGGTATATAAACTAGTCATACTCCTTTATCCTCTAAGTATATGGAGATGTACCCTTTATTGGATCGTAAAAAAAAAAAAACGTTTTTTTTTTTTTTTTTTTTCAGATGTCTGAAAAGCTGAGATTCTTTGATCCTCAACTGAAGGAGAAACCTGAGCAGGAGCTGTTCAACGAGCCTGAGTGGCTGATTCACCTAAGAAAGCTTGATGGACAGATCAAGGTGAGGAGAAAGGTGTCTGTAGTTTTTTGTGTAAAATGACCGTGCCAAATCATATTCAAAGTAAGATTGTGACCACGCCAGAATGTTAAACTTCTTTATTGACATCACACACGTTTGTAATTATCTTTTAGTGGTGTTGTTTTTTTTTGTTTTGGGGGGGATTTGAGCATTTCTAGTGTGTTACTTGAAATAAATTGACATAACTGCATCCATACCTGGGCCGCCTGCGTAGAGGACTATCGTCTCTGTTCCACCTGTGCTTCATGACATCATATTTTATGGATGTTTATACTGTTTCCACTCACTGCTGTGAGTTTGTGATCATCTCTGTTGTTGTTCCCATGTAACACGCGTGTCCTGCTTGTCTTTGGTATTTTAGACCGGGGCCATTTTGTACAATACAGATAGATCAACTCCTACGCAGTTTGAATGCAGCAGCCCCAGCTCTGATTTGGACCAGCACAGTCCACCTGAACCGTACAACATGCCTGTGGAAATAGATGGCCACGCCCCTGACAACCCATTAATGAGCTCATTACTTCCTGGAGCTACACCACAGGGAGTACAGCTGATGCCTCCAGGTGTGTATCAAAGTGTGGTTGTTCTTTTTTTTTTTTTTTTTTTTTTTTTTTTTTTTTTTTTTTTCAATTTTTATCCCTTCTCTTTGCTTTGAGTCAGATCAAAATACCAAATCAATATCAAATCTCATCTCCTCTAAACTTTCTGCAGCCCCAGCCCACACCTCCATCCTCCAAGACGGAATGGTGCCCAATCAGCCTCTACCACCCAATGAAGTTCCCCAGTTCTACCCAGTACCCCCCACTGGACAACCAGGCCACTTCCCTGTCTCAGGATACCCTCCCCAGGACCCCAGCTTTGCCCCTCCTCCTTTTCAGCCCCAGCCGGAGCAGATAGATATGTATCCAGGCGCCCATCAACAGCCTGCTCCCACACCTTCTCAGATGGGTCAGATGTCACCGCACATGCCCCCCCAGGTGCAGCATTCACCCGTACAGATGAACCCTCCGACACTCCAGATGCCCCCGCACATGCCCCCCTCTCCTGGGCACATGCCACATGTAGAGCATCTCCCCCGATCCCCGACAGAGATGCACGTGAGTCAACAAATATCATCCTCCCCACCAAGAAGCTCTCTCACACCTCAGGATGACTTCTATGACCAAATGGCTCACATGGTCAGTATCTGACTGTCTGATAATAAAATATACATCATTCAACCTTTTCTCTTTACTTAAATGTAAAGGACACTTTCTAAATGAGTCTTCTTTTTTTTCCTTTTTTTTTTCCGGTGCTGCAGGGTCCAGGAAGGCGATCAAGGACCACCTCACAGTCTTCTATGCATATGGTGGGTTGCTTTTCCTTTTTTTTTTTTTTTTTTTTGCATGTCACAAAATGAATGAGAAAAAAAAAAAAAAAGTCATGTGAAGTCTGAAAAGGATTCTTCATTTGGATAAGTCCTCCTTGACAGTGATGTAATGTGTAATTCATGAAATATGTTGCCGTGTACAGTCATTTCAGATCACAGTGGACATTACTGTCAAACCAGCTTCATAGTGTTCACATTTTAAGCTTAAAGTCCCCCATAAGAGGACTTCATCAAAACATGTCGATAACAATGCACCTGTATCTACATGGCTAAACCTTGTTTAGACCTCAGTTTTCTCTCCATGCATCCTGCAAACAGCTGTGCAGCAGGAAAAAAAAAGAGCACCTCTTTGGCCCTCCATCTACATTGATGGTGTCAACGTTTAAAAGACTTCCTCAGTAACTTATTTTTTGTGTCTTTAAACCTATAAAATAGAACCGTTTGCATGAAAAACGGTTTGATCAGTAAGCGTCCTACACGAGCAAGTTAGGAATTTGGTCTCATTATCAAAGAGCAGTCTGTCCCAAGAATACCCCAAAACAGGCCTATATTAAGGAAACAAGTGTATGCACAAGAAGTGTTCAAACTTCTGACCGGCGTTTCATGATCTCCAGGCTTCAGGACGGCGCTCTCGCAACAACTCTGTATCCTCCAATCACTCTGGAGGAAGAGAGCGGAGCAACTCGTTCAAGCAGGCCTCCCCACCTCCACCTTCGATCCCCGAACAGCCTCGCAAAGAAGTTCAACAGGCGAGGAAGGACTCCCCGAAAAAGGTTTACATCCCCGCCTCAGTATTCAGTTCTTCAGTAATAATCCTACAGCGGACACAAGTGACCAGTGTCATTTTGTTTCCACAGAGTGGTCTTGGTGGTTTGATAAGGTGGATCTATGGGAAGGGGAAGAATGAGGCTCACTTACCAGACGACAAAAACAAATCTGTAAGTTGGAACTGTTACATGTGGAGGTCTTGTTTGAACATTTCCCAATATGAGTTAATGTTTCCACAAAGGTCAGTGTTGTGTTCTACATGTGATCCGTACTGATGAGTCGTGTTCTTGTTTTCAGATTGTTTGGGATGAACAGAAGCAGAGATGGGTGGACATAAACGAGCCTGAGGAGGAGGTCTGTAAAACACGACACTTGACATTATGCCCAGTCAAAGGAAAAACCAATGTTAAAGTTTGTGTCGTATTCTCGTAGAGCAAACCTCCTCCACCACCTCCGTCTGGTTTCCCCATGATGCCTCAGATGCCTGCTGCCCCCCCTGGAGGCCCTGCAGGACCCCCAGGTGGTGGGCCTCCTGTAAACATGTTTTCCAGGAGGGCAGGTGAGATGAGGGGGGAACACTTTATCATTTAGGGATCAAGGAAACAATGCCTTCTAACAGATTACTCTGTCCATATTGAAGCATATTCTCTCTTTACTTATGTTTTTTTTAGGCACAAGGAGTAGATATGTGGATGTTCTAAACCCCAGTAAAACAGCAAAACCAGCTGGATTAGCCCCTGCTCCGGCAGATATCTTTGCTCCTTTGGCACCGATGCCCATGCCTGCAAACCTATTTGTGCCTAGTTCAGGTGAGAATCAGTGAAAGGATGATTGGGAAATTCACTTTAATTATCTTTTTAATGAAACAGTGAGAATCAATTGTTTTCTGTTGGAATTAAAAAATGGATTTAATGTAGAAGTAACAGAATATTTGAACTATTAATCTGTGACGTAGCTCCTGACGATCAGCAGCCTTTAGAGGGCAGTGAAGGAGGAAACCACGAGCAGAACTCACCAAACAGCAGCGCTGCTCCACAGGTATCTGTAGATCTTAATTGGTGTATTATTAAACGGATGTGACAGTGGTATCAATCTGTAACTCCAATCTCTGCAAGATAGAAAATGTCTTTCTTCTTCAAGTAGTGCCTTAAACTGGGGGCCGTCAAGGAGAATGAGTTGATGATCTGCCCGTGCAGAGCGACCGTAGCATCGTGCTACAGAGTATATTCTATTCTTCATATTTCTATGCTCGTACGCATATGCATCCAAAGTTTTTCTTCTTATCCAATTTGATATAATTGTTTTTTTCTGCGTCTGTAAGATAGGCAGAAAACAAATGAAGTGAAGTGTACTGCAGGTAGTGTCTCGGATTATTTTCACAACCAAGCAGACTACATGGCAGGAAGTGAAACTGAAGAGCTTTCCTAAAAAGAAAAAGAAAATCTTAAAAATGCTGGAAAATGTTTGGCACTAAAAAGATGTTCGAGGTAGATTTGCTGTAGTTCAGCGAGTCAACAGAACGTTTAAAACTAAAGCTCCACTTATCCACTCTCTTTTCTGCGTCCCTTCAGATGTTCAACCCGACGTTGTTACCACCTGCTCCAGAAGGTCCTTCTGTGCCTGAGGGCTCGCAGTCTGGAGAGGTAAGACCCACTACTCCTGTCTGCCGCCTTAATACCATCAATCCATCACTGAATCATGAAGCTCAACATCCTAACAGCCAGTGCGTGCAGTTCACTTCTTTATTCAAATAAAAAATAACGGAGGAGGCTTTTGAGTGTCATGCCGTTAAAATGCATGCATCCCAACCTAAAATATTTGTGCCTAATCATTCTCAATGTGGACACTGAATAAAATGTAAAACCTCTTTTCCTTTTGCTGTTATAATCTAATACTGTCTGTCTTTTTTTCAGTTATCATAATTTCCTTTAGCTGTTTTTTTTTTTTTAATTGCTGTTTTGGGAAAGAGATCTAATCAAATGCATGAGAGTTTATTAATCTGGGTTTGTGGTTTCTGTTTCTTTGTCGTCTTCTGTTTATTTCCCTCCTGCTCTCTTTAGCTCTCACGTTCTAGCTCAATGAGTTCTTTATCACGTGAAGTGAGTCAGCATTTAAACCAGGTACCTTTTTTTTTTTTTTTTTTTAGCAGAGCCTCAAATGGTCCACTCTCACCTCTCACCTGCCACTCACTTAGATCCACTCTTAACCCGTAGAATGCTTGACAATTTTGCACCCGAGCTGCTTTACCGCCCATCAAACCCACAACGTCTGCCTGCGCACCTGCCTGCTGTCTCCAGCATTACTAACAATACAATACAGTCTGTTACAATCAAAGCCAGAACATCTTTCACCTACTGTAAGTGATTCTTTATCAGCATGCTAGCAGCATGAATGTGGATTGTGATTTTGGTCTGTCGGACCAGACTCCCAACACTCTACATGTTAGCATGATGGTGTTAGCATCGACCTTAAAGCACAGGTGTGCGGCCCCACTGCGCTGCTAGCATGTCTGTAAACAGCAGTGAACCTATCTACTTGATTTAAAGGACACTTGTTAACTTTGAGCAATGATTCAAAGTGCTGTAGACAGCGACAGGAACTCCCCCCCCCTCCCCCCCTTTGTTTGTTGTCATGGGGACACACCGCTCTATTAACACGTCAAATAGCTTGCATGATAACTGAAATATGTGCAACAGTGGTTTGTAACGCTGCCTCACAGTGGATCCAACTCCTCTTTGCCATCATGTTTCCAATTCTCCTTGACTTTTTTTTTTTTTTTCTCATTTACAGTCCATTCCTCCCGATCTCCTGCCATACAAGTATGTGGACAAAACCGCTGCACATGCTTGTTGTGACTCTGTTTGTTCGTTTCAGAATCATCCTGCCCAGGTAGCTGCACCCACTGGAGGCGTCACTTTTTATAACCCTGCACAGTTTGCACAGGTGAAGACTGATCAAATATTTCTTCCTCTCTTGTTTGTCCCTTCACAAAGCTCATACTTATTATCAATATTATTTCTTTCTTCCTAGACTGGTGCACCATCAGGAGGTGCACACCGCTCTAGTCGACTGGGCGGCCAGCGCCAGTACCCAGTGTTGAAGTAAACACCATCTTGCAGATTGTGTAAACAGACTTGTTAAATAGAGTGATATCCTACCTGGAAGTAAATGAAGCACATGGACAAACTGCAATCTGTCTAAAGGACCTTTCTTTTCTGCCTGTACCTAAGAAGAACATAATCACAGTCTCCATCATGTTGAATCGTCAAAGAGCTTCATCACTCTTTCATCTGTTTCTTTGGTTCAGTAGTTTGTCTCTGGTGAACAGCGTTTTCTCAAAGGGCTTTCTCCTGCATACATACATACAGAAACCAGACAGTAGTATGACTTTTAACACACATTTGAAGGTTTGCATTCATACATAAAACTGTACATCGCTGAAGGCATAATTTAGTAAACAATAAATATGTTGCTCCTCAAGGCTGTCCAGCTTCCCCTCAGTGACACAGTTGTCAGAATGCTCATCGCAGGTCCTGTTTTAGGTGTCTCTGTGCGTCTCAAATCCAAATGTAAACGTTTGATTGGTTGTACGTGTGAGGGATAGTGGAGAGCGGAGTCTTTTTAATTTCATTTGAGCTCTTCAGAGTTCTTCTGTCGACTTCAGATGGAAGGACTCTGACCAAGATAGAATTTAGTGTGAGAATGAATCGTGTCAATGTGCATTGTCTGCTGTGTTTGTTTTGTTGCTTTTCTTCAGGCGCCCTCCATTAAAGAGAGGTGTGTTGATTGACGCAGGTAAGATACTTATACTGGCTCAATAACCCTGATTTTCAGATATTTATTTCATGTCTTTATGTCCTGCCTGCCCATCGATATTTCTTGACTTCAAGAATGCAGCAGGGTCTTTCGTCCAAGTAAAGCTTCAACTCTCCAATGAAAAATGTGATGGAATCAGTGAGACAACGAGGTGGTTTTCAGAACGGCAAGAATTGGGATTAAAACTGCGTTTTAAATGTCACTAAAATAAATCTATCCAAATATGTGTATATCAGATTGATTGTATTTATGAGCTGTAGGTATAAAAGTGTGTGTGTGGAACAACTAACTTTTCTGATTAGCTTTGAAGAAATGCATTTATGATCCACCAGATTGATTCATATTATCGTTTTGCTTCTGCTGACGAAATGATCTAAATTGTGAGATGAGATCTAATTGTACACTTAAAACTTCCATGCCATTCTAATTTACTGATTTTTTTTAAGTCTATCACTTGTCATCCCAAATGTTCATCATTTAGTCATTTTGTTGACAGAAGGTAAAGATTTTACAAGGTCCCCTTTTGTTTCAGAGGACAAATTGTTTCCCCCTAATGTGTAAGAATGCACTCTGTAAAGTTCTTGACAGAAATACATCAACCGTGAAAACTAAATGGTAATAAAGTTATTTTTTGCGCTCTGTAGCACTTTGAAAGAGATGTCTATTGGTTTTATTCATTATAGAGTAAGTCATGTGTTTTGTAATCGTGAATTAAAAATCAGACATGGATAAAGTTTGCAGGTTAGAGCCGAAGTGTTGGATGAGTCATGTTAAAGAATCAGAGTCTCCTCTTGGGAGGAACATGAATGTCTGGACAAATGTATTCAGTCTGGCTTAAATATGAAGTGATCATAGTTTATATATTATCTTGTATATTTTCTGTTAGCAAATATATTTCAACATCACTTGAATTTCCCTCTGGATCAATAAAGTATCCATCATGGTAAGTACTGTACAAAAACACAATTTAAAGGATGTGAGAACACTGTTGGCAACTCATTTCACAGAAAGAAAAAAAAAAAACATTTTCAACAAGCATTAATTAATCTGATGAGCAGAAAAACAGCTGAATACATGTTTTCATTAGACAGTATAGACGAGTTCCTTTGAGATGGTTGACTCTTGTACATTTACAGGATGTCAATTTAAAAGTAGACTGAAGGCAGTCAGTATAAAACAAATGCAGCTTGTTACACAACAGCTGTCCTGGAATGATGTGTCAACCTTCACCAGCAATTTTATTTAATTCAGCAAATGAATGTATTAATATGTTAGTCTCTGTGTAAAAAGTCATTCTGAGCAAGCAGAGACAGTCCATGTCCTACGTGTCCAGTGCTGCTTGAGCTTTCTGAACAGCAACCCTTAGCATCGTGTTGTCACTGAGCAGCTGTTGGAGAGCAGCTGGGTCCATCTCCAGAAGCATACCTGCATAAATGCATAGATTAGAACCACTATATAATCTACATTATACATATGAGCTGTATATACATAAAGTCCTTAACTACATCTTAAAAGCCAAGACCATAGAGTGGGAAAGATGGAAGACATTTGCAGAAAATTCCCAAATAGACACCTGTAATATCATTTGCATGTAGAGGATCCAGCTCTTCCACCAGTGAGAAGAGCTTCTCTCCTAACTTTTCTGTGTCATCGGTGTCGGACAAGTCACTTATGTCTGTCTCCTCCACATTCTGCCTAAAGGGAAGAAGCAGGAATGTCATTTTGGTAATGGGTACATTTGTTCCTTTATGTATTTGAATTACAAGTGACCTGTAAGGTAGATGCACATGGAGAACGACTCCCTATGTGTGCAAACAAAGGTATCTTTTACAAACACTTACTCCTGAAGGATTTTCAGGGCAGAGTTCACATGCTCCTCCAGCAGCTTTGGATCTGAGAGTAGGTTCAATACAGCCTCTTTATGCTGCTCCAAAAGCATTCCTGATGATCAACAGAAAAGTACATGTAATGAGTCACACCAGTTTAGTTAGGTTCATAAAACTTATTTGCAGATAACTGTTTTTTGAGGTTTTTTAACAATAATCCACAGCCATGCTGGGAGCAGTATGTGACTGGACTTTGCACAGCAATGCTCTGAGCTCAATGCTAAAATGATTATAAGCAAAAAAAAAAAAAAAAAACAACCATTGCGAAAAAGAACAGGTTACAATTGTGGGAATGTAATTTATTTTGCAGTCTGCTAGGTTGTAAGTTACAGTATTTCCCAGTTTAAAATTGTGATCTGACGATGGTCTTCGGGGAAAGGTTAAGAGATCATCAAAGTAATTAAACAAATAACAAGAGGGGGGCAGAAACGTTTCTGCTAAATTCATGAAATCCTTCAAATATAAGAAGCAATTGCATCCATGACCTTAAATCTCAAGCTTACTGTGGTGTCAGAGGATTGCAACATGGTGGGATTTAATATTATTATGATTATTATCCTTTTTGGTGACTTGTGTCCTTTTAAAGCTGTCAATAAACAGTATTTAACCAATAGAAAGAAATGCACATTAGTAAGAAATGAATTTGAACTTGGCAAACAACTGTTAACAGCACATGCTCTTGAAAAGGACACAAACTCGCCATCAGTAGTGCCATACATTTTATACACAGATTTATATAGAACATACAGTATTTATTTGACTGCTTCATAATTAGGAGTGTTTGGAGGTTACTTACCTGTGATTTTCTGTGAGTGGCCCGTTTTGTAAACATCGACCAGCTCAAACAGCTGCTCCCCCAAAGAGTCCGAGGACACGGATACATCATCCTCATCTTTACATGTGATGTTGCTGCAAAGAGGTGCAGACATACTCACAATCTTTAAGAGTTCTGAATTCTGACGTATTCTGTAGTTTTTCCATTTACACATACACAAACATCAACTAGTTTTCCAATAACACTGGGCTGGACTTCTCAACATACTACCTCACTTTTCTGAACTGTGTGCTACCGTTTAATAAATGAGGAGTAATCTACCACAATCCATAAGTGCTTTACAATCAGGGTATTTGGTAGAATCAGGGTTATAAGTCAGGTGTGGAAACCCTTGCTGTACCTTGAGTCATGTGCAAGCTGCAGGGCTCTGAGAGCTTTCTCCAGCGCCTCTGTCAGCGTGGATTCATCCTGCAGCATCAGACTCAAGACAGGACGAGGCAGCTCCAGCAACATACCTGCAGCACAGACTGAGATATTTAAAGCTTTCCGTGGGATTTTACAATTTTACAAAATTACTATTTTCTTTTATAAAAGATCACCTCACCTGTGAGTTTTCCAGCATTTTCTTTGTGTTTGGGGTAAATCAGAGAATACAGTTGTTCACCAAGTGTCTCCAGATCTTCTTTTTCTTCCATTTTGACTTCTCAATGTACATGAACGTTGTTACGACACTTTAACTGCATGGTCGACAGTTTTATAAATGACTTGAACCTGATGAGATTTTAGCAGAGTTCACATAATAATGTACAAAATGCATAATTATAAATAATTAAATAAGTCCTTAAAGAATAAGGTTTTCGGTACACTGATTGTCTTATAGACTCCGTGCTTGTCCCCCACAAGCACTCATGTTAAATTTAAATAAACACCTACATTTATTTTTTTTGACGGCTGCCTGTAAACACGAGGCGCGCATTGATCACGTCACTCTCGTGCAGACAGCGGCGTCAACATGTTCTTCCGCTCTGCCTTACCGTTAAGTAGTTCTTCAAAAATAATATTCAACACAATATATAGAGAGCCGTGATCAATGAAACTACATTTGAAATAATTTAAACGAGTCTTGTTGGCGTTTATGGTGTCAAAACGAAAGCTAAAAAGTTTCCTCTTTAAATACAAAAGTCGTTATGAGGGCGGAGTGATCTGTGACGGAGGCTCCGTAAAGCGGTTTCCGCCCTCTCCTTTCCTTTTCCTCCGCTAAAAGGTAACGTGGTCGCTTCGGCAGTTTTTAGCCGGTCTTTAAATTGTATTTTTTTCTTCTTTATACTCGTGTTAGGTCGCCAAAAGTAAGACACTGTTGCTGTGTTGATTATTATGAGTACATATGTGACATTTAAAGTCACTGAATATTGTTCAAATTGAGAGATACATTTGTGAGCACGTTGACCAAGCTAGGCCTCATGCTGCAGCATAGCCGAAGAGCTAACTTTAGCATTGTGACAACACCTGTGTTTTACCTGTTTGTTAAGGATATATATATACATGTGTATATATATATATATATATATATATATGATTATTTGTTCCTCTCAGGCTGACTGAATTAAAAACATAACATGAGGTTTGTCGAAATTAGACGTTTGTGACTCCTGCCAGTCGAAAAATGTGTCTGTGACTTCATGGCTGCCTTTACTCAGCCTGGTACTTTCTGTCAGTAATACTTGGCTGTGTTTTGGTTCCAGGTTCATCATGTCGTCCCATTTGCAGTGGATGGTCATCAGGAACAACTCCAGCTTCCTCATCAAGAGGAACGGACAGACCTACAGTACTGTGAGTACTCTACTGGTCTTAATGTGAGCCAGTCCTTTTATTTAGGACAACTTAAAGCCTATTGACTGGTTGAAGTAGCATTTGAGTGTGTATAATACATGAAGTTAAATGTGCTCAGCCGTAAAAGATTCAAGATGTTTTGTTTGTCACATCATCATATAGATGAGTGAAATGTAATAACTGTTCCCCAAGTCCATGCAATAACAATAAACACTGAATTTAGTAATACAAATATATAGGGTCAAATAGAATATAATGTAAACAATAAAAAGTGATTTTAATGTACAGAATAATACAATCTAGAATAGATTTGAATAAAAACAGTGTACAAGGAGAAGGGTTCAGTAAAACAGTAGTATACAAACTCTTAAAAAAGGATTATTGAATGTACTACATCATAAAAATATGTAATGTAAATAAACCTGAAACTGCCACTGAAAGATTTTGTAAAACATTCAATATTTATAATAGGTCATTTTAATGTCTTGCTGCTGCAGATTGACTGACTCATTCTGCACTGTTTTCTACATTCATACTGCAAAAATACACATTTTATTTCTAATTAACTGTAGCAGTACTTATAATGGCTCCTCTTGCCTACCAAGATCTAACGTCAATGGACTCGATGCAAAATAAACAGGATCCTAATTTCTATTACTTGTGTAGGTTTATAAAGTCAGTGTCTTTTCTTTGACAGGAGCCCAACAACCTGAAGTCCAGGAACTCTTTCCGCTTCAATGGTTTGGTGCACAAGAAGACTGTAGGTGTGCAGCCGGCGGCTGATGGCAAGGGAGTTGTTGTTGTGCTGAAAAAGCGTGCAGGTAATTAGTTATTTCCTGTGTCAAACTACTACTTCTACTGTTGTGTGCAAATTCTGAAGTTTGTGATGTGTGAATTCTTTTGAATTACGGTGGTGTTGAGAAGTTATTTACAAAAGAACTTTGGATTAATTAATGGTCAAAACACTATCCAAAGAAAAAACAATCTATGAATAACATTTTTTTATGCTTTTTTTATTATTCATGGTTGAAGTACCTCCAGTGAGAGTTACGTAGAGTTCCCTGTGCTCTGATTTTCATAAAGTGTAGAAATTGTCTTGATGTCAGAGGTTGACCTTTGTCCTGATCACTTAGATTTTTTGTGATCGTGCACAGAACTGTAAGGATAGAATAATAATGTCTGCTAGTCCTGGTGCTGATGAGCTCTGCACTTCAGATGGCTATGGAAAGATTTATTGCAGTGTCAGGTTCTTTTCAAATCGTTCAAGCTACTGTCGGATTAGAATGTTTGTTGTTGTTCCACAGGTCAGAACAAACCTGCCTCCTCCTTCGAGAAGATCACCATCAACAAGAACTCTCGCGCCACACTCAACAGCCTGAGGCACATCATCGGCAAGAACAAGTACAGGAAGGACCTGCGCATGGTGAGCTCCGTCTGACATCATACAGCGCAAACAATAGCACATGGCAGTGTTTTATTTGTAGTTTGTATTTCACAGCTTTCAAGACAATCATTTTGAGTCCTAACTTGTTTTCTTTTTTTCTTTTTTTCCCCCAGGCTGCCCTGCGTCGTGCCAGCGCCATTCTGAAGAGCCAGAAGCCTGTTGTGGTCAAAAAGAAGCGCACCAGGGCCGCCAAGACCGCATAAATTGATACACATGATACGAAAATAAAAGCTTCTTGTTTGGAAAAAAAAAAGTGGCACATTCTCCTGAGTCGTAACTCTCCCGTGGGTCGCATGTAAAGGTTTTAGTCGTCTGACAGAAATCCTTCATTTAAACCAGTTTGTTGCAAGCGTTGATTGTCAGTCATTTTTTTTAATGTGTGCAGATTGTGAACAGATATTCACAGTTTAAAATCAGCCTCAATTTGAGCAATGAATGATGAACTGGAGGTAATAAATGAAATGTAAGGGTTTTTTTTATATTGTGTTACAGTTGGGGAAATGAGGTATACAAGCAGAGACTTTCTTCCAGCCTCAATTCCCTCACAGGAAAGATGAAAAGTTCTGGTTTAGTTATATGGCTAATTAAACTGACAGAATTACACGTACATTTTATTTAATGACGCAGTAGTTTGTCAGACGGGTATTGAAAATCCCACAGTCTGAAAGTGGTCGGCTGTTGGAAGAAATGGGTCACTAAATGTGCTCTTAGTTTGACCTATTTGCAATGACGCTGGCTGTGCTTTTGGTTTAAAGATTTCAGGATCAACCAAACTCTGGAGTGGAAGTATGAAAGTAAAACTGAAATGTAGAAAATAATTCAGGAAGCTTAAAAGCAACGCTTGGATTTATTTTGTTTCTGCCCTTAAACTCCTTCAGGCCCAGGAGGTATTTTGATGCTGCAGCATTTGGAAACGCTTGGTTTCTATTCTGATGTGCCTGCTGTGTATCACTCTTAGGAAATGTTCTACAAAATGTTTTACACCAGGAGGAAGTGTTTTTGTTTTCTCCTATCTTTGCACCAAATAAGAAAAAAAAAATTAAATCCAAATATTCTTCCGTTTTTTTTTGTTTGTTCAACATAAATCCTGAATCCTTAAAATTCTAGATTTTTCTGTTTAAAAAATATGCTTTTAGTTATAACAAGGTTCCCCAGAGCAAACTGGGTCTGTGTTGCTTCATCCAGTGTCCACTGATGTGGAAACATCGGATGGATTTTAAAACAGCCCACTGGCAGCTTTCCACTCGTGGCTTTGGAAAGAAATACACTATTGTCACCTCCCCTTGACTTTAAGCTGATAACGTATTCTGCAGCAATCATTTCTGCAGGGTAGCACACAGGATCGGGACGTTTACCTATGAGAGGAATCATTGCCTACTATGTGAGGATGTGATCGAGACTGTTTGCTGATTGACTATGAGGGGACTTTTCTTTGCGCCCCTGGTGCTGCTGGTGCTGCAGAGCAGAAGCTTTGAACTCCAGGATACAATCCATGCTCTGATAGAGGAGAACATCCACCTTCATGACCAGCTGGAGAACCTCACCCAGGCCCTCAGGGAACTCAAACGGATGCTATTGCATCACTCCAATGGTACTCCACAGTCCTCTTTACCTCTTTTATAAATACAAATATGAGTCAATACAAAACATTTAAAAGTTAGCTAAAGCTAAAAATGACCAGTTCTGAAATGTGAAGGTCCAAAATATCAGGATACATGAGTTCAGCATTAAAAACAGTTACTCTGTGGTTTGAATCATCTAGATTCAATAACACTTCTTTTTTTCTACATAAAATAATTGACAGTTGAAATAGATAGATCAAATGGAAATATCCTGTATAATGACACTCATGACATTGAAAAATATCATTGACTCTTATTCTCTTGTTTATGAATTGCACAGTATTCTGTCAGCACTGCTTTAATGTGATGCTACGTTGAGTTTCACATCACAAGTTGCTTTGTGTTTGTGGATAAACCTTTGAATTCAAATGAAAAAGCACACCAGGACATTACTGTCTGTTTGCACAGAATTGAATCTCCAGAAGCAGGATGTATATTTTCTTCCCTCGCTGCAGTGTGGGATGACTGATATAAAGCAGATTAGTGTTATGAAACATCTGGTTTTTCAATGTCCGAGCCCTGAGGTCACAACAGCTGTTTTCATTGCTGTCCCTACCTCTCATTTCCTGTTAGTGTCTTTTCTCTTAATCCTTTTAGTGCTGCCTTCAGTCAGTCATGTGATCATGTGGTATCTTCTTTTTTTGTTGTTTGATCTCAATCTGCCTTCACATACATGGAAATGTTACCCCTAAAGTGAAAATCGGAATATCTCCCGGAGGTATGAATATTATCCCATGAACTAATACAGTACATCAAAAGTAAACCACACTGATGGAAACATCAACACTTAGTAAAAGTAAACTGATTAACAGAGTAACTGATCCTTGTCCACTGGGGGATAAGATAGTGAGTTTAAGACACAGATTTTACTTTTACATGTCCTGACTAACTATCACAAAGAAGATAAATCAATCTTTATTTGTATTGCATCAATTCATAACAAGTGTTATCTCAAGACACAAAAAGCAGATAAAGGACCTTACTCTTTATATATTTATTCTTATCAAGATATTTGCAGTCAATTTGTATTTCTGTACCTTGGCAATTTCCTTTTATATTATTGACAAATGATTATGTAGAAGTGAAGTATAAGAAGATAATCTGTTTTAACATCTCATAGAACCGTATGGTATGAAAGTATAATTGTGTATAAAATATAGATAGATCTGGACTCGTAAATAAAGATATAGAAGAATGTAAATACAAAGTGAAAGTGCAGTTTTAAAACACAATAAAATATAATGTTCTATATTATAATGTGTAATAAATTGTAGGTTTCAAAGGATGGTGATCTTGACATGGTTGATCTGTGTGTTTACTTCAGACCAGGATCATCATGAACATCGAGAGCATCATGATGAAGACATTCAGCATTTGTGGGAAGAGTGGTCACAACATGGTGAGTATTCTGCCAACGGGACTACAACTTGTTTTGATCTTCGAGGTCAGAAAGCAAATTCATTGGATTGCAAGTTTGTGACACAACAGCAACATTGCATCCGCTAGCATTGATTCGTTGAGGAAGTAGGCTGCAGAAATACCAGAGGGATAATCAACGGTTTGATCAATCCAGTTTGCTGCAAAGACGCCTTTTAGCTTTGTTCAAATGTGTTGCACACACAGCAAGGGGGTTAAATAATAATCGCATGACATGAATTGACGATATGATTTTCTTTCTTTTTTTGTTGTTGTTGCAGGCATCAGTGCAGAAACTCATCTCCTTTTGGAGCATGCTTTCTGTGAATACGACCTGCACGGCTCAGCTGCTCCCCTCCATGATGAGACAGCCAAGCTGCTGCTGATGTTACCCTGCCTCACCCTGCTGCTGCTCATCGGCTGTCTGTAGGATACATTAGCCTGGTGAAGAGCTGCAGAGATCTTTAGCTGCTGTCGCAAACTGCACTTTGTCATTCAGAGTCGTGGTGTAGTGGGGTTTGATGTGGTTGCAGAGTTCAGCTGCAGCCCGGGCTCTTCCTGTTCGGAGTGAATATTGAGTGGACAGGATTGGATGAGTTGACCTATCTGCAATTTGTGCAGTGCTAATCACATCTGGGGAGTTTAGTGAACTGGAATAGAGCCTGTGGATGCAGACGTGCAGCACTGAGGAGTCTAAACCTGATGAAGTCAGAGCATGCTTCATGTGGCCAGGTGGCCACAAAAGAAAGTTACTCGTGAATACGTATACTCAGGAACCAATTTTGTTACTATGGTAGTAATGAAAAAGGAAACTAATGAAATAACCACATTTGGTTACATTGTGAAATGTGTAACTCTGGCTTCTATACATTTACATGTTTAATATAAACATGAGCACGACCACTTACGCTTTTGTGTAACATTTACCAAGTCTTGAAGCTGTGAGCTGTAAATATGTAGAAAATATGTGAAATAAAACGTGTGTAAAATAGAGGTTTAATCAAATTCTGTTGTCCAAACTATGACCAGTTGAATGAAAAGTTCATAATGAAACACACATGAACAATTGTTAATCTCAAGAAGCTTGTTGATGTGTTCGGTTTCCATATTAACAGCACACGCAGAGCAACTTCAGCACCAATGGAAAGTGTCGTTCTTGTCCTGCTGCAAAGAGCGGAGCGATAATCAACTCTGCCTCATCTTTGTGTTGATCTCATTCCAACTTCTTTCACTTCATTTAGATTGTAAATTCTGTTCACCATGAGGCCCGCCTGATCTTTTCCCTCCTGAAAATTCTACTGGAAACGATTTGATCTTTAGTTTGTGTTGACGTTTTCTGTGCAGCTGAGGGAGCAAGATGATACTTATCAGTATTTTGCTGCTTGTTGCTCCTTTGGAGTTTCTCCGTCATAACACCCAGCGTTCAGTGAAAGACATTGAGTGGTGCAACTTCAAGCTTTCATCTTTTAAACTCTGATCGATAGAAAACACAACAGTGAGTCCAAGCGTTTATTTTTCAGTATCTGAAATGTTACAGCACATAGAAAAGTTAAAAACTTGCTTTAAGTCAGTTAAAAGTGAAACATTTTTAATCCTACAAAGCAGAACACATTTGATACAGTAAAGATGCACAATGACACAAAAGAGGAATGTGTTTTCACACCATGAATAAATAAGTTCAAGAAGTTTCAAACATAAAACATGTAAGCTAACATCGACATCATTCTACCAGGGCATGACAACGGGTCCTTGATTTTCACAACAGCTCGACTATTCTGATTAAATAGAACTCAAATCTACTATGGACTGATATCATGATCATTCATTTGCATATTCAATATGCTGACTGTGCGTTTACGTTGTCGCGTGTCAGCAGTATCTTTAAAGCGATCCACATACATGAAGGTGATCTATAGTCCATGCAGACTGTGTACACAAATTATCCAAGCATATACAGCATTCAGGATGTAATGGCTTTAGTCTATGTCGAGGTCTGAGTCCTCGTCGCTGACAGTGTTCTGCACGATAGCTCCATTGCGAATGGTCTTCTGGACCATGGGGGCTTTATCTGGCAGCAGACCGTACTCCTGCAGCAGGGCCTCCAGGTCCACAGCAAAGAAATCCTCCCCGAGCTGGTCCGTGACCCGCACAAAGTTACCAATCAAGTCCCCTCCTTTGTAAACCAGCAGGGCGGGCAGAGCGCTGTCTCTGAACAGCGTGCTGGTGCTGATGGCCGAGCTGCGAACGCTGCAGAACTTGACCAGCGGGTATTCCTGAGCCAGACACATGAGGCTTCCCCTCATGGCCTCGCAGCCGGCCACCTCCGGCTCGTAGATGTGGATCACGACCAGTGTGCTTTTGTCCTCCTTGTCCAAAGCCTCCAGGAAGTCTTCTCCGCTGCTCAGCTCGTAGACCTGGGCAAAGCGTTTGCCACGGCACAGCTGGCGTCGCATCTCTTCGATGCGCTGCATACGGTAATGCTGCAGGAAGTCTTCGTCACCCTGATCTTCCTGCAGCATGTTGTACTCCTGCATGGTCATCTGTGAGGGAGGGAGGCAGAGAGAGAGAGAGACAAAAACACCAGTTCATTTTAGATATTTTTGAGGTTTAGGTTACAAGATAGCTCACAATTTAATGTTTGCAGTGTGAAATTTAATCGACAACTAAACTTCTGTGGAAATGTTCTTCTCTTTTTTTCCTTTCCTTCTTCTTCTTTCTTTGGACAAGTTTTTAGGCTGAATTATTGTCTGACCAGGACAGGTCGTGTTGTCCTTAGAAGGAAGTTACTGCTCCAAGGCATGTAACAAATCAATGGAGCACAGCGTGTGATGCACATGAAATCTAAATTTCGCTCTAAAAATTGGTCTTCTTTTACAATCTGAGATCATCATCCGTGTTCTTGAATTTCCCTCGGGATCAATGAAGTATTTATCTATTTCATTGATCTGGACTTTAGGGTGTGATTATAAGAAATGTGTTATTAGTGTGATGCATTAAGGCTGAGTGAAATCAAGTGGACCTCATTCACACTTTGACTGCGTATTAAAATAGGACCAAGGCGACAGTATTCTACTTTGTTAATCAGATTGTCTTTATTAAACATCGTGTCTGTTTTTAGCCTTTTCCCACAGCAAGTGTTCAATTAGCAAGTGTGCCACTGTGTTAGTCAGCCACACATGCGCGTGTTAGGATGGTGTGAGGAAGAAGAAGTTCCTCACATGTACAGAGAGTGTAATATGTTTTCCATCCTGCTTACTTTGCCTTGGATTTTGTCCTGCAGTTCTTTCTGTTTCTCTTTGTCCTTCTCCAGGTCGAGGTCAGAGCGGCAGGTCATCGACAGCTTCTTGATTAGTCTTTCCATCTCTTTCTTCTGCTCCTGTTTCTGCTCCACCTCCAGCTGCTTGTACTTCCTCCAGTCATTAATAACGCCCTTTGGCCCTGAGGGAAACAGATGGTTTCATAAGGACTCGTCTTCTCGTTACCTTCTCTGCATAAGTGTACAAACGGGTGCACTGTGGTCTTCAACAAAGATCATTTCTTCTATCAGTACCTGTGTTGACAGCGCTTCCATCTGCGCTGTAATCTATCTCAGGCTCGTTGACGTCAGCGTCCCTGATGGTCTTGCGCTCCCCTTCCTCATCCTCGTTTTCACTGCCCTCATCCTCACTGCTGCTGTAGTAGTACTGCAGCTTCTCCCCCAAAATCTTGTCATCCAGAGTCGTCATGTCAGCGGCTTGCCTGAGAGGAGCAAATGTCAATGATAAGAACACCAAAGTAACCCATCAAGAACAATACTTTGATGAAACACAAAACTGAGATCCATGAAGGGTTAGGCAAAACAGAACTGATCCAGAGGTAAACATAAAAACAGCAACATTTAGAGAGATTCTTCTTCTTACAGAGTGACTGACTATAAAATAAAGCACACCAACCTCGTATTTTAAGTTGATTACAACTTTGCTGATGAATTGCAGTTAACAGAAAGAATACTACTATTTGCCTTATCTGTAACTCCTCATAAATATTATAAAACCTTTTTGAAAAAAAATAATAATCCGTTGTTAAATGGAGCATTATGATCCAGACTGAAAGGCACCCCAGATGTCATAGGTCGGATACAAAGGAGCTTATGTCAAAAATAGAACATCTACACCATACATGACTTAGAAAAGTGTGTCAACAAACAAAAGAGAAGGTCAGAGGTTTGTGATGAAGCATCCAGCCGTATGAAAAACCAACACATGAGCACAGATGGAGAGACAAGGAAGTAGACTGGAATAAGTCAGCTTTAAATACAAACAAAGTCATAGTAAACAGTGCCAGGAAGATAAAACAATGCCTTGCTATTGTGTACATCTCCTATTCTGTATTTAGGATCTAGAGAAACATTATCTGTATACAGTGATGATGAACAGTAGTTTTAAAGGCCTGTAAACACCATGACTGTCAAGATCCTCCGACGATCTGACAGCCAGTTAGATAATACATTTTGCAGTAGCTGTAGTTTTCTCGTGACAGTGAAAGAGAGAGGATAAACGCAATCCAATTAGACTATTTATAAAGTAGGTCTCGTGCTGAAACCTGCCAGCTTCATAAACATGAGCTAAGTTAGCATTAGCCCAAACCGAGCTCGTTTATCTTCCAGAGAAAACTCGTAAATATTCGCCAAACAGTTTTAAGCTTACACGGGCCCACTATTTTCTTAATTACACACTGAAATCACAATTATTTTTCTTCGTAACACGTGTCTCTCGGTCTTACCTTGATTTTAGGAACAATCTCCCGATGACTCCGGACGTTTCCTTCTTTAGCTAATCCGCTAGTTTCGCTACCGCGAGCCATAGGACTTACGGTGCTTTCATGGGTCACAAAAACCTCGTAATTTTGAGATACTAGCTGACAGGGAGTCAGGAGGACCGTCTCAAAGTTATTAAAATAATCGATGACTTTTGATATGTTATGGCGATAACAGATTATATACTCTATTTTAACTTTAATTCTAACTTTGATAGTTAAAATACTGTCCGAAACATTTGGAAGTCACTATTAAGTTTAGACCCAAATATCTTACCTGTACGACAGTCACACGTAGTTATAGGTCAAAATGTTAAGATTTTATTTTATACTTACCAATTTAGGCGTCATTACGCCCAATAAGCACTTAAAAGCACGATACGGGATGGGATCATAAAGTAGTCTGAAGCGATCTTCTGTAGATTTAGATTTTTACTGAGAACACTTTAAGGCAACGTGGTTCATCCCACTGATGTACTGGAAACGCTTTATCATGCAGTTCCTACTTTCTCAACTAGAGGGCAGTATAACTATGAAATGTGACCAAAACCCCCATTACAGTACAACAGTTAACTACTACAACTAACCCTAACCCTAAAAAACTCAGAAGGAAAGAGCTTTCTAAATGTGAATTTTGGTTAAACACTTTCCCCTACAAAGTAACTGTGCTTCAGTTTGATGTATTTCTTACTTAGTCTATATTATACCACATGCATTCAGTATCAGGTCAAAAGAAACACTGAATTCAGAAAAACGAGGGAATGCCAAATCATGAGAAGTACAAAACAATGAATTGTCAAAAAAAAAGTTTTAATTCCTTTCATTTTAAAAGAGTTGACTACAATCTACATTGTCTACATGTCTTATTTCCAAGAATAGTTCATGTAATCATTCCTTTGAAAAAATCTAAAGACAAAGCATCCATTATTTACTAGACAGCATGAATATACACAGACACAAGTTGTTAAACAGTAGTTGTGTGTTACTGTTGGTTTTTATTTTCCAGATCCTCCAGTGCTGTTCACACAAACTTGTTGTATGTTCTCCATGCGACCATCTTCAACATGTCTTGGTTTAGCTGCAGCCTCTTTAACATTCATAAGGGGATCACAACCGTAACCTTAAGTGTCTGTTAAAGGTCATAGCTCATCAGTTCTTACTTTAGTGTCCTCCCTTTCTTTCTGTGATTGATCCTCTGTTGGTAAGCTAAACGCCACATAAGGACACGTCCTGGTGTTTTGACATACCAGTTTCTTCAGTGTGGCCGAGTTCAGTATGTCGAACCCCACTTTACCTCCAAAGGTGCTGGGCTTCCAGTATTCAGGAGAACATATGGGGTTTCCCAGGAGGCCTTTGAGAGAGAAAGGGGCACCCATCTCCACCATGCTCTCTCCAAATGTTGACCCCAGTCGTGTCTCCAGCAACAGACCAGGATAAAATTCAAGAGCATCTATGTCTCCGTAGAACTCTTCAAGTTCACGGGCAATCTCCTCGTTATCTGCAAATTTAATTTAGTCAGTAAAAATATCTTAAATACAGAATTGTGCAACTTTAAGGTTGACATAGTCTATGTATGCATTGCCACTGAATTATGTACTAATGTCCATAGTAACCAAAGGTAAAATCATAAAGAGTAGGCAATGTTTGGACCTGCACTAGGAAAGAGTTTTCTTTTTTATCTAAACTTCTACTGAAAGGATAGGCACAGTCACACATGCTCTAAAAAGCAACAGGAACATAGAACATAGAACAGACAAAACAGATGTCATTTATTCCAAGAATGTCCAGCTGCTCTCATGGGCTTGTAAAAGTCACAGATCACATGATTTAAAGGTTGGTCTGTGTATTCTGTACACAAAACTGTTTTGCTTACCAGTGAATTGTTTGAATGATGTGTACGGCTTAAGGTTAAAGCGCTTCCTGTACTCGTTGAAGGGCTGCATGCGGAGCAGGCGGGACTCCTTTATGGCACCCACAGCCACTTTGGTCAACACTGCATTAATGTTATGTCCACCTCCAATCTGCAGGACAAAGGAAATTATTGAAAGTAAAATGTGATTGGTTGTTGTAAAAACCGTTTGATATTTTGTTTAATTAGACAGTTTGAAATACAAATCCAGACCTAAAATGGCTATTACATACTGTACGTGAAATAGTTAAATGTTGGGTACAAAACATGTACGAAAACCTGAATACAGAAGTCAGATAACAGTTATTTACATAGAACCAGGCCAAACACTTGCAGGATGCAAAACAGGAAGACTAAACGTGAATGCCAAAAAAAAACGTTTTTTCAGGGATTAAGCGCCAGCATGAATTTAGATTCTGTCCCCTTTATTGAGCTGATTTATAATGCTACATTTTGACGTTTGTTACCTGTCCAGCAGCCTGGCGAGAGAAGGAATCCACCAGCTTCTCGATACCATAGTGTGTAAGGACAGAAGTGTTGAAGAGAAACTGTGGGTATGTCACTTCATCTCCATTTATTAAGAAGCTGTCAGGCATCAAGGGATGCCAGTGGTACAGCTGGCTGAATTCCAGAGCGATACGATTTCCATACTGGAACTGGGAGTTAAACAGCAGAGTGGGATCGAACTTCAGGTCCAGCAGGTATCCGCTGAGGTGCTGCACATACTCCTCTATAACTATTTTTATTGTCTCACCTGAGGGGAACATGCAGAGACACAAAGATGGAGGACAAAGTCATTAAAATCAAACCACCCACCCTGTGCTGACTCACAGCTGAACATGTTCAAACCAAAGTCAACTCATATAGAATCACCAGCCATTACAGTATGAGGGAGTGTGACTGCACACACTCTGTTAGTATTAGAAACAAACCAATACCCAACCATCTGCTTTGTTGCTAGGTGTTGATGAAAAGACTGATACCACTCTTGTGTCTGTTTAGTGTAAAACTACAGCGAAGACAGTTTCGGTCTGCTTTTCATCTAATTGTTAACCAGGGAAGCAGCTAGCTTGATTACCATGACTGTGTCTGAAATCCCCCATTACAGTCTGTAATATGAGTTGGAATGAATATACCTCATTTAGTGGACTAATATCCTACAATGCAATGGGAAAAGTATTGAATGTGGGAGCTAACCCACGCACTTTGCCCTTAACTTGTGGCCCCACCCCTTTTTTGGGTGAAAACAGTCCATATAAAATGATGCTGTAAATGGAAAAAGCAGGGTCTTTGGGGTTTTTGATGCTTCAAATTCAAATCAATTCAAAGCCAAATCCAATGGCCAGTCAGGTAAACGTTAAAGTTCTGACTTTTACGAACAGGAATCGAAATGATAACATTACTGAGTTTCTGAGTTGCTGGTCTTGTGATTTTTCTACACTTGGAAAGAGCCAAGCAAGCGGTTCCCCCTTGTTCCAGTCTTTGTGCTAAGCCCAGCTAATCAACTCCTAGCCTTAACTTTATACATGCTACATACATGACGGCTTTATTCATGTTTTTGTCTTACTTTTACTTTACTCACAAACAAATGAGGTTATTTCTAATATATTTGAAATATTTCTTCTGAACAGTGTCCAGCTCACCAATGATGATGAGGCGTGTGGTCTGGAAAAGCTGTTCATCATCCCAAGTGGGATGCTCCACCTTCAAGATGTCACAGACGCGGTTATGTTCCCTCAGCCACAGTGTAGCGTACATTCCCAAACCAGGAAGGAGTCCAAACACTTCCTGACCAATAGCAATCTGCTTCTCAGGAGGAATTGTAGGTGGGTAGCTCATCCTGACGGGTGCATCAATTACAGAGGGAGGGTACATCTCGCCATCAATTAACTGATGGTAAAAGCGATAACAAATGATTATTAATTACAACATAATACAAGATTAATCTGTCCCAGAGTTTTCACTGTGTTCTCTATAGTCCGACAGCAAGACCCTAAAAAGTAAAATTACATCTTTAACATTTGTCAAATCTTTCTCTGATATGAAGAAAAAATAGTCGAATTACTTAAACAAGAGATTTGGCTTGTTTTTGTTGAGGTCTCTATCAAAAAAACTCTGATTTATTCTGTCCTTGGAGATAAATCTTTCAAAAATCGCGTTGGGAATTTGGAGTTAATTATCTACGCACATGAATGCTTTCTCTTGCATAGTTTTGATTCTTTCACCTGGTACTTGAGTTTTCCGTCTTTGTGAAGCCGGAGCTGGAGCTGACGTTCTAGGTTGTCTCCATAAACATGTCCTGCGTCCACCTGTATGTACCACAACAGAACAGATTAAAAAAAAAGAGGTGAGAGGATATAAATATTGGTATGGCTTAGCTATCAGTTAGGGAACTTAACAATGTAGTCTAGTCACCAGTATTTTGTTCTGTTTCTAGGATAAATTTGACTCCATAGTTTATTTAAAGCTTTATACCCCGTGCGAAAGAGCCTTCGTGAAACCAAGACCCATTCGATTGTAGGTCTTGAAGAACTGATGGGTGAAATGCTGAGCAAAGAAGGCGAACATGAGGTTGGAGCGCTGGGGGTCAGGTCTAAAAGTTCTTCTCTTGAGCAACCTCTCAACCAGCAGCTCAGGGTCAGGCAGCCCCGCCTTGCCTGAACAGAAACAGAACAGCGTCAAACGCAGCAAAGGGGAAAACAGAGATACACCACACCTCTAGTCATAATACTGAGAGAGAGTGTCTGTTAAAACAGTGCTGACACAGTGAACACAATGCACTGCACATCTAAACCATTCAAGGTCACAACATTTGCATGCACATTACTGGGGTGAAAGATTCGACTTATACCGCATACTGAATGTGAATCTGAAGTTGACCAACTGATAACAGAAACATATCGACACATGGAGTTTTTACTTTGGCTAACCTTTGACTCCCAAAGGTGTGGGACAGTCCACTGGCACAGGCGGAAGAATTCGAGTGTAGTAGCTCAGATTAGAGTAGGATTCCCAGTTGAGGTAGTTGTATTTTGAGTTAAAAGTTGGAGGGTTGGGTATCAAGTTGGATCTAACTGTTCAATAAAAAGGAAAAAGTTATTAGATTCATTGAATTTCAAACACAGATTGTATCTGTTAAAAAAAAAAGAAAGAAAGAAGAAGATTGACAGAATCTGGACCTGTTAGGACCAGCCGCATGAGAACATCCCGCAGGAAGGTGTAGTTGATGATGTCCCAGAACCAGTGGAAATGGGTCAGTATGTAATGAACCACATCTGGGCTGGGCTTCAAGAACTGCCGTACTCTGGTCCAAAACTCCGCTGCAGTTAAACCAATCATAGCAAAAAGAAAAAAGAAAAAAAGAGTGTGTTACTGGAAGAAGGCAGCAAGGAATTCAGAGTGGAAAGTCACTCTGGAAAACACAGAGATTATATCACCACCCACTTCTCAGAATTGTTCAGCGATTGATGAAATGGAGTTCAGCCTGATCTGGGCAAGGCCGGATTACTAACCAGGAAAAGGAAGGAACTTGCCCCAGAAATCAAAAATTCAACGGTTTCAAGGAAATTTCATTTATTTTTGGTCAAATTCATCTTTCAATTGTTGTTCAACAAATTGATGCTGAGCAAGGTGGAGTGTCATTGTGTGCACAGAATCAACATATGATCACTAGTGATACTGTGTTTTGTTAGCAGCAGTTGTTAATTTACACTATAGTACTTAATAAGCAACATATGCACACATTAGAAGCCATGCTGGGTTCTGAAATCAAATCTATTCTAGCTCTGATTTTGGTCTTTGCCAACCCTAAGGGAAATATCTAGCTTTGTAGCTGCTAAACATTCCACTGCATTCACCATATAGAAGCCTATAGTAGACTATGTCTGTAAACTGTTTTGTGCTGAAAAGGGCGTTGACAGTAGGTTTCTTGAGCAATCTTTTACTTTAAAAAATGCTGTCAGCTGTGACCTCAAATGACACAATGACATCAGTGGGATTCAGCCAAAAACAGCAAAGCTGGTTGCCAGAGGGCTAAACAATTAGCTTTAAGATACTATTAACTCCTTAAACAAAAATGTATTTAAGATATCTATTAATTGGTTTACTGATGGCATACAAAAAACATATGGATGCTATATAAAAAAGTAACCCTCACCAACTGAAAAACTTATTTGATTCAGGGAAAAAAAATTGGAAGTGTTGTTGTAGGTGAGGTATGTTTGGATTCTTGTTTTCAGCATTTTGAACTCGTAAAACACCCATAAAGTTATCTTTTTGTTAAATAAGCTACGTGTGTGGTAATTCTACCTCCTGCCTGACCTTTCCTTCCATCTCCACCAACTTCATCATTATTTATCTCCACACACAAACTTAGCAAGGCTTTATTGTTTAATGCCCGTCGAGCGTGATGTAACCGCATAGCTGTCAGCCAAACACATCACATTTAATTATGCACCACAGTGTGTGAATGTTCCCAGTTAGTGAGAAGCAGGCAGAGGAGCAGAGATTGTAGGTGGCTCAGCAAACAGATCAGCAGAAGCAGATCTGAACCACCTGGCCTCTTTCTGGCATTTGCTCCCGGTTCTGCAACTTTTCCAAATATTTGGGTCTAGACAAGAAATCTAAACTCTGTAAGCCAACTGCTTTGTAGCAATACTTCCTGAGACTAACAAAATGAAACGGTCACCTTATCAATCTAAACCTTACGCTTCTACTAAAAAGCAATAACAGAATATTTGAAATTCTTAAAGTGCTCAATCCTAAGGGAGGAAATGACAAGTGGTCACACGAGACAACTGGACTCACGGACGGTGCAGTTTTCTCCGTAGAAGCCGGTGCGAGTACAGTCACACTCGTACTTGTCCTCATCGTATCTTACACACACACCCCAGTGCTGGCAGGGGAAATAACAGCATGGGTTCACTGTGGAAAACAAGAAGAAGAACTCATATGAGAGACTGGAGGAACATACTATCACATAATCTCAAGTGGACAGATCCTATAGATGCATTGAATGAAAGTAAAGAGGATACGATGTTCACTTGGAATGTTTGAAATTGACTTATGGAATATCCCACATGAATACATCTGCGTAAGCAAAAGATTGGATCACCAAAAAAGCATCTCTCTCTCAGCCATCCCTGAAGTCTCTGTTTAACCACTCAGGATCAACTTCTATTAAAAAAAAAAACTAACAAAAAAAACATCTGCCAATAACATTCATGGTGTGTTATTACATTCCTGCTCCCAGCACAAGATTCAGGACGTATGCTGGTTGTAGTTTTAGATTTAAAAGCCATTTAAATAACATGTTTCTAAATATGTTAAACAGGAATTTTAACAAGTATTACTAAAAGTATTTGGGACTTAAGGGAACAGAAACTTATAAAAGACAGACCATTAAAGGATAAGGGCTCAGGAGAATGTCCCTTTTCCCAATTATGCCCCTATGCCCTTCTGATGAGTAACATAAGCTAACCTGTGGTCCTTCAACAGAACCAGGCTCCGTTGAGGAAAGTTCCCGGTATTCACAATGCTGATACAATCTACCATACCACATGTCTCCTTCTGGCTCCCACAACCTAATTTCCAGTGACTGGCTTTAGCTGCGTCATCCTTTACGATCATTCACAAACTCTGTCCCTGCACTCCCAACTTTCCATCCTCGCTGAGCTTCCTCCCCTAAACTTGCATAGCCTTTTCCTTTCATATGCTTTCCTCAACAGTCCTCACAGGAGACTGTCAGTTCTATGAAATAGACTACATGCTGACTCACAGACCACAACACTATGTCAGGCCTCAGGTTAGTGGAAAACATTTCTTGTGGCACAATACCTTTTTTTTTCATAACTTACAACTCGATCTGACAAAGTCTGAAATATGAAGACTGTGTACCTTCATAAATCAACGTGTAGGAAAAAGAAAAAACTACAAATGTTGGCTAATCGAGTGAGCCGCATGAAAAGGCCTTTGTTCTGTGACACACAGTAAAAGTGAGAGGCAGAGGGAAGGGGGATGTTAGTCAGTGCCCCGACAAGATACAACAAGCTATGGTCATGCAAACTAGTTTCAGGTGACGAAACTTAACCAAAGTGATTCACACTTTAAGTTGATAATATCATAGGAAAGTTCAGGGAGCCGCATGAGCAACGTTTACTGTACTCCAACACGTCCACGTTAAAGGTAATCTCCTCTGAGGCTCTGACTAAATGCAATTCTACAGAGAGAGAGAACATGTAAAACATGCCGCTCCCTGCCCACGCAGGCCCTATCCTGCTCCGTCTCCTAGCATCAACACTCAATACATCTGGTAAAGCTATATAAACGACATGTGAAATATCTAACGAAACAGGTCAGTTTAAGTTCAAATCAAGCTGATAGGGAGGAATTGTCCTCCAAATAAATCACTTAAATTAAGACGATACTTTAAGGAAAAAAGACATCCTGTGACTCAGTTACACATAAAAAAAAACCATCCTGGAATTTTGCCTGTTGGCTTTAACTGTAAGAATGATCAGAAAACATGTTCATCAGGAATGATTGTGTTTGTGTGAACTGGTGTCGGTTGTCACAGTGCTTGATAGAGCCAAACTAGATGGCACTGTTTCGACCCTAATACAATGGCTTTTTGTCAAGCTCATATCTAGCAGGCTAATTTATATGGCACAAGAACATGGTGGTGGGACAAGATTTAGTAAATGTCATGAGTCAGAGTAATTTCTCATGTTGGTGCCGTGTTTGTCACAGAAGTTTCTACGTGTGGCATTTCATTATCAAGCTCTTGTTAAAAGAGAAAGCTTTGATTTAGGTCTACACTCAGTCACATGGTGTTACCATCATAAAACCTTTGTCAGGCTGTCAGATGATGTTCTTCATCTCACTGCCCAGATAATATTTCATTTGATGCATTATTCATAATAAACTGCTGTTAAATATTGTTGAAAAAAACCCCATCTGAATCAAAGTGATCGAGCTATTATATGTTACACTATAAAAGCTTCCTCTCAGTAGCCGTTTTCAAACAAATATGTTAATCATTGCGCACATTTATTCCGTATACGTTTAAACTGCCCCCAGCAAACAGATATTTTACTGGGGGCAACTACCCCATTTAACATTGTTGCTTACCAATCATGTGATGATGCAAGCTGTGTCAACATGTTTAAGTACACATGATTATTAATAATTTTATATTAAAAAAAAAAAAAGTAAAAGAAAGATTTTTATTTTTTATTTTTAATCAAACGATGAGCAATTTAGACGTCAAAAAACGTGACAACCCACCCCATCTGGAACTATGATAATGTTTTTTTATGGTAGCATTAGACCTCCATTAAAGCTATTAAGGTGTTTTATGTTTGTGTTATACATTACTATGACTCTATTTATGAAAAGAAAAAAAAAGGAAAATATCATAGAAAAGAAAAAGGCAGCCTTTTTTCCACATATATGCAAGCTGATAGCATCAGACTGAAGGCCAGATGGTATATTGTGTACATAAAAGGTGTGAGGGGAGGGGCTTGTGGTCTTGCAGGTCAAGCTACATGTCTGGCCACAGGTCATGCAGGAAAAGTCTGTTGGGGGGCTTCATTGCTAGAAGGACAGAATCCAGTTTTGAGAATACTGGGTGTTCCTGATTTTTATCAACTAGACAAGAAAAACCAGGTGTAAAACATTTTAGTTGTTTATAAGAGCCTCCTGCTGATGAAGTCATGTTATTGTACTGGCAGGAGGCCTGCAGGGGCCTGTCTTTGTTTTCACTATTAAGGGAATGTCTAGAAGCTTTTGGCAGCTTAACTTGTTTAAAAGGAAGACCTGATGAAATCCCAGCGATAAAGAAAACATGCATGCACGCACATCCCCTACTCCCCTGAAAATGTGTTTCCTGCATGTACCTGATATTAAAGCATCAAGTGCCCAGACTAAAAGGTAATTAGATTAAAATCCAAACAATTAAATAACTAATCAAAACCCAATGAACCCTCACTAACCTGTGCTGGAGGACACCTCATCTCCCCGACATGCAGGCTCCCGCAACAGCAAGAGAAGAGCCCAAACTGATCCAAGGACAGAGGCTTAAAGAAATTAAACAGTTTCATATGAATGTATGTAGCAAATGAGGAGGTTTAAACATAAAGTAGACACTATAGACAGCAATCCGACATACTCACATCTCATTACAGCAGCCTCAGTTCAGGAAATGTGCATTCCAAACTCATAAAACTGTAAGAAGAGTGTAAACATCCAGACTCCGGTCTTAGTCAGAGTTGTGAGGAGCAGACCCAGCTGGCCACACACAGACAGAGAGTGAGTGAGAGTGTCAGAGCAGCGGTCCAACAAGTTGACTCCTCAGTGTGAGTGCTGCAGCTCCGTCGCACTGCGACTTCACCTGCAGATAAAGTAGGGAGAAACAGTGAGACAGAGGCTTCAGCACTGCGCCTGTCTTTCAGATCTTTGTCGCCCCCTGCTGGTGCCCTCTCACACTAGGCAAATGTTTGACATTTTAGGAAGGTTTTGAAAGGGCCATGGTTTGGGAAGTGATAATCGTTTGTCCTTGTTTTTGTTGTTCATAGCAAACAAAGTACAATTCAATAGGGAAGGTGTGAATAATGTGCGATTAATGACGGTTTAAGTTTCAGGGTCCTGGTATTGTGCTTGCTGTGTCACTGTCTAGCTGGCATAGCTTTCTGGATCATGGAACAAAGTCATTGTTCGTGTTATCGTCAGACACAGACACGCCTTTACTTTACTTTACTAACGCCAAAAACACTGCTTCTAGTCAAGGGGGTTGTAGTGATTTAACATCATTATTTTGTTAATTTTAATCATTTCAAGTCTTTAAAATTAATGAACGAAAAAAAGAGACCCAAGGACAACTAGCCTAACTGTAAAGGAAACAAGGGCGGAAAATGCTCAAACAAAACTCTGCAGAGTTTTTATTTTTCTTATGAGGCTGTGCTCAAACTTACGGAAGCGCATTGCATTCACCAAAGAAAAAAAAACAAGACCGTTATCTCGTAATTATGAGAAAAGATCCCATAATTACAAGAATGTGTACAAGGAGTGGCATGTTTTCACTTGTTTATTTAAGCAAGTATATGTTCTCTGTCTCTGTAGAATTGATCTGGTGATTATAATGTGTCTGTGTTTTTCCTTTGGTGAATGCAATGCGCTTCTGTAAGTTGAATGGACATGACTGGTCATGAGAAAAAAAATGGTAAGGAAATCTCTAGTATTGGGTACATTATTTTATTAATGTAAAATATGTACATTTATATACTGAACATGTGTCAAAAATGTGAGAACATTTGAACCAAAGCTGAGCAGGGTTTTTGAGTTTTTGTTATTTTTTCACTTCACTTGCGTGTATCACTCAAAGTGAGTTTACTGTGTTGGAAAACAGCCCCAGCAAAGGTCAAAAGGTCAAAGTAAAGGAGGTCTGTCAAAACTTTATGGATGTAATGGATGCTATGAACTCTCATCCTAGAATTTTGTTGTTGTACTTGTAGTTTCTCAAGTCCTCCTTCTTTGACGATGATGTGTAGGACACTGACTTGCTTGTAATATAAGACATTTATTTACAAAGACAAGAAACAGCATCAATCCAGGTTAGCCATGTTACCTGGGAGAGTCACCAGCCAATTGTGATCCCTCCTGAACAAAGAAAAGACCCTAGTATGTATACAGTATTGGTCAAAGCAACATCAGAATATTTACGACTTCATTTAGGCTTTGATTATTCAGGTGTGCCTCTCCTACAGTCCTGCACCACCTGTGGTTCCTCAGGACATATGACTACAAAGGTTACAAAACACCATGGGGTGTCTTATCTCCCCTCATGTATCCTAAGGGTCTGTTCTCATTTCAATACCAAATTGTTTATCTTTCACAGTCTTAAGGAATGAAACCCAAATAGACCCCTTCATTGTCTCTGATGTTAAACCAATCTCTAACTTTAAGAACACCATTTGTCCCACCAACAGCTCACATGTTTCAGCAGCATACTTACACTTCACATACGTATTTATATTACATTGTGTTGCATGTAAAATACACTACATACTCTCAGTAAATGTGTGAGATGTGATGTGGTAACATTACCTGTATGTGTTGAAGCAAAAAGCAGCCAGACCAATAATGTGTTTCAATATCTGAACATCTCAAGAGAATTATTTGGATATCTTTAAAAAAATAAAGCGTCCTTTCTGATGAAAGCTACAGTGAAGACCTTCAGTTTGTGTTGATTTTCGGGCATCTCTGTGGACGGCTCGGTAGCTCTGATCTATCTCTTGTTGTTGTTGTGTACATGTGTACTATACAAAAATAATAACCTTTATTTATCCAGGTTAGTCCCATTGTGATCACAGATTTCTCTTTCAAGGGAGACACACCGTTCCAACAACAAAAAACACTAATACAGGACACATCACATAATAAGAAAGGTTTAGGTAGCTGTACATGTTTTTTTTTTATTTCTATAAAGATATTTTTAAACATAGTGATGCTCATTTTGGGTTTATGTAAGCTAGATAGGTTTTGGGAAATAGGACAAATAGGGAAAATCTAAATACACTTTTTTTTCTGTTTATTGTAGAAAACAACCTGTAAAAATGAATGTGTGTGTGTGTGTGTGTGTGTGTGTGTGTGTGTGTCTGTCAAGGTTTCTGTTTCCAAATAATGAATCTATTTCCAAGGAATCTTCAAGGGGAACCTTTCCACAGCAACCTTTCCTCAAACAGACAAATGAGCTGTAATTAAAATGTGGTAGCGCGCACCTTCAGTGTGAATGAATTGGACAGAGTTTTGGCCCCACAAAGGAGAAACCCTGTGGCAGCGCCAAAAACAATGTTGAGAAATCCAGCTGATGTAAAATCCTACTCCTGCTTATCTGTGAATGAAACCACTCTCCCTCTCCAGATAACTGTGATATGTGCCAGATCCAACAACTGACAAAGCGATTTCATTGGTTGACTCTTGTAGAGACAGGTACTACGACTTCGAGAACAGCTCCCTGAAACCCTCTGACGTTAATATTCCCTCCTGTTAAGATTTATTGATGCTGCCTTTCTACTGTTTATGTTCTGTGATGCATGTGTAACCTATGAACCAGTAAATGGATAGTTCAGAAGTTTCCATGTACTCTTCCAGACATGAATCCGCTGACTCTCGTGACAAAATGTGTTAGACTGTCCACAATTCCCCAGTTTCCAAACAATGACACAACTTTCTCCAGCTTTAAACCATTAAGTTCAACCTTTTGACTCTGCTTAGTAAGCTGAACTCACTCCAGTCATCTTAGTTCCACTATTGTTTGGCCCCATCTAAATATTTACTCTTTGTTGTTGTAGTTGAGGATGTTTGGACATGGCTGCAGAAACGTGACTAAAGCTGCACGCTAGGTTGGAATGCGAGGTTCCAGTAGAAGTTAATCCAGACCTCTAGGATAACAACATCTTGGTTCAGTACACACATGTTGGAGAAACAGTTCATTGCCAGTCTTACTGCAAAAATTACTTTGGACCGTTCACAGTACAGATTATGACATTGATTACACTACTCTAGGGATATTATTTACCAGCACTTCTATTTGATCAGAATCTCAATTTAATAATAGCTCCCTTTGATATTACTATTAAATAATGAGAAGCACCTGAAGGAGCGCTACGGCCAGGTGGCGCTGCTCGTCTGTTAGGTGACGCTTTTTCATGGCTGCTTAATTTACTGGGAATGACTTCCTTACACCAGTTTTTTAAACACTGAAAATGGTTGTATTTTTGGTATTGGCCCCAATAGGGCGCACTGTACACTGAGAAGTGTTTTTAATCACCCCGATACGATTACCTCCCTATCCCAAAAATCACTTTTATGAAACCCACTGTGGATCTCACAATATCCCTGACTTTGAGTAGTACATTTATATACTTCAGCTTCCTTAATTTTAAATTAATCCGCTTGGTGGAAATGCTGAAAAACTTAATTGAAATATTTACAACTGATCACAGAACCATACAGTTTAGAGATATAACATCCCAATTAAAAAAGGAATACTTCAATACATTTATTCATGTTGTGCTTCTGATGTAGTGTGTGGAAAAAGGTCAGACCCATTTCTTAAACTTAAGGTGCAGTTGATAGAATTACTAAGCCTTTCACATAAATACAGCAGCAGCAGTTTCCTTTTCTGAAATAATCATTTATTTTAAGTTTATTTCCAATAAACATGTGAAAGTCATTTTGAGATGGGGAGAAAGCAGGAATACAGTCTTACAAAACATAATGACCCCTGTGTTTCACTGGGCAGACAAAAAGGCTTTAATATAAAAGGAGACAAAGACAGAGAGTCCCGTTTCACATCACGTTTATTGAACCAGAAAAATGCATTTAAGATGAGCTGGAGGCGGCCACTGCAGCACGTCTGGGTTTAGGGGTGGTGCCTTCCCGGAAACCATTTCTGTACAAACAAAAAAAAGACGGCACAAAAGGTGAGATTACTAAGGATCAAGTCTGCTTACCATTTAAATCCATAAAGTATACTTTATTAAATCTCAACTTTAATAGTCACAATTCATCATCAATTGCAGTAAACACGTCCGGTTAGTTTCAGAACTTTAATTCCAGCAGCTGATGTCGGCTCATTATTAATCTGAACAATGAATATTTCTCCTACACGGACTAAGAAACAAAATTAAGACAAAGAAGGCCAGTGAGGTTGGGGGTGCGTTTCAACTCCATGGGATGAGAACTGTAGCCTTTCATTGGTCACCAGCCAACTTAAACCAGCGACCTACGGCATGCTTAATTAAAATACAAAAAATAATTCATCAAGTTAGACGGTTCCTTTTTTCATTCAGCTTTACAGATGCAACCTTTTCAAGCAGGGACCCAACATGTAACAAACAATGATGGCACAGCTCCACTGAAGTATCTGAGCAGCGAGGTAAAGTCAAATACCTGAATGCTTAGTATTGCACAAACAACCTAAACTGAAGTCTACACAATGGGAACATAGCAGAGGCGCAGCAGACCACAAATCTTTGTACGTCAGCATTACCAACAATCTCTGTGAAGACCAAGTAGCGTGCACTTTGGAACAGTCTTCAGTTTTTGAGCTGATTACAGAACTCAAGTTTTTGTTGTTGATTGCAGATCAAGATGATAGTTGTGATTGTAAAATCTTTAAGGTTGTTGAGGCCGCTGAGTGATTAGGTTATAGTGAGTTCGATCACCGTCCACTTTAAGGCGACACACCTGTGAACGCTTCACCTCGACGAGAAGGTGTCTGGGCTCACAGGCACTCCCGAGAGTTCATTTTTACGGTCACTGATCCTCTTGTTTTACAATGCTGCTTACCTCAGAGAATAAACTGATATCATACTGAATTCATATGTTCAGACATTTATTTTTCAACATCACTGGTAAGCAACATTGACAAGTATTACAACAGGACCACAGACCGGATGAGAAAGGAGCAAAAACTCCGGTTACACTTAAAAGTGAGGGAGCAAGAAACTGAAGCTGTGTAGCTCTCTCAACCGAAGATATTTACTTTTCAGTCTGGTGTTTATCATCTCAGTAAAGACGTTTCAGCTGAGCGTTTAATGTTTTTAAAGCATTTTATTGATAGCAGTTAAAATGTGCTTTCTGTATATGTTCATTTCAAACAGTTTATAGCCATATGCCATGTGAGTAAACTTTGCGTTTAATCTTGTAACTTCAGGACAATTAACTCTTGGCTGCTAAAACGACGTACCAAGCATTCATACAATCCCTTGAACAAAATGTCATCACTATTTGCTTGTAGTTCGAGTTCATGCGTCTAAACAGTTTATTTAAAAATCAGCGCGTGTATCTTGTCATCAAGCTTTAAGCTCATTTGAATCAATTGTTAGATTTGAGTTACATATGTTTCACAAAGTCTCAGAATCAAACAGACTGATGTACATTAAGTCCACCAGAGCTTGAAAAACAACAACAACAAAGCTCAGAGAGCAGCTCTTACCTGAACCTGCGGTAGACGACCTTCAGGTGTCTCAGACGGCCAGTGCCAGTGGTGTTCCTCCTCTTGGCCTTAGCGCTCCAGTTGTCTGAAGTACAAAAAACCCCAAAAAGAACCATTTATTTGGACAATCATGATACTGTCTACACCAGCAGCTGCATCTAAATATACCTCCTGATAACTGCACTGAAGAGGGGAGACATGTATAGCTCATCGATACTTCAGTCTACAAATCCTCATGAAGAGTAAAGACAACAGACTTCTACAACAACATACCGCTTTAAGGCATCTCAACAACATTGAAGGACACAAACACTGCTCCTAGAAAACTTCTCTTTACAAGTCAACAGCACACTCCTGCATTTTAGTGCATGTCAGAGGAAAGTAGCTGGTCTTACACAAAGACAGACTTACACTTTCTCTTGCGCTTCTCAGGGTAGCCACACTTGCCGCAGGAGGATTTCTGCAGATGGTAGGCCTTGGACCCACAACGACGGCACAGGGTGTGCGTCTTGTTCCGGCGCTTACCGAAAGATGATGTTCCCTTCGTCTGAGTGAGAGAGAGAGAGAAGGGGATTAGAAAACAACCAAAGTGCTCCAATAAGGTTCTAATGTTTTACACATTGAGTCTTGTCTCAGCACAGAAAATAAAATCATAGTAAATCATCTGTTCAGACATTTGTGTTTAGAACATCACAGACAAGACTGAGATTAGAGATACAATAATGTAAAGACTGCCTCAAAGGTTTACAGACGACTTCAAACGGGGGATTCTGCTGGTAATAATATCTTTGGCCTAAAAAAGGCGTTTATTAATCTTTATGATATACACAAGTACTGACTGTAAAGTTAAAGAGAAGCGCGGTCGGTGCTCTAACGGGGCTTTAAGTCATTTACAAACATTTAAAATAATTTTACGTCAGAAAAGTTACTCATCTAGGCACACATGAAGATCAAACATGGTGATATTCACAGTTAATTTAACGTTATGCTGGATTTTCCAGTCTGTACACACAGATCACTAATGCTAGCGTTAGCAAATAAAAGCTAGATGGATACACATGAACCGACGATAACTTTATCAAAATGACGCTTCGTCTGAAAAATGTTTCACCCAAAAGGTAAATGTGCTTATTTAGGAGCGGGACACCGACATTATTCGTCAGATGAACATCACATTGTACAGATGTTGATAGATTTCTCTCCACCGGCGTTGCAGCTTACCATTTTCGTCCGGTGGCTAAGGGAAAAGAGACCGGAAGGGAGGCTTGCGCGGCATAAAATTACATCCGTGTTGCTTCCTGTGTACCACAAAATTCTCTCCCCATGCTGTTTTTTTTTTTTTTTTTGCTTGAAGGATTTAGTAGAAAATTGAAATTGAATGCAAGGAGAGGGGACATTGTATGTCTATCTTAAAAAACAAACAAACCCCAAACCATTTGACAATATATTAATATATTTCAACGAACAAGTATATTGTTGTTCTACAACACGGAGTAAATATAGCCTACTTTGAGAAGACAAGGTCAATTGTAACCTATAACGTTCAATGTGAGAACTAAATAATTTAGACATGGGTCAAATTATCTTCTTTCAGAATCAGAATACATTCTATTGACTCTGGTGATTAAGTGACTGTGACACTGGTGGTGAATGGCGTTGCTGTCCCCTGCTGACAGGGTACAGGGAGGAGAATCTGAGCACAGGATTTCAATTAAATTGATTTGTTGTTCTTCTGTCTTTGCACAATTATTTTTAATCCAATTTAAATTGTAATACATATCTTGCTTTTATCATGTGTATTTTGAGAACATAGCAGGAGTAGGCTTTTTGTTGGATTTTACTGCATTTCATGAAATAAGCTCAGTGTTGCAAGATGGCTCAGTTATCATTAATTTTTGGAAACTCCCATCAATACATGATTTGATTATAATGCAGTGTTTCTTTTGTAAAGTAAACTTGGTAGGATTTGAAAAAAATACAGTAAACAGAAAGTCGGGGTGCTCTATCCAAAAGCTCCCCTTTTTTTAATCAAGTGCCTAGTAGTTAAATATTGCCTTGCATGTTTTCCAAGACCATGATTATAAACTCAATGTCACATAAGCAAGAGACCACAATGTATAAATTGGCTTCCTCTGAGTGCCTGGACTCACTCCTCTTTTTGGACCTCCTGATGCTTCCTTGTCTTGAGGGTATAGTGATTTAACTCTCTTGCAGGCTTCCTTATGCTTGTCCAACTGGGACATGCCCTTAAGGCAGCCCCAGAACATGCTGGAGGGAATATATAATCAATCTGGGCTGGGAGGGCCTGAAGACTTGGCTGTAGAGACATATGTCTGGGCAGGCGTCTTTGCTCCGTTTGCAGGGGGAGGAAAATTAAGCAGTCTTTTGCTGAAAGCACATATTTTACTGAATTCATTCTTTCTGTTAAATTTGACCCACAGATGTTTCATGGATGAATTGATACTGCCAACATTATATGGACAATCTAAGCCGTTATGTGATTCCAGAAAATGATTCTTCAAGGGTGCAGATTTATTCCCATTTTTCATAAATGACTAAGAGTCTGACACCACTATGACCCGACTATTATTCATCATGTTCTCATTTCCACATCCACCTTCTCTTCTGCTGCTTTTAAAGGAGTTAATCGACACTAATGCAAACCCAGTCTTCATCAGATAGACTTTGATGATTTCATCAGACAGCGATCAAACTAAACAAAAATCGACAGCACTGATACAATTGTCAGTGTAAGCCTTAAACAAATCCACTGACTTTTCTGAAGAATTGGTTCTGCAGATGTGCTTATGTGACATAAGCAATTCCCTTTGCAAAATGTCATAGTCAAGGTTTGAAATTAACCTAATGTACTCTTAAGCCCCCCTGAAAAAGACAGAGTGCCCACCCCAGTAATTCAGTCAGCTATTGTAGCCACATTTTTTTTGGAAGTGGTTTTAATCCAGATTTCAATAGTTTTTGGTTGTTATCCTTTTTGTGGGCTTTTAGCCAAAGCCTACATTAAATTTGTTGCAGAAAAATTGCGTGTGCTTGTGTTGTCCATTTACATGCTTTTCAATTCAATACCAAGAACAATACGGTAATATTAATCTTTTGTTGATGTCAGAAATCGTAAACTACTTTTTAGTAATCCAACATTTGTCACCACAATCCCCCGTGGTAAACCAATGCGGTGTGTTTAATCTGTTGTGATCCTGCAAGATAAACAGCATCAGATCAAAATAATTTCAGTGCAGTGTTCCAATTATGCAATGAAGACTCTCAATAACCCCCGCCCTATAAGAGGGGCTGGTGAAAACGATTGTTTTGCATTGTTTTTGAACATATAGGTCTAGTGCGCAGGTGCATTCCCGTAAAGGAGCCTATGACCTTGGGGTTTTGGCTGAGTAAGGAGCATCTATCTGAATGAAACGAGGCGCGCGCCCGACTGCCTGGCTGAGAAAAGACGCACCCTCCTCCTCCTCCTCCTCCTGCATTTCAGTCACGCAGATTTGTGATGAAGCATGGAGGATGTGTGTGTGTGTTTTTTTTCTTTCATTTGTCGCAGCTCGTAGCCTTGTAGACTTATCCGAAAAAGAAACCAAATTGCGTTTAACATCGTCCAGCCTTTGTTAAATCTGATTTGGGGAACATTTCGGGATTATTTACAGACACATATCCATCTGGGCGCGTATTTTGGATAAACTGCATTGCTTGCATGCAACGATAAGATCACCCGATATTTTCATAGAAATATAGAATTCAAGACGTCCGCTTTCAAAATAACGGCCAAGGAATTGTGAAAGCGGGAACTGGACACTAATGGTTTGCATTTAAGGTCAGAGTACGCGATGCGTATCACCCAACATCTCGATGCTGCTGTATGAGGGCAGTCAAATAGCCTAGAGAAGGTGATGGACAATGTGCTGTCCAGCGGGTACAATAAGCCAGCGGCGCTCCTGGTCCTGAATGCAGCGGAGAGAGACACCTAACCGGGTGTCACCGTCAACCCTGGATGCTGCGAAGAAAAATGGGATACGCCGACCCATCGTCGGGCAAAGACATACTCGGCAATAGATCTCTTTGTTTTATATTTATTTGCGCATTTGGACTTGTCACTCTATTGCAGCAGATACTATATGGGAAAAACTACATTAAGAGGTAAGCTTGCTTTTTTTTGTTGGGTCCTAATCGATAAAAGGGCAATCAGGTCCTGTGTTAGATTTTTACACATTGTAAGGACAAAAACAAGACATGTTTAATAGCATTTATACGAGGCTTTTTGCATCCAAATATAGACTGAGTGTGTAGAAAATAGATTCTGAATAGTCTGGTTTAACTACAGTAGCCTATGTTCGGGATGCATGGAGGGGAAACCAGATTTAATGGCTGGGAAAGAACAAAAGCAATTAACCATCCATCTTTTTTCCAGTGGCATAGAAACTGTTTCCATTGGATTTATTTTTTTTGATATTTTCTTAGAATATGCAGCATCACATTCATACCATACACAGTATTCCAGCTGTGTATGGTACTGTTTTTTTCCCTTTCTTTTCCCAGAGATCTTTCTTTTTTAATTTTCAGCCTTCTGAACTGGTCCTAGCCTACATCTTACAGAGGCATCAGATTAGCAGAATGCAGCTGAACGCTGGCAGAGCTGATGATGATGATGGTTACAGAGAGAAACAGGCTACAGATGATGTGTATTTCTTACTGGTCCCTGTTAAATAAATCATATCAGCAGGCTGCACTCGGTGTACTCAGCCTCTGCAGAGCCTTGTTTTATAATGCCTCTGCAACAAGATTTATCTCCCTCATATGGAAGTCTTGAAAATCATGTTAACCCCTCAAAGACCCTTTTATCTAAATCGCTGATCCCCCTCCATTAAGAACAATCTGAGACAAATTTCAGTGTGAGACGAGCAGATGCTGAGAAGCCGGAGTGTTTGATCTTTAGGTGGTTGAAAGAATCTCACAAATCCTTCAAAAAGAAAAGGAATGACCTGAAAATTTTACCCCCACCTCCAGATATTTTACACATAGCACATATATGCTTACCTCAAAGCAAACATACATGTGCTGCATTCTGCACACAGCTAACCCCTCCCTCTGATACCCTGCTGGGCTGATCTGAATAAAAACTCAATGTGGATTCATGGCATCCTGACCTCTGCGGCAGAGATGCATGAATTCAAACACCGGCACATTCACGCACGCACACGCACACGCACACGCACACGCACACACCTATCTCTTGCCTGTGCCCTCATTTTGCTCTCAGCTTAGGAGAGAGAGAAGGGGGAACAAGCTGCAGAAACAGAAATCAGTGGGCTCAGCGGTGGCCATTTTGCTACAGTCTGTTTGCACACACCTCAGTGCAAGTGGGGGAGAAAGAGAGAGAGATTGGAGAGTGAGACTGATAAGTGACTGTGTTTGTGAGCGTGTGTGGCAGAAGGAGAGAGATGACGTCATCCTATGATGTCTCCCCAGCAAAAACAAGCAGGAGCTGTTGTCTATATGGGTTCGACCACACCCAGCCACTTTCCAACACTAAATCCTGAGAAAATGTTGGCAGAAGGATTTTTCATGCACTTCTGTCTCTGAAAAACACCTTGGGTGTCTTGGCTAGAACGGCAGCAGAGGAGGCATTTAGATGCTTAGAAAGCGTAGGGAAAAAACAACCAATCTCTTAAGCCAGCTTGTTTTATGTTTGTGTAAACCCTATCGAGAAAAAGTGAAAAGAGCTCTCCTGTAAATGTACAAATGCAGACGTAAAGTCGAATCAACCATGTTGCACATTGTTGTACTTGATAAATCTGTCCATTGAGTTTCTGTGACGACAAATTTTAATGTCAGAAAAATCACTTCCCTGATTGCTTTAAATCACATTAAGGTGAAATTGCAGAGGACGATGTTTAAAATGACAGGAACGCTTTTTAAATTGACACACTTCTGAAGGAAGACATAGGCTATTAACTTTCAACTCTCTTTGACTTGATAAGGGATGTCTAAAAATATTCTTGGCTGGAAAGAGTAGCATCAAAGGCCCCAAGCGGGAGTGGGTTGGCTAATAACCATGCAAAAATGAGAAGACTTGCAACTTTGCATTTGGCTGCACATGAGAATTATCTCTGATGTCAGTTTTGAAGTGCGAGTTTGTCTGACAAACAGTCCAAAACCAAAAAGGAATTCAACTCAGCTCTAATGTAATATTATATCACCTTTTATACAAACCCAGCCCATGATGCAAAGTGTGAGGAATAAAAAGACGTAAACTAAATTCACCTATTTAGACAAAGGATAACGTTCTGCAAGACTTTTAATAAAAAGGAAATCCTACAGTTAAAGCAATAAAATGTGAGACATCAATACATAGGTTAGAAAACATTAGAAAACATACACAAATAAACTTAGTTTATAACATGATTAATCAATTTCCCTTTTATTCTAATCTGTAGATGTACATAATAAAAAGTATTTAAAAGTTTGGATGATCTTCACGAGAAATGCTGAGGATGTTTGCTTGATGAATACATTATTGACTATAATGTTATCAGAAGTGTAAGGTTTACTGGGAATACTCCAATCTATCAACAACCCAATAATTATGACAATCCAAGAAATATCTAATAATTCCATATCTGCATCTTTTTGATGCATTATACATTTGGGTCCAACCCTGACTCTGTTTTCATTGTGTTTGTTTACCTGGCTGAGATGTTTGGGTGTATATAGCGATCATTGCACATCATTAATCATGTATAAGTCAAACAACTTAGACTACTAAGTGCAGGAGTTATTTCCTGGTAAAAGCCACTGCAGAAAGTAATCAAGAACAAGAATAAGATCAAGAGGAGATAAAAAATGTTTTTGTACATGTCTGTGAATCAAAGAACCTTCTACTGTTAAGAAGGCCTTGGTGTTTACAGGAAATACCCCATGGCATTTAAATGTACATTTGAGTCAATGCCACCCCCAGTAAAAACCAAATATCAATAATAAAATAGTCCTGTCTTTCCTGCTTCCAAGTCCCATTAACAATGCTCAAGGGCAGAATCAGAGCGCATAAGAGCTAGAGAGAAACTTTGTGGCTGCTGTGTCTGTACTAATGCTTAGATTACTGTCTGAATTACACTCTCTATTGAGTTTATGGAGATAAATGGGCTCCACAGATTGAAGGCTCTGGAGTCAGAAGTAGTCGCATGAGATTGATTAGAGTTTGATTGGTAGCTACAGCTTTGGGAAAAATATTTGTGGTAAAAAAATTATATGGGATATTAGCCAACCCACAATGTATAATGGAAGTAAAACTAGTGGGCCTATTGTTTCAGTCATGATTACAACGTTCTAAAATGTGCTGGTTTGATTAGCTTTTCTGTGAAAAGTAGCAGCTGTCCTCTTTTACATCTCTCATTTATCGAGGGTTGTTCTGTTCAGCAGCAGCTTGCAGAGTGTTGCTGAGATGTTGAAGTAGCACTCAGAGAAGCCAAATGTGCCTGCAGATCAGTATTGACACATGAGTCCCCTGATGATGAATGCTCCAACACATAATGCACCCAGAGAGGCTCTTTGGACTTAGTTTGCCTGCTGAATTTAGCTCAACACCCACAGAGCACTCAGGGAAATGAGTCACCCAGGGATACTTGCATAATAATCAGTCAAACAGGAGTTGTACAACCTTTGCTATTTGGATGTCTGACATTCAAAAGGTCTATTGATAAGAAGGATGATTAAACTCCTGCTTTCAATGATGAGTACATACATAAGTAACATTGGACTTTGGAAAAAGGCTGTCTGGTTTTGGATTTTTCTTATAATTTGTTGACCATATGTAGAATCCGGCCTGTAAAAAATGTATTACTAGGAGTTGATCGTACATTTTCCCTTCTCTTACAAAATTAGGATGCACAACATCTATTGCCATGTCGTGAGAGTGATGAACGACTTGCACCTAAATGCCTCCTCTTGGAATAGCATAGGAATATTTGAAGCAGAGAATAATATAAGTAATAATATCTCTGTATCAGAAAAAACACCCATGACAACTTTTAATAAGACAGATTCAAATTTCTGCTACAAATTATTAGTCAATATAACTATAATCTGCCATTACAGAACTAACTTTTCTGTTAGTTGTCAAAGCTCCACAGAAAAATAGTTCTAAACTTGACAAGCAAACCTACTGTGTAAAAACCACTTTTTACAGAAACTTTATTGGAATATACAATTGTGGCAATTTCATTTTCACATTTTCTCTTGAAGTAAATTGACTCTAACAACAACATTGGCGACGACTGTTCCTCCCTTAAATCACTGAGACTTTATTATATTGAACTACAAGTCTAACACTCCTACAGGGCAATCTTACAGTGTGAAGGTGTGAATCATGCTCTGGAGTGTGGCATCAGGCCAAAAAGAGCATAAATGAACCATTCAAAACATGATCTCGTCAACAGGAAACTCATTCTTGCCATTTTTGGTGACTTGTTTTTTCTTAGCCACAAAGATGCTCCAACTTAATACAGCATGTGTGTATGTGCAAGTTAGGCTTTTGTGTGTGTGTGTGTGTGTGGTTTTATGTGTGTTTGACATTTGCACAATAAGGACAATAAATCCCAAATAAACTGACTTATTTTCTTACTAGTGCGCAACAGTTTAGCCGACTCAAAGGGGACGAGACAGGAAATTGGACCGGTCCCGTTAATTTCTCGGATGATGGAGCTGTGAAGCCTGCCAGAAATGGAAGGAAAAGGTACTTTTGCTGCATAACACCTCTGACAAAAGAGAGTGTGAGAAGAGAGAGAGAGAGAGAGAGAGAGAGAGAGAGAGAGAGAGAGAGAAAGAGAGAGAGAGAGAGAGAGAGAGAGAGAGAGAAAGAAAGGGAGAAAGAAAGAGAGATAAGAGAATGAAAGACCAAATAAGTTTAAAATCCATTATAGTGACGACCCAGTCCTGCATGTGTGGACTGGGCCGCTGATTTACCCACCTGATAGCTCAGAGAACACAAGCTGCAACACTTTTGTACTTTACTTACTTTGAAATCTGCTGATTTTTAAAATAAAGTTAGCAGGGGTTAGTAGTGTCACAGGACTGACTGCCTCTCACATTTTAAAATCTAACTTAACCTGTCTGCATGTTGACAGATGTTTCCGTCAGAATTTTCAGCCAGATTCACAGATCTCCATAATAGTCACACCCTGCGTAGCCGATATTAAGAAGAAAAAAACACGCTCTCAAAGGTAGGCCAGTTTGAAGGCATTTTTTAAAAGTATTTCTCACAGAAACCCAGGAATGCCTCTTTGTTTTTTTCATTAGTTTTGAAAGGTATAAACTCTCATATTTTTTCAGTGGTGGTTGCACTTTCAGATTTGCTCTTGCATGTTGTCTGATCCCGTTCACCTTGACCCCAGACCCCTGACACCCTACATCCCCCTCCTCCCGCCCTCCAGAAGCTGGTATAGAAACCACGGTCCTCTGCTGATGTACTGGCTTCCCCTCGTACTTCTGTGTCCCATCCAGCACCCCATTTCCAAATGCCTTGTCCTTCGCAATCTGTGTTTCATGTGTTCTGCACAGCTCTGTGTGTATGCCATGTACATAGTGTGGACACTTCTCTCTGTTCCCCCCTATCTCCCCTTCTCACATCTGCATTGTCTCTCTCTGCGACCTGGATATACCCCCCTTTCTTCTTAACTGTACATTTCTTCAACAACACAGGAACGTGCCCCTTACAAATTCTCATTAGTCCCTCTTTCCCTGTATTGGTTTTGAACCAGCGGCGTACCGTTAACCTAACCTGCCCTACGAGATGAAATTCATCTTGATTTACTGTCTTGCTTTTGGAACTGAACAGAGAACACTTGCAAAGGTTTCATCATCTTAGCTAAAACAAGCATGACAATCCCTGTTTGAAGTGTCAGCTATATTATTCAAATTTTCAGAAATACACTGCATCATCAGGTGGATGTAGAAAACCAGTATCATTGTTCCTTATTTGTACAGTTTCATCCCAGCATCTTGTTCCTTTAAAGCATCCCTTCATCGTATTGTTCATTGTGTTCTTTTATTACCATGATTTCTTGTTTTCAACAGCCACAGGTAATGTGTTGAAATATTATCCATCATTCCAAACGTCACATTGTCTGATGTCTATTTGATATCTGATGTGACCAAAAAAAACACATGTCAAAAAACACATTGCTATAACTACATTTAATCATTTCACATTCCCTTAATCATCAAACATATACATTTTTAAAAAATCATTATGACATTAAGTGCTTTCCAAGACTTAGATGCAACTAATAAGGGGTATTTGTTTATGCAATGGCTACTGTGGATATTGTAGATTTAATAGAAGTTAAGAGAGGTGTTAACTTGCTATATTTATTTATTACATAATTATTTAAATGCAGCCCAGGAGAGATGGTTCTGGCAGTTCTAGGCCCTGTGCCCAAACCTAAAAGGAAAGTTATAGATCTGGGCTAAAAGAGAGAAGCCCCTTGGGTGTGAGACTATTGACAATTAGACAAAATCATTTGGCTGAAAACTTTGTCCAGCCTGCTTATTAGCTCATGCCAAAAGAGAAACAGCATATTGAAACAATGTTGTGTTTGCATGCAAGATAAAAAAAAAAAATCAATCCAAAGGTCGTTACAAGTTACACATTGAAACTTTTTTTAGTCATTATATTGAACTACATAAACTTCCTCTATGCATTAAGAATTTGTAATTTCACATTTTAATCAGATATTTATTTGGTAATCTTTGCTCTGATCCTATGAAAATCATAAATCAATCCAGAATACTGTTTGAATTTTGCAAACGTCTGATTAAAGTGTAACACTCAATTAGAAAGTAAGGTTACATATAGTTTGTATGAATGTCCATCTAATTAAGAAATGAGTCATTAAAGTGCAGGCATGAAGAAAAAAACATGCAGAAAGTATCCATGCCCTACATGATTTCAGCACCTTGTAAAAAAAATCCATTCTTAACCACCCACAGAGCATTCCCAAACATAAACCCTCACACACATTAATCCAGAATGCCAGCTGATTGCATGCAAATACAATGTTTTTCTGCAAGAAATAAGGCATCTTGATGAGCAAAATCCCATCAATAAATGGCAACTTATCCACACCTTGATATACATTTTTAAACAGTATGAATCTTACCAACCCTTTCTTACAGAAACATTTCGTCCAATCCTCCAAAAATCAGTCAGACATTATTTTTGTGTGCTTTTGGTTAATGTTGCCATTTAAAAAAGTGTTTTCAATAAAACTAAATGAACTACAATTTGAAATATTCAATTTCAGAGTCTTATTGGTTATTGTCTCCATAATGTGGTTACCTGTTTGCATGAACATCTGTGTATGTGTTTATGCACACAATGTATTAAACATTGAATAATGACATTATTCTTTAAAGTGCATGTTATTGCAGCGAGTTCAACTGACATCCAGTACAATTTGTATGAAGTAAGTTATAGAAACGTAAAAAAATATAGTACTTCTCACACAAAAGCACAAACCACATACTGCTATATCCACTACTCGTCTTCAGCAAGCTTATTGTATAATAAAAGAAGCCAGACACAGCACATATACACTATTCCCACGCAGACAACAGAATACTAGAATATAGGCATATACACACATTTCCATCAATTTAAGTTACATAAGTAAAAATATGAGAGGCATTCTGTTTTTAGTAAGAGTATGACATTGGTTTAGACTAAGATGCAACAGAATCTGGTGCAAGTGTCCAGTAAACAGTTTGTTACTAACCTGTTTGTGACGCCTTGAATCAGTCCATCACTTCTGTCATCTGTCATCACACAGTGCTTTATAATATTTCATAAAGTCCTATTGTAGACATTTAAGAGTAAATCTAAAATGTTTTCTTTTACACACTCTTGAGAATAGGGTTGTTGTTTTTTTAAAATATCTTTACTGTGTCTCGTGAATGTTGTGAATTCTCTTCTATGTGTTGATGTTTAGGCAGAGGATGACTATGTGTGTCTCTCCAGGTATCTTGAAAGCTATGATGGCTCCTTTCGATACAACTCAACAGCATGTAGGGAGCTCAGACAGGAGATTATGGACGTCAAAGTCCTGACAATGTGAGTGTTCATAAGAATGAAGCTAACCCTTGTTGTCAACACCTTTTGTGGAATAGCACATTTCCCCCTTCAAGTAAGGTAACCTTCAAGTACTTATCAGGTAAGAAGAGAGACAATTTATCCCCAGATTTATGTTTTAGGATCAGACAATAGCCTGTTTCTTCATTGCATGTTAGTTTAGCTCTGACACAGCACCACATGTTTATCCAAATACATGCTTAAATGCTCACAATGACATTCAAACCTGATTTAAAGAAAGATATTTTTTCCGTTGGATTTGATCATCATGATCACCATTTTACTTTAGCAAGTTAGCATGCTAAATTACTGATGACTAATTACGGATCCTTGATGTTAATAATTTGGAATTTGGTCAAGAAGAAAAGAAAAATTCTAAATATTGACCTGATGAACAGTCACCAATTTTATAATAATTTCAACCTTGTAGGCAAAACAATTTGAATATAGAGTGACATTGGCAGGAGACGATTCTGTTTCATGACAAGAGCCACGACACAAAACATGCAATTCAATACACTTTATTGTCCCATTGGGAACTTGTACTCCAATGTTGTACACTTTTCATAACATAATGTTATGAAAATAAAGAACATACTTTTTATCGCAGACATTATACTGTTCTTTAGAGCTAACAAGGTAACACATTTCCTATCAAGATAGTCAGTCTTTTCTTCCTAAAGGAATCTGGTCTTTATTACTTAAGAGCAGCCAGCTAAAAGGATGAAAAGCCTTTGTGCTTTAACAGCAAGAGATTGACTTGAATTGATGCAGGGAATGAGGATGGATTTGATTGCTTTCAAGCAGTTCAAATTGTTTCCTTCTATTTTTCAAAAATCATGAGGTGATCAAATGGCAGAGACAAATGTAATAAGTGAGATTTAAACTTCAAATCTGCAACAACCGAAGAAAAGATAAAGAAAGCCTTAATCTTGTCAAAATGACAGTTTCTTTAAAACCAGTATTGTTCTCCCTTTCTTTATTGGCACTTAAGCTGCTGCCCCATAAAATTAAGCAGTTTTACATCATGCTGTACACCAGCTGACAGATTCAGGGCACTCCTCAGTCAGCCAGTTGTGCTATTGGCAGTTTTAGAGGCACATTTCCTGTTTATGAATGTGAACATTGTCCACTGACCTTTTTATGCTTGTCCCTCAGGCTGTACGATCTTTAATGTCGACTGATTTTGTTCGCTTAATTGAGAGCCAAGAGCCTCTTCTGAGTCTGAAGCAGAGAGCGGCCCATGACACGCTGCCTGATAGTCAATGTAATGGTGCCACCCTGCCTCCCAGAGCAAATCACATCTCCCAATAATCTCAAAGGAGATGTCAGTTCAAGGACAGCTATTTACAGACATGCTCAATGAAGCCGCTGTCTTTTTATTACAAGGGTCCACATCTAGTGGAATCAGTAGAACCAGAAGAGAGTCATAATCCCTGCAATTTTCTGACCCCTTGCTTTTCTTTTTGAGTCGTCTTTACAATGTCTCTTCAATTTACTACCCTTGTAGAAACTTTAATCGGAAAATACATGGCCATGGGTATCCTCCCTTATTCCACAAGTCTCTCTGCCTGTCTGCCAGGGTGAAAACATCAGATCTGTTTGAGAGATGGCGAAACCTGCAGGTGTGTAGGTGGGAGCAGAACAAGGAGGAGACCAGTAACTTCAAGTAAGTATTACTCTGTCTCATCAGAGAACAATGTCAATCAGAATGCCTTTTAAATCTCATGACTTCATCACTCTTCTGATTTAAAAAACTAAGATGAGATAATATATCTTTATTGTCATTGTACAAGTACAACAAAATGCTGTTAGAGCAATATATGCAAGTGTAGTAGTTTTGTCACGCCTTAAAAGACATAGCCTGAAGGCATACTATGCAACTTTCAGATTAGATGTCCAGTAGATGTCGCACCAAAACACAGCAGTCCTGTTAACCCACTGCTTCCCCTCCTCAACCCCACAGTGTTATGACTGAGTGAGCTGTTTCTATGACTTATCTCCATTCAGATTAGCAGCTCAAAGTTGATTCCATTCTTATTTTTATAAAGTATTTTATACCCCCAAAAAGTGTTATCTTTAACTTCGAAAGTCTGTAGATTGTCTTGCAACAAAACTCCACCAATATGCCTCAACCGGCAGCGTCCATGAGCGGGCATGGGCGTCTCTCTTTCCCCATGTGGTAGCAGGGCTAATTTTTTAGACAGGTAGGGGTTCACGTGAAAGAAACACAAGCAAGCTGAAGGAAGGGCTGTCCTGTTCCTGTGTGAACACAGAGCCGAAAATAGCAAGCCAAAATGGAGTTTGTTTTAGAAAGGTGTTACTCACCGATATATCTAGTTAGAATATATTTGATATCTGCTGTATTACTGTTTGATAGGTGGCAAATTATAACTTTAAACTCTATTTAAACTGTGAGGATATTTTATCTGGTTATAAAACAAACTGATATTAATAGTGATGCCTCTTTCTGACCTATAAAATGCCAACAAAACCATGATTAGAGATGAAGTGATTAACAGCATGTTGCATAAACAGCCTTTTCCCCTGATTTTCAATAAGAGATCCATTTGGCCGTTAAAAGAAATCAGGATTAGGATTAGGATTAGGATTTTGTTTGTAAATGCACTTCTTCCATATCTGGCACAAATCAGTCAAGGGATAAGAGGTACTGCTTTGTCCACAGGGGATGCTAACATTGATACAAGCCAAAAGTTCCTCACGGGAGTTTTGACATTTTTTGTATGACTTTCTCTTGAAACTCAGCCATAAAATATGGTTGAGAATGAGGGATCTCTTGTATTTTCCTCTTGCCTGATAGTTGTTGACAGTTTGTTTATTATGGTATGAGGCAGGCAGTCTTTTATACCACAAATGTAAAATCACTTTGTAATATTTCAAATTCTATAGGCTACTTGCATTACTTGCATTTGAATAACAATATTCGCAAACAAAATGACTCAATTTTTACATAGAGCGTTTTCTTTATTAGGTGTGAATAAATGTTGTCTTTGATGTCAATTCTATATATTTTGCGACCTTCATCTAATTATGAAAGGCATGTTTATGAAAAAGTTATTTGGATTGCTGTGTCATTATTTTTCTGTTGGTTTTTATTAAGATGAGAAGGATTGCGAAACACAAGTTTGAAAAGTGAGAAGGAATGGCAGATGTGAACATAACTCAGGAGTTTAGTTTCTGTCTTGATTGTTATGTGAAGTATTTTACAAATATATTCTGTTCTTTTCTTATTGTCCTCCTTAAGGATGTCCCTGTCTCGCTGCTGTAACGCTCCCTCCTTTCTGTTCACCACTAAGAGGAACACTCCTGCAGGGACCAAGCTGAGGTACGAGGTTGACACCAGTGGTATCCTCCCCATCACCACAGAGGTCTTCAAGATGTTCCCAGATGTGAGTTCAGTGCACAAATAGAAGTATTTGACTTGTTTTCCAACACTGGCTATTCTTCTAAACCAAGATGTAAGATCTACTTGATTTAGCAGCCTTTGATGCGGTCAGTCTGAGGTTAAAATGTTTTTGTTCTATTTTTCTTCAGGATATGCCATATTCCAAATCACAGTACAAGAAATGTGCTGTTATTGGAAATGGCGGCATCATCAAGAACAGCAAATGCGGAAAGGAAATTGACTCAGCTGATTTTGTGTTTAGGTACCCAGGTTATAATCCTTCAGTGTCTGTTGTTTGAGGGCTACACAATGATAGCACAATTATTTTGGGATTGTTCAATTACCCATCTTCTAACGGGGAAAGATTTCGAATTATTGACGTATATATAATATGTAAAAATTGGATGTGGACCCAATTGCAGATCTAATACAAAAACCCTTTATTAAACAAAAGCTTACTTTTTCAAGTTCAAAAACGAAGTCCATCAAAAGTCCAAGGACACAAGGAAAACCAAGACAGAACCATCGACACAGGCCCATGGGCACAGAAGGAAAGAAAACCAGAGACTAAATACAAGGGGCAAATAGACACAGGTGAAAGTAATTAGGGCAATCATAGTGGAGGGAACACAGACCAACAGAGGAAGAAAAAAGTAAAGTTGATACACGGGCAAAAACTACAAAATGAAACAAGAAACACCAAAGATTAAATTTGGAAATAATACAATAAAAATACACACAAGGGAAATAAGCAACAACGAAATCGAAACACTGAAATAAAAGACAAAACAAGAACAAATCCTGACATATCGTTTCAAGTCTTTAAATAAAAATAACATCACCAAAAGATTATTGTATAACCATATGAATATGTATCACGACATATAGTTCCCACCCATAGCATTGCACTGAATTGGTCTTCGCTAAGCTTGCTCCTTTATTGACTGTTGCCACAAACCCCCAAGGTTTCAGTTTTTTTGCACATTTGCTGAAAAATCTAATCTTAAAAATTCCCTTGATTGCAGATTAATATGTTGATGAAAGCAGGGTTATTTTTAGCCCGCTGTTTGTGGCAAACAAAAAAAAAATGTTGCCATCAAATTTTGTGAGCTGTAGCTAGCAAAGCTAACTTCACAAGTATGCAATGTGAGAAAACCAACTTAATGCTTTTGTGAGTGTAATCCAATAAGAAACAGAACATAACTCTATAAGTTTCTGTGATAACCAACTCCTGGTGAAAACCTTTGCACAGCCCTAAACAATCTCTCCAGCTACCTAACAAATCATATTAAATAAGTTTAAACAGAACTTTATAGTGCATTTCTTTTTGCAGGTGCAACATACCACCCATCAATGAGAAGTACACAGCTGATGTTGGTACTAAAACAGATCTGGTGACGATTAATCCGAGCATTATTACTGAGAGGTACTGTAAATAAGTATCGGAGTGATAAATAATATCTAACAATCTTCTGTTCGGTCTTTGTTTTCTTCTCTTGTAATCTCATATTTTGTTTCCTCTGCAGATTTCAGAAGCTGGAGAAATGGCGGCGACCGTTTTACGATGTTCTTCAGAATTATGAGAACTCTTCAGTGGTGCTTCCTGCCTTCTACAACACCCGCAACACAGATGTATCTTTCAGAGTCAAGTACATGCTGGACGATTTTGACTCCCAGAGAGGGGTGTTCTTCTTCCACCCGCAGTACCTGCTCAACGTGCAGCGTTTCTGGGCCGTGCAGGGCGTCCGGGCCAAACGTCTCAGCAGCGGTCTGATGCTCGTGACCGCCGCCTTGGAGATGTGCGAGGAGGTCCACCTCTATGGCTTCTGGGCATTTCCCATGAACCCCTCTGGCATCTTCATCACTCATCATTACTATGACAACGTCAAGCCAAGGCCGGGGTTCCATGCGATGCCTCATGAAATTTTTAACTTCATTCACATGCATACTCGTGGGATCGTCCATGTTCACACAGGGCAATGCACATGATCCCCCACTCCTCCGTTTTTTCAAACAAATACTCAACATTATACATCTTAGTTTGTTTGTTTTAAATCTGTTATACCTGTCCTGTTTTCTGTTTCCAGCCAATGAGAGAGTATTGTATTTGCTTTGTCTTAAAAAAGGAAGTTGGCGTACACGTCCTTGTTCTTACTAATTTAATGACATATTGAAGGTTGCCTGCTTTTGTGGCCAACGTAACTTCTTTTTTTCAATTTGAACTTGTAAGTTTTTCATTTAGCCAATCAAATCCTTCTTTTTTATCTCCATATCCCCACAAGATGCTTGTTTTTAATGTAAACAGTGGTCTTCATTGTGACGTTGTTTCTGTGAAGTTTTCTAGTGGCTCAGCTGTACAGAGGTGTTGTTTTCTACTCAACGTTGCACAGATAATTACGCTGAAATGGGCCGCACTGGGTGACTTTGTGACCCCCTCATTCCCCTTCTCTCTGTATCTTGGACACTCTGTGGGTGTGGCAGCTTTTAATGTTTCTGTAAAACATTAAGAAAAAAATGTAACATCCAGTTGTCTACTTTTGTAATCTATTTCTTATTCACCAGATTCACTTGGCGAATATTTTAAAATACTGTTGAAATGGCCTGTTTTTATTGGCCCTCTTCTTTTTCCTTTAAAGAAAAAAAAGCCCCTCCAATGTTTCTAGTAAAAAGAGATAAGACAGGATTTTGACAAAGGCCAGAAAAAACGTTTTACAATTTGGGCATCTCGGCGAAATCTTTCCCTTTCTAGGCCGCCCAAGTTGTACAGCAATGCGACCCAGACGTTCGTTGTCATTCATGTCTTAAACCATGCTGCCTTACGAGATAACAATCCCCTCTACATGATATGCAAAACACCCATATGTTTTGCTGACCTACAATACATTATGTTATAAACTAAATCTTAGTTTGTCTCTTGAATCAAAGGACATTTAAGACTGTAAGGATTAGGAATTTATGTGCGGTTCTCAGCCTATATTCTACTGGATTAGTGAAGTCGTACTGTAAAGTCCATTCATAAACATGTAATGCTCTGCATGACTTTACTCTATACTTGGCTTTGTGTGTGCCTGCTTCAATGATCACTGAAATATGTTTACACTTAAGCCTCCACAGAAGTTCACAGTGCTTTTGGAGATACATTAACTGACTTTTTCATAGAAAGATGACTGCATTGAGGTACATTTTGTATTGGATGCATGATTAAAGATGCAAGAATGAAGAATGGTTGCAGCCCTATTTTGAAGTGTTATAACAATTTATACTGAATTGTTTCACCTCCCTCTTTGAACTGTGAATTTTTTAGTTTGCATTCATGCACTGGAAAGCTGTGTGTGTTTTTTAGTTTTTAATTTGTTGCACATTGCAAAAAAGACTATAAAGTAGGACATTACTTTTTGTCACTCTCGTCCTCATGTTCCCCTGCCCATCTGTTATTTCCTCAGTATTTCAAGAACATCATTGCTCATAAAATGTTCCCCATTTCTTTTCTTAAACTTGCTGTTTGTCAATGAACAATGGATATAAGTTCAACAATTTTAAATACCAAATGTATTTTGGCTTGACCACTTAATAGTTGTACAGACACAAGTGAGTTTAAAACGGACTATGAAGGGGAAAAGTCTGTGGACTGAATGGAGGTAATATATAACACAATGCTTCTTAACTGACTTGATCATTCTTTATGTCTTTGTAAATAAACTTGTTTAGATTTTCTCACTGAAATGTTTAGTCATATTATTTTTGGTGTTTATAACTGAGAAGCCACAGAAGCATTCTGCAGTGCCTGAGCTTGTTCATACATTTATAAATAATGTATTTCCCACAAAAAGGAATGAGATGCATTATCACTGATTTTGTGCTGACCATCACATGAGCGCCACAGAGGACACACGATACTAATTCAGCTGCCTTATTTTAGACCAGTTAACCTCTGGTTTGTTCCCTGCAATTAGCTCATTAAGCAAAGCTACTGTCAACACCTCAATTATTAAGCAGCGGCCGGTGTCAGTGTCCTCTCTCTGACTGACTCAGAGGAGACGGTTGGGAATATGGCCGATTATATCAAGTAACGCAGCACCTGTTTAGGTTAGGGCTATGAAATTTACCCTGTGGACATGCACACTAGCAGAAGATAGGTGAATATAATATAGTGAGAAATAATACAATATATCAATTATCATAATATTATTGCTACTAGTTTATGCCTTTGATGATGAAGGCTACTTAGGACAATTAACTGAAAAACAATTAGGACTATACTTAGGATAATTTACTGAAGAAAAAAAATTATTCACATAAAATAATTGTCATTACCATGTTGTAGCAATTAGCTAAAGGTGAACGTTACAATGCTAAAGGTAGCCTAACATTTGCGTTTGTGGAGAAGATTTTGATATTAAAAACGTTTAAATAAACTTTTTAAGGTAATCTAAACAGTTCTAAAAAAATGAAAAGTAACGTTAATAAAAAAGCTACGAAAATTATCTATAAAAAGGACTTAGCCCACTCTATTTATCAAATGGGTTTAATGGTTAGCTGGGGGGAAAAGCTGATAGTAAAGGTTGATGCCTGACTAATTTAGCCTAAAGGAGAAATTGGTGCCAGATAAGGTAAGCTTTAACTGTTAAACAGTAAAAACAGATACATGAATTATTGGAAACTGGTGCATAAATATAATATCAGAAATGCTTATGGACAATCAGTTTAAATAATAAGCTAAAAGTTAGAGATACACTGTTAACACACATGGCAAAATAAGCTAACTGTGATTTGAGATACATTTTGTTAGTTTGAATATAAATTATATAGAATCGAATGTATTAGTTAAAATAAATAAATAAATGAATGCTTGAAATATTAGAATTCCCAAAATGCATTTTACATTTAAAATGTGATCACACCGGAATATAAAATACACTACTGAGTGATATGGCTGTGCATAACTACTAAACTATGATATGACTCCGATGAAAGATTGGATAGGTTAAGTCAGAGCCATAGGGTTTAATGTTATGATATATTCAGCTGGGTATAAAGATGCAAGAAACTGGAAAACTAGGTAATGTATGAAGTCCATTAACATCAGAACCTCCTTCATGTGTAATTTAAAAGACAACATGTTTTACTGTACTATCTAGTCTTGAATGTTAGGGGTTGGTTCCTCTTTGCACTGGGTCATATGAGGTCTGACTCACTGCTTTCATCTAAGAGCTGGGTAATCTAATGTTGAAAGATCAATATGACCAAACTCTGTCCTTCATCTCGATATCCACATCAGGTGTCAGGTGTCAGCAATAAGGCTAATGGGATGATTTGGCTTATAGTCAAGTGAAGATATGTTCACCAGTGTGAATGAACTGAAACATAAATTAGCAGAGAGGAAAAATGCACGTCTATTTTATTAATTCTACTTCTAAATTTTTAAAATATTGCTACAAAAATACATTTCATATTTAACACTATGCTTGGTAAACAGCTCAACATGTTTTATATGGGTTAACATTTAACTTTCTATTTTTCAACACTTTAACAAAATATCCAATAAACAGAAGTTTTGATTCAATGGCTTACTTTGTAGTGGGCAATGAATTGTTTGTATTGCTGTTGTGTGTCAACAGATTAGCCTTTTCTTATTGTGCTCTGGTTAGAATTTAATTTGGGGAGATTTTATCTCTTACAGAAACTTACACTGGCAGTGCTGGTAAGAGTAAATGCATTAGTAGATAAAAATTCAATCTATATAGCCATATAAATGATTTTGATACATAGGACAAATTTCCTGCCTTTATGTGAAGCTAAGTTGACCATCTGCTGGACAAGCCTCTTCTGTAGAGTTAATTGGACAATCAACAAGAGGCTGGCTGAAAGTTGCCATGAAAGAAATAAATCATTGCTGCATGGATCTCATCTATTATAAATCTATGGTTGCAGTCAATCTGTTGGCATTCATGACATTCTTTCGTTGAGGAAATGTGCTTTAAACACAAAGCTACACTCAAGTTATATTAGGACAACCAAAGAGGAAATGTAAGGGTGAGATTGTGTATGTGTTTATTTATGTGTTTTGGCGTGTCTACCTGTCTGCATGTGTGTGACTGCAGGTAAAAGCGAGACGCCCCCGGCACGTAAAGCGATCCTGACACCATGAATAATGGAGGGTGCCGTGGCAGAGAGGATAAGTTCTCTGTGTAAGTCTCCTTTTTCACAGGGCTTTCTCCTATGGGTCACGTGAGTGCTGAGATGACAGTAATGTTGCATGAGTTGTGTGGGTTGTTTGGTTGTATTGCCATATATGTTGCCCAGGAAGGAGACATTCAGGCAGCCATCAGTGCATCTGCATGTCCTGAGTCTGCAAACCTGCAGCTGCACACACCTCGGTGTCTCTGCACCTCAACATCCCAGATCCTCCCTGAAGCCAAGGGTCAAATGAATTGTCTTACACTATTAGAAACTCAAGGCAGCACTTACGAAACTAAAGGCCAGGGAAGTGGATGAATAAAAGATGCCGTCGAAACAGAAAAAATCCACAGCTTTAGAAGAAACCGAAGAAGTTGATGACGAAGTAGAAGAAACAGAGCCAAAGTTAAAGGAGAGGAGCAAAGGTGTGACCCATGGGGACAGCTCAAAAGGAGAGAAGAGTCGGAAGAAACACAAGATCGGAGACGACTCTGACAATCAGGAGGCCCTAGAGGAAGAGAAAGAGAAAAAGAAAAAAGAGGGTGACAAAGTTAAAGAGAAAAAGAAGAAAAAGAAACAAGATGGTGATGCTGAAGGTGTTGCTGTGATTGAAAATGAAGCTCAGGAATGTGAGCAGAACAACAATGACCCCGAGACCAATTACAAAAAGGAGAACTCAGAGAAGCTCAAAGAGGAAGTGACTGAAGGAGCAAAGGAGGAGAAGAAGAAAAAGAAGAAAAAGTCCTCCACAGATAATCCAGCGGGAGAAGAGGAGATGGGATCCAAGGATAAGAAGTCGAAAGATGGCAAGAAGAAAAAGAAGTCGCACAATGACGATGACGAGGAGCCATTGATTGAGGAGCAGGAAGAGGAAGAGGACTCCAAGAAAAAAAAGAAGAAGAAGGCAAAGAAGGGATCGGCGGAAAGTGACGAAGACAAAAAGAAAAAAGGGAAAAAATCCAAAAATAAGCAGGTGGACTATGCTGTGATCTACCAGAATGAGCTGCTTGGGTATCACACTGACTCGTCTGATGGATATGAGGATGAGTACTTCAAAAAAAAAGGTAAGGTTTCAACATGGAGTAGTATTTTAGGTAAGTTGAAGTTGCATCACATACTTCATTTGCACACTTATTGGATTTTCCCAACTGAAAAATCAGGTATCCTCCATTACCCTTGAGCTTAATGCTTAGCACCCTGGATGGAAGCCCTTTGTGATTGTTCTTTGGTGAAAGCTCAGTTATGTTCTACATGAACGGAGCCAAACAGAAGCTCCGGGACAGACAGGTGCTGGGTGCCGGCCCAGACAGGGGCTGGGAGAACCACCTGGGAAAGATGTAATGCCAAGAGCCAGAAGGGATTTTATGAGTCAGTCATCTTTTCAATACAGATCAGGGTATGTTAAACCAGGGGAGAGAGATCCTGCAGGATTAAGAGAAGAAGTAAGTTGATGTCTTCAGGGTTGTGATTTCTGGGATTGAAAAAAACATTTAAACAACAATTTAAATGAAGGCTAAGTGGTGAATGTTTTCTACCTAGATGACTAAAATAAACGTTTTCTAAACTTCTTTTTTTTCTGCATCACTGATTTTTGGAAATCAAGTTAAAACTGCAATTCATGAAAATATTAACTTAAAAAGGATGCTAGATGGCGACACTACATTTGTAGAACTAACAACATTTGCTGACATGGTAAGCCTTTCTTGTGTACTAGCGTTAACAGTCTTGGCAGATAATAGGTTGTTGTCAAGGTATGAGTTAAATAGACCACTCTTACAAATGCCAAGATGAAGAAGTATCTTGGAAGGAAGTCCAGTTGGCTTTTGGATTAAACTCAGTAGTGCCATGACCTGGATGACTGAATACAGTCACAGACAAGCCACAGTCTGGTTTAGACACTAAAACCTAAACTTTGTTTAGGTTAGGATCAAGGTTTGGGCTACAATGATACTTTGTTTCTCAGGCTACACTAGAGTTCTCCTAGAGCCCATTACAACAGCTTTAGGCTAATGCCTGAGTGCAACGCTAGGTCTGATTTAGAGCTTAAAGTTGGGACCAACTTAACATTTCTATTTTACTTTTATTTTTGAGAGATAGGACAGGAAGAAACAAGGACAGAAGCTACAGGTTGGATACAAACCGGGGCTGTCAGCTTTGAGAAATTCCCCACCATGGTGGGCATAAAACAACCACTAGGCCACCAGCACTCCAGTTAGGACCAACTTAAACCTTTACCCTGGGCACCAGCTACTTAGGTGTACGTTTTACTCGTAGGAAGGAGCAGACGTTAGAACAGAAAGTCAGACTAGTTCCTCATGTAATATGTACGCATGATGTAACAGACACAAAACTGTAGAGTTTCCCAAAGAAAGCTAATCACAAAGGAGTACAGAATGAGCTCTATTTCAAGTTAAAAGCCAAACATCTCTTTTGTTGCAAACCCAAGTTTCGGTGAACAAGGTATTTTCTGGAAAAACAAATTAGGAGTGATTTCCCCTAAAAGAGGTATTCATAGTTTTGGATTTAAAATGTTTTTTTTTTCATCAATGATCAATGCATAAACTGTCTTAATGACCTTCAAAATCTTGTTTTTCCCTTCCCTTTTTATGTTGACAAACAGTGCTGAAAATGTGACATTTAGCTGTTTACCAGCATTTTCACAGCTGTGCAATTACTAACATAAAATAAATGATCAAAGTAAATGTGCTCTTAGCTTTCCATCAAGGACTTTGAAAACGGCAGTTTGTATTATTATGTAGCATCAATGGCAGTGAGGCATGGGTGTTTACTTGCGTTCTTACCTCATTTGCTCCAAATGTCTTCAAGGGAGATTATCAAGGCTCAGTTTTACCAGGCTACTGTCTGTTTGATTTTATCAGGTGTCTCTCTTTCTCTTTAATCTGCTTCTAATAGCTCTTCTTACTGTTAATTAGGTATCCATGTCCCCAGGAGGATTGAGTTTGGTCAAATTGCTCTTTATCAGGTCTCTATCTTGTACTTCCTTTACTGAATGTTTTTTTGTAATCCATCTGTTTGTCTTCAACATTTCCTTTATTTGAGGATTTCCTATACTCTAACTTCCTTTATGCATTTCTTGATTGACAAGTGCAGCTTACAGTCCACAAAAATGCTTTATAACATACATCCAGTAGGCTATCTGTTACATAGAAACCTGCAAACCTGAGTCTACCCCTGTTCAGGGAGGACACAACCGTATCCCCCACTGTTATCCTCAGTCTCAGAATGCTCTATACGTTCTAGTTGACCTTACCTATTACGTACTGAAAGGAGAGAACAGTTTACATTTACACACCACGTTGCATCAGGTCTATAGAGTTACCTCTGCATATATCAAGCTATTGTGTCAAAGGCAATAGCCAGTCACTGACTAATCTACCGCTTAACATTTAATGCTGTCACTGTAACTCAAACACAGGATGTTTTACAGATTTGACTGACAAACTTCTCCTAAAAAAACTGAGAATATTTGAATTGGGATTATTGTGAATTACAAATTAGATGATGAGTGCATGTGTGAAAAAGGCCTGTGAGTCAGTAGGAGTTAAACAAATAAATAAATACTCAACAATTCCAGAAGTCAATCATTTGTTTTCTACCTTTTATTTTAATCTTAAACTATGCCTTCAGCTCTGAGTCTGAGCCCCTCCTCCTTTCAACACATGATGTTCTTTACCAAGTTTGATACCAATCTTTCAAACTGTTATGAGACATTTATGTCAAGACCAATGCAGTGTACATAAACACTTCCATATTGCTTAGCTGCCAGAGTGGCTAAAAAACACAAACAGTGTGTCTACTTTTCTCCTCCCCTCCTCACACTGGCACCTTAAATGACACAGGCTTAGGTAGACTGCTCAGTTTTCATCCTGTTTACCTTCCCATCAACTCAGTGGTCAGACGAGGAGACACATTTGTGAAACTTGAGAGAGATTCTTGGCTTATGTATTACACCAGACATGGATTCGCTGCTGATTTGCTGCATTGAATTGCCTGGCAAACATGCATGGAAGGAAACATGATGCTACCTGATGTTTATAGATTATTGGGCACTGTATGAGGATATGACTTTATAATTGCCCTTGAATTCAAGGCTTTACCTTCAGAATAGCACATTCAAAAACCTGCGTTGACCCAACGTGCTTCAGAGTTAAGAAATGCAATTAAGAAACTGCCTTGGTACACATGATTAAAAGCTGTTCCAATAAAACGCTATGACACTAAATGCAATAACCAAAGATGATACATATATATGGCAACCATAATGTTAAATCTGAAAAAAGCAATAAAAGAGAGAAGAAAGTAATTCATAAAACAACAACAAAGTTAAAGTAAACCATGACGAACCAGCAGAATGTTTCAGACATAAGTTTTTGAATTTGATCTTAAATCAAGAGTAGAAAGAATATGGACCCAACTGCATTCCTCAAGTTCTTCACAGAGCAAGTGTGGCCAAACATGAGGATTCAGTTTTAACATTATTCAGAAAAAAACACACAGCTGGGTGAAAGTGATAGATAAAATGATGTCTTCAGCATAGAATTGATACTGGAGGTTACGTTTTGGAAAAATAGAGCAATGGAAGAGCACATACATTAAAAATAAATAGGCCCTGCCACCAAGCCTTGGGGGTTGCCACAATTGTTAAGACCATTTTAATATAAAATATCTCTTATTCTTTCATGTTGAACCTTTTTATTGGAATATAGAAAGAGCAGCGTAAATGTTTCTCCATCACTCTCTTTCTAATCTCCACTCTCCCCTCTTTCAGTGTACGAGGTGGTCACTGTCACTGGTGATGTGAAAGGAGCCGGGACAGATGCTAATGTGTTTGTTACCCTTTTTGGAGACTTTGGCGTCACACCTAAAATCCATCTGGCAAGCAAGTAGGTTTGAAAGGGTTTATGTCGACGTTGTTGTCTTTAACTCATGTTGAGGCCTCAGTGACTCATTCCACTCTTGACTTGTTTTACAATTATTTCAGGCAATTTTGTGTCATTTTGGAAGTTAGCGAGTTTACAACGTGTACATCATTTGTTAACAAGTAATTCGTCAGCTGTTAACTTTTAATCTTCTTTATTCCTCTCTGATCTTTCAGCACAGCAAAGAGGTATTTTCCAATCAGTATACAGGAAGGATGGATACAATTCTGTCCTTGTGTTGGGTTGTACTTTGCACATTACACTGTATGGAGGAACATTCCTGCTCAACATTGACCTGAGGAATAAATTCCCTAAAAGTGAAAACCATCTCAACCTTAAACTTACTGACAGTTTACTGAGAAAAAGGGCCGGATGGTTGAAACACTGGTTTGAATGTGAAGCTGGAATCTCTCCTCTATACAGTCACATTAAATGTCGGACACAGAATATCTGGAGTAAGGAGGAACTATGTGGCATGGCCGGTCTTCTTTTACATTCACAGCTAAATGAAAGAAAACCACCATGTCATTTCTGAGGATGATCGGATGACTCTCAGGGGATCTTATCAGCAGCAGGCTCCCTTTATCCCTGCACACATTGATTGACAGATAGGGTAACCGCTGCAGCGTATAGGATATACTATCTTATTGTGAGCCACGCTGGACCTCGTCACACACACCTAGTGGTGGTCTCGGTTATTCAATTCAATGAGCATCAACATGCCATGTATTCAGTGTCTTCATGCTGTGTGGCTGTAACATTGCTATGCCAAGGAAACACTATACATGACTGTTGATGACCTACTTTTGCATATATAATAAACATGAAGCGTAGGCAGGAGTTTCACCTTACTCCGATATAAATTAGGTCCTGCCTGTATTGTGTAAACACTGAAGAATATTTAAAACATGATACAGGTAAGGGATAACTGCTACGTCTGCTAAGGCAGATGGAAAATGCAACTCTTATGAAATTCATTGCAATTAATGTAAATTTGAATTGCATGAATTTCTAAGTTTGCATTGGGTTTGCTTTTTTCATTTACATTTTTCCCCCCACGTCATTGTCCCACAGGTAATCTTACAAACAGGAAACAGTACAAGGCCATGTATTATGAGTGTTAGGGAGTATTTCATTTATTGGCAGTTTTTTTTTGACACCATGCACCTTAGTTATAAGAGCCTTGGCATTGTCTGTGGGTTGAGCATTGTTGGGGCGAGGAGAACAGATGGAGATGTGGGTCAGAGACAAAGGAAGGCATTCTCTGCTCATGAAAAAAAAAAAAAAGGTGTCTGATTCGCTGTGGTTGGCAGAAGGGCAACTCTGTGCACACAGGCGCCTCGTTTGTCTCTGTGAGGGGTAGAAGTGCATGAGGAGGAGGAGGCGTCGAAGTGGCTGGGCATTAGAAGGTTTCAGATTATACCACCACCATGAGACCACCAGGGCACCCTAAGCCGGATTAATTCAACAGATGTAATTTGCTGTTCCACAGTTCAGTTTAGTCTTTTCTCGAACCCCTGTTATCTTTCACAACTGAAAAGAACATCATTATCTATCATTTTTAGTTTTATCTATCATAAACACACACAATTTATCTTTCTCACAAATTCTGACATTGTCCTTGTTTGTTTTATTTCACAGAAGTCGAACTGCATTCGAGAAGAATAAGACAGATGTTTTCCGTGTCAAAACACACAATGTTGGCCCTCTGAAGAAGCTGAGGTACTGTACTTTAATGAAACTTTGAGGTTTAAATTACTGCAGCAGAGACCCAGAAATCACCCAGAACATCCTGGTTGTGCTAACCTTTTATAGGGAAAATGATTATTTTTGGTAATTTCCACAAACATTACATATGGCCAGCCTTCTGCACCTCAGTAAGGTCAAGAAGCATGTGACCCTCACTCAGCCAATCAGAAGAGAACACCCTAAGTCACTGATACTGCTATTGTGGCATTTGACCCAAATATGGTAACTTTGTCAATGTTTATTACACTTACAATGTTTGAAAATGTTTTAACAGAAATAAAGTTCTGTTATGTCCCTGAATAACACAAATTTCAAAGTATTTCAATGAGTGCCCTGTAAAGGGTTAAATAATACCCCTCGCAGGATAAGAGCAGCTTACATAAAGGATCACAATGAAACATTTCTCACTCTTTTTACAGCTGTGCTGCTAGCCATCAAAAGATTTCCCCCAGTGACAAAGGGTTAAGCCCCATCTGTTGTCGTGTGTTGCTTGTGTCTTACTCCAAAGGGAGGCTGAGTGACATCAAAGCCACCAGACATGATTGGTGGAATAATGCAGCAGGGCGCATTTAAAAGTCAATGAGTGCAGAGGTGGAGATGCTGCACTGTGACTCAGGAAAAGAACAATATATATTTTTTACACCAAATATTGTGCAGTTTCTGTTAAAATTATTCCAAGTTAATTGGGTCAAGAAAATAAATGAAAACATGTATGACATGAAAAAAAGTGTGTAAACAAACTTATTTTATACAGCCTGACAAAACACAAGACACCCGGCTCAGTAGAAGCTCTGGAAGTCTTAAGGAACTTGCTGCTGACATTAGACAGGGATATCTGCATAGTACCTATTACTGACTTGGTGGTAGTGTTGTAAAATGCCCCTCAAGATGTTCACCCTTCTTAGGAAGTATCTCAGGAAGTCTGTTGTTTAAATCCTACCTTTTCCCTTTTCTTGTCACTTTTTTTTTTTTTTTTTTTTTTACTTTTTTCCATTTTCCATTTCTATCCTTTTTATTCATTTGATTGGTAGTAATTGAAAACAGTAACCTTTGTCAGAAGCATTGTTCCAAGTGTTGATTCAAGCTCATTTGTGATTATCTGCAGAATGAATTCACATCACACTCTGATGTTTGACTCCCCAGGATCGAGCATGACAACACAGGGATGAACGCCAGCTGGTTCTTGGACAGGGTCGTGGTGACAGACATGAACCGGCCACATCTGCGCTTCTATTTCGCTTGCAGTAACTGGCTGAGTCGGGAGGAGGCCGACAATCTGTTTGTAAGGGACCTGCTGGGAAGCATGAACCCCATGGACGTCCCAAAATGTAGGCTACTCTGGAAAACGCACACAACACTGAGCAGACACAAGGGCGAGCAAAGAAAACTAACACACAGCAGTCAATTGAAAGTCCAAATATCTCGAAGAACAAATAATCCAAAGGCTCAATTTTCAATGTCTAAAAGCCGATATAAAACAAGAACAAGGAAACTAAGAATGGTATCACCTAATGTCTAACCAACTGTACACAAAGGTGTCTGATATCTGACTGTGTTAGGTTGTAATTGAATTGTATCTGAGTGTAATCCGCAGTTGAACCACCACATGTGTTGTAATGTGATCTGACATCTCAGATACCTGCAGTCAATCAGGCAGAGCGCGGTGAAGCCAGGGCTCACATAAACACACGTGGGCAGTCTTAGCAACATTGAAGTTACCACAACACATACACTGTTTGGAATATTTTGAATAGAACCTGTCTCAGTGTAAATATAGAAAAATTCAACTCTGTGATTGAACATCAGCATGACTTGTAAAAGCAGAAAATGGTTTGCAAAAACAGCACGTACAGCACTGTTAGCAACGATTACAACGATTAATCATAATCTTTTTATTTGTGTTGTGCAGCAAATAAATACATAGTGAGTGTGTTCACTGCTGACATGAAGGGAAGCGGAACTGATGCCGATGTCTTCCTCAATATTTTTGGAGAGAACGGTGATACAGGTAAGGCAGCAACTCAACTATTTATTTTCATATTTTCAAATGTAATAACTGAAAACGTCTTTTAAATGTTGCTGTATGTCTACGTTTAATTTTTCCAGACCCTGGGTAGACATTTATTGGTTATATTTTCAGATTTATAAACCAAAACAGTAATAGAAAACATTTGTTCAAATGGAGGAAGAAACTGTTTTGTATTTTCTCTTGGTAAATGACAAAATCAATCAATGAAATACCATGAGACATAGTTAGTTAGACATAATGAGACATAATCTTATTTCCAGCATCTACTCATGGACCACTCTTTTGAATGATAGACACATATGGCTAATATTTAATTTATCACCACTTTACATCTGGTAAATAATGATTGAATATTTATTGTTCTTGTAGAATCAGAATCAGCTTTATTGACGGGCAAAATAAATTTGACTTCGGTGAAATGTGCTCTTCTATATACAAAAGTATTATATTAAATATGAACAATAAAGGGGGGTTAGTGCAGACCACCCTCCGGAGGCTGTGGTCGTCTCAGCCACGGTGTTTGAGTTTGACCTGTCGCTCCTTTCCTCCAGGTCATTCTTAACTCCCTCTTCTGATATCTGACGGTGTCCACTCTCCTGTCTCTAATACTGTAAAGGCTAAAGACAAACATGTACCTTTAAATACCTACGACAATAAACACAAAATAAGCAACGACTAATTAAGACAATAGTGCAGTTACAGCTACTGTAATGCTGATATAAGAGCTCAGGCAGCACCATCATGGCAAATTGTTTGTACTGTAATGTTAGCAGTGATGATGCCACTGTGATTTCCGTGGGTTTGATTTTCATTCTAACTACTTTTATTTCTAATTAAAGGAGAGAGACGGCTGGACAGTGACAAAGACAACTTTGAACGCGGCTCAGAGGACAAATTCACGATAGAAGCTCCAAACCTGGGACGACTGAAGAAAATCACCATCGGCCACAACAACAGAGGCTCATCAGCAGGATGGTTTCTAGATAAGGCACAAGAAATCTGCTCGTGTGTGCGTGATCGGTACAGATGTGCACACGTTAATAAAATCGCTGACCATGAATCGTGATGTTTTTCTGTAGGTGGTTGTTGATGACATGGGGAATAAAGAAGTGTATGAGTTTCCAGTAAATCACTGGTTTGCGATGGATGAAGCTGATGGTAAAATACAGAGAGATGTGCTGGTTGGATCTCTACAACCAATGGGTGAGAGGTATTTGAGTTTTCTGTGTTAGGAAACATAATCTAAGAAAATTGAAAGCAAAATGTTCCTTTCAAACAAATTGTAGATGCTGATCTTTTATCACAGACGCTCAGGTCCACTGACCAGTTGCTTTTATCTCGAAAACTAAAAACAAAAACAGTTTGAATTTTGAGGTGATTATCCTTTAGAGCTAATTTTCGGAATAGCTTTTCTCAGCGTATTCTCCTTTATCTATCAGGCATTGTTTACAATGTACAAGTGATGACTGGAGATGTGAGGGGTGCCGGTACCAACTCTAAGATCCACATGGTCATGCACGGCTTTAAAGGCTTAAAGAACAGTGGCAAAGTCTTCCTGGAGGGCGGTGCTTTTGAGCGTGGCCTCATCGACATTTTCAACGTAGAGATTTGTGAACTGATCAGCCCGCTCAGTAGAGTCACCATCGGCCACGACAACGGTGCTGTGGGTGCTGGATGGTATTGTGAGAAGGTACTCCTCATATGTTTAATGGTTACAAAAGGGATTCTCAAAACAGGTTTCACACTCCTTGAACTCATTCCTCTTCTAGGTGGTCATTTATTGTCCGTTCACGGGAATTGAGCAGACATTTCCGTGCGGGATGTGGCTGGACGAGGATGAAGGAGATGGACTTATTGAGAGGGAGCTGTATGAGATGGTCTCCCTCCGGCAGAAAAAACTGAAAAGCAAGTCAATCTAATTACAGATCCCAACTCAACAGAAGAAATCAGTTGTTTTATTTTAGTTGTAATTTATTGAATTATATACCTGCTTTTGTTTGTCCCTGATTAAAACAAGACTTCTTTAATTTCAAATCTTCTCCTCTTCCTCTCCAGAGTACCCATGGTCCCTGTGGATTTGGACCTCAGACATTAAAGGTGCAGGGACTGATGCTCAGGTGTTTCTGCAGATCTATGGAGAGAAGGGAAAGTCTGATGAGATCAAGCTGGAAAACAACTCGGATAGTTTTGAACAGGCCCAACTTGATAAATTCATGGTAAGCCTGGCCTTTTTTTAAAAAACTGACTACAGCTTCTTCACCTGTGAAGTTTTCTCACTCAGTTTTTATTTTACAATTTTTGGTTTCACTGTAGATTGAATTGCCTGACATTGGAAAACTGCTGAAAGTGCGCATCTGGCACGAGAAGAGGCACCCATTCTCTGGCTGGCATTTAGCGAAAGTGAGACCATTGCTTTCTCTGTCAGATCTATCAATGTGAGCTCTCAGGTCTGCAGTATTATGTCTTTTCTTTGCACTAACGCCAGGCATCCACTGTGGGATTGTATAAATGTCATGGGGGGGGGGGAAAGTCATCTCAAACTGTATAAGTGAGTTGTTTATGATATACAACCAAAGCTCACTATTGAGTGCTCACACTGCCTCTGTCATGATTACCAAACACGATCTGAGGGCTGTCAACTGTATTTTTAGTTTTCTCTTATGCACAGCTCAAATATATAAACACTCTCCCTCTCACACACAAAAATACTTTTTATCACCACCAAATACAAGGTGACTAGCAACCAAACATACGGTGCTCAAGTTGCTTGAGGTCTGTAGCTATTTCCTGCCAGCGTTCCTCTTGTTCATATCTTTTGTGATAGGAGGGGAAGGCCTTTCAAACAGGCATGCCTGCTGTCGCTAGGCTGCTTTCAGACGTCGTCTGCCTTTTTGTGCAGGCGCAATCTGGAAATACGCTCTTATTAGATTGATTGATTCATGTCTATGTTGCCACTGTGCAAAAGTATGCAGTCATGCAATCACAATTTTAATCACGCCAGAAATGATATCTGACTGGTCGAGAGCAGCTGATTGAGTTCCTCTCTACACTGTGCGGCAACGTGTGATTGAGCTGTGATTTGGCCCATCTTCAAAATCAGTCATGTGTCTTGAAAATCACACCAGAAAGGGCCTCCGTCAGTCACACATGTAGAATGTCCTTTTGCACAGGGTTTGAGAAACAAAATCTTTCTCCCTGTAATTGTATTGAATATAAGTGTTTGAAGGTATACATAATTCAGAGATACAGATGGTATGTCGTAAACTACAATGTTATTGATTTCAGTTGACGTTACTCAAAACCCTGACGGGGGAGAAATATTCTTTCCAGTGTGGCCGTTGGCTCGACATCAATGAAGACGACAATGAGATTGTCAGAGAGCTTCCAGCTACCAGCACGGTCATCGATGAGCCGCTGCCCTGTAAGAAACAAAGAAAAACACACCTCCTCTCAGATGATACTTAATGCAAACATGCTTCTTTTTTTTCTTTTTTTTAACCTGGATCAAGTTCAGCGCTCAAGTCTGTGTTGACATTAAGAAGTATCTACACATCCATGAACCACTTTTCTTTTCCAGTGATAAAGTATCGTGCAACAATCTGCACCGGCAATGTCAGCGGCAGTGGCACTGACGCGAGCGTCTTCCTCAACATCATCGGTGACCTTGGTGACACGGGGGAGAGACTCATGATCATGAGCAAAAACAATGTCAACAAATTTGAAAAGGGCAATGTGAGCCTCTTCAAAGAACATACATTAATATCTGGAAAATGCACTGCAGGCCAATGGAGTTCATTTGATTTTTTTGATTGTGGATTTTTTTTCCCTTCAGCACGACGAGTTTATCATTGAAGCCGTGTCCCTGGGCCAGGTGCGCAGAGTGCGTGTTGGCCATGATGGCCGCGGCGGAGGCTGTGGTTGGTTCCTTGATAAGGTGATGGTGAGAGAGGATGGTCAGCCGGAGAGTGTGGCCGTAGAATTCCCCTGTGACAGGCAAGTAAAGCATTTTCAGATATGTAATTATTAAGAAATTGTTTCATCACAGCTTGTGTTCTTTGAGAGCTATCGTTTATTTATGCTAAATAGGACAGTACAACTGGGAGACATAAACATATTTAGTTGAGGTAAATATCCTGCCTGATTCTGTCTAAAGTAAATCCATTTTCAGTCACCTTAAGATCTGTGTAAATTGAATGTATCACATGTTTTGTGGGGGAATCCTGGGATTCAGATACTGTAAAACTTTGCACAAGGTTAGGCTGGATGTATCTCCCCACTTTCAGTCTTGGCAAGAGGAAAATTAAGTTAAATAAGAACGTTTTGCAGTTAAATAATGGTGATTTATTCTACTCTCTCTGACTCACCAAAACATCAGGCAGCTGGACAAAGTTCAGTTGGGTGTGTTTAAGCAGTTAGGCAGGTGATGGATGGATTTGCCTCAACAAATCGGCACTAAGTGTGCAATGTTCAGCCAGCTCTGGCAGTAATTGGAGCCAAACCACAAGGCTGGGGTGTTTTGTTACGTCTGGAAAGGGACTCTTCCTGTCTGTCTGTCTGTCTGTCTGCCTGTCTTTGTTCGCAGTGCAGAACAATTAGTAAGTTGAGTATTTTGTGTTGCTTTTACTGCTTATGTTCTGTTATATCTTTATTCAAAATCAGAACTCATGCAACACTTACAAAATGTAAACCATCAAGTGTGATTGTGAATTATTTTGTATGTTTCAGAGGAGCTCTGGAAGGGTCCATGCTATAAATGAACAAACTGTGTAATTGTTACCCATGCATTGAGCTGCATTCAATCTGGTTCGTGCCATTTGTGTTTGTTTGTTGTTGTTTTTTTTCAGGTGGTTGGATCGTAATGAGGATGATGGACAGATCGTCCGAGAGTTAGTTCCAGCTGGAGAGGGGCTGCGTCTATTTAGTGAGCGCATAAAATATTATACAACCCATATGTTAAGCCAACTAAACAACGAGAGCATGTCTCGTTAATGCTTCTATAAATTACATAACTCTTCTTATTACTTTCCTCCCAAGATGTCAGCTACCACATCGCAATCAAGACTGGCAGTGTAAATGGGGCGAGCTCTGACTCCAGGGTGTTTGTCAAGCTGTATGGGGAGAAGGGAGACACTGACAAGATGATACTGGCAGTTTCAGACAACGACCTCAGGAACTACTTTGAGACGGCTCGCACTGACATCTTTACCATAGACACCTTTGATATCGGACGGGCAAGTTCTTCTGACACGTCACACAAAATAGAGTTTATGTTTCAGATATTGTGTAATTCTACTTTTTAAATCTTGTGTCTCCTTTTGTGCTAACAGATCAACCGTCTCCTGATTGGTCACACTAATGAGGGCTTGCGAGCTGGGTGGTTTCTGGACAGCGTGCAGATATCTGTTCCGGTTCATGGGACGCAGTACATGTTCCCGAGCCACCGCTGGCTCTGCAAAGACGAAGCTGACGGGAAAGTGGAAGTTGAGATCTATCCCAGCGAGGTCTTGGAGATTGAACAATGTAAGGAACAACAACTTAGGCCCTGTTTACTCCTGGTTTTAACATGAATCCTGAGGGATCCGATCACACATGGATGAATGCTTCCTGGGATTGTAAGAATTAGTTTCCTTGCTGCCAAGTTGTTGACTATTTCATGTAAAGTAACAAGCAAGGAGTCCTTTAAATTTACGTTATTGTAATGATGTTATTAAATGAGAAAGGTACACTATTGGCTATAGCAGCACAGTTATGGTAAATGCCCAGGAAACATTTTAATACCAGGAGTAAACAAGCTCATAAAAAGTCCCATGCTGAACATTGCTCTGCTCTCCCTCATCTTTCTTGCTATGTTAATACTTTGATGCCACCTTTTTAACAGTAATCAACTATGAAGTAACAGTCGTCACGGGTGACATGCGCTCGGGGGGCACCAATGCAAATATCTACTGTCAGATCTATGGAGAGGAAGGCAAAACTGAAGTTCTCACTCTCAAAAGTCGCTCCAACAATTTTGAACGTGGCACCACCGAGATCTTCAAGGTTCAAATAAAGCCTTAGTTATGATACGTCAATTCATATTGGAGGTTTAAGTTCCTGTTTTGACAGATGTTTTATACCTACAACCCAGATTGAGGCTCAAGATGTCGGTAAGGTCTACAAGATACGTATCTTCCATGACGGGAAGGGCATCGGAGACGGCTGGTTCCTGGAGACTGTCGACATCAAACGAGTGAAAATGGCCATGGTGCAGGTGGAGGTGAAGAAGGAGAAGGAGGACACCAAGAAAGACAAGAAAAAGGACAAGAAAAAGAAGAAGAAGGAAGAGGAGGAGGAAGTGGAGATAGTTGAGAAGCTGCAGGAAGTGGTGGAGACTTTTACTTTTCCCTGTAATCGCTGGCTGGCAAGGGATGAGGAGGACGGGGAGATTGTGGTGGAGCTTCTGAGTGAGGAGAATGAAGACCTAGAGAGTAAGTCGAGCAGGAATTCAATTATTTACCGGATGTTTTGTTTTAATTTGATGTAATGTTTAATAGATGTTTAGATACATACTTTATTGATCCCGAGGGAAATTCAAGAGCAATTGTAATTAAGCAAATGTAATAAGCTGCCATGTTTATGTCACTGTCCAACTGTGTCCTTTATTTTTATTCCCAGTGAACTCATATGAGATCTATGTTTTCACTGGGACAATGTGGGGGGCAGGCACTGATGCCAACGTCTACATTAACATCTACGGTGAGACTGGTGACACAGGAGAACGCCGGCTCAGGAAGTCAAACAACCTGAACAAATTTGAGAAAGGCAAGGTAAGCTTTGTTTCTGTTGGTCCTACATGTGCAAGCTTGCATGTAAGTTGCAATAATAAGAACATTTACGAAAGAAACCTTTTGAGAAATAGACATCTCACTCTTTCTTGCTCTTTTTCTTTTATATTTTTGCACATTACCTGAAAGTAACATCAGCTATCCTTTCTTTGCATCATGTTTTGGGACAAATTCATTTTCTTCAAATCATTTCAGTTTTCCCCAAAGGCAGGTGACTAAACTGAATCAGGGAGCTCTGTGTGTGCACAAACAGTTTTGGAAACATTTGGGCAATAGCAAGAGAAATAGAAGATCTGGCCACATAAAATTGGGTAACCTCTTGATTTGAAACATTACAAGCAATCACCTGCACCTTGTCTAAACTGCACATATGCAATGCCAATAGTTCAGCTCTGTAAACTTAATGATCCCTCTCTTTCTCTTGCAGCAGTTCTGGGTTTAAAATATGATCAAACAGATTTTTTTTGTATTTTTTTTCTCGAAATCATCGAGCATTAAAAATAAGAATTACTGTTACTAATGCATCTGTTTGATATGCTGAGTCCTTTCTCAATTGTTATCAGTGATGCTGTTTCCTAAATAATCCTCTGTTGTATCTAAAGAGCCTTGCAGGTTAAACAAAGATCAAATAAATAAGTAAAAAGGTTTTCATGGACTGCTGACCTCGGACCTGCAGCGTCACTCGACATCTTTTGTCACCTGTGTTTGTTCTTTTGGATTGGCAGGAGGATATATTCAACATCTCAGCGGTTGACCTTGGTGTCTTAAAGAAACTGAGGATCAGACACGACAACAGCCTGGCCGGTGCCGGCTGGTTTCTTGACAGGGTGGAAATTGTAGACAACAAAGATGACACCACGTGAGTCATGATTTCAGAGAGAGATATGCACTTACATGTAATTTAAGACACCAAAGTAAATCTACACACGAATAATTTTAATTATATAACAGATTCTAACTTAAAAAAAGATTTAATCAATCATTTATTTTGCATATAAGAAAGATTCAACTCTGTTGAGAAATTTACAAACAAACAAAAATGTTACAGCTGTAAATAGTCCTTCATAGTAGATACAATATATACATATAAAATGTCTATAGAACTCCCTCTTGTGGTGTGAAATGGTACTAAGGTTCAGAAACATTTTCTCTGTGGTGCTGTAGAATAAATGTAAATTTAAATAAAAAAGTTTACCAAAGTATTTTTGGACACCGGGATCATTCAACACACTTAAACAGAGGCTAAAACAGATGTAATATACATAGATAAATATTCTGTTGTAGATACTTTTTCCCTTGTAAACGCTGGCTGGCCGTTGATGAGGATGATGGACAGCTTGCCAGGGAGCTGGTTCCTGTGGACGAGGCCTTCATGAAGAAAGGGGACGACGACGAGGAAGACTCTGAAGCTACACTTGGTCTGGAACAGAAAGGTGATAGAAACACTACAGCTGCCGTGCTCTGAAGAGACAAGAAGTGATACAAATTCAACATGAAGCTCCCGTTGGATTATTAATTAAAAGAACAAAAAACAAGATGTTTAATTTTGTCGGATTTCTTTGTATTCCAGCGATGTCAACAACATACACGATGAGGATAAAAACTGGTGATAAGAAGTACGCAGGGACTGATGCGAATGTGTTTATGATCCTGTACGGCACCAAGGACGACACAGGTTAAACTGCACTCCAGCTCAAAACATTTATATTCCTGTGAATACGTTTGTGGATACTGTAAACAATCTGCGATGTGTGTTTCTGCAGGATTAATAAACCTGAAGGCTTCAAAGACTCATAAGAATAAGTTTGAGCAGGGGATGATCGACGAGTTCACCGTGGAAGCTGTGGACATCGGACCACTGAAGAAGCTGCGCGTTGGACACGACAACCGTGGTACAGAAGAGCAGAATCGCGCCTGAGCAGAGAAAAATACAAAAATAGTCCAGCGGAACAATTTGTGCGATCAAAATAATGTGTGTTGATGTATAGGAGGTGGATCGGCAGGCTGGTTCCTTGACTGGGTGGAGGTGGATGCTCCGTCTCTTGGACAGAAGCTGCGTTTTCCCTGCGGTCGCTGGTTGGACAAAGGGGAGGATGACGGGGCCATCGTCAGGGACCTTTTTCCTAATCCTCTTCAGACAGAGCTTTACACGCCATGTAAATCAAATTCTATCATCTCTACATCACACTTGCAAAAAATGTAAGGCATATGATGCGCTGAATGTTGTTTGTTTGCGTTTTGAAGTTGTTCCCTATGAGATTAAAGTCTTCACGAGTGACGTGTTCGGAGCCGGCACGGATGCTGACGTCTTCATCGTCCTGTATGGGCGAGATGCAGTTTGCAGCCAGCAGAAGTCTCTGTGCGTCAACAAAAGAGAGCGGCTGATGTACTTTGAGAGAGGAGCTGAGGACATGTTTATTGTTGAGGTACAAAAACACAAGTCAGGAATAGAATTGTTGCATTTCAACCCACTCTGTTAGTATGTTTCTGAAACACGTTTACTACGTTTACTTTGTGCAGCTGGAAGACGTGGGGGACGTCATCGAGAAGATCCGTATCGGCCACGATAACCGCGGCGTGAACCCAGGCTGGCATCTGGACCGAGTGGAAATAAGACGTCTGCTAAGGAAGGGAAAGGTACTAAAGACAGAAGCGGAAGAAGTATTAAAATCCTTTAATTTAGCAGGAACAATATCTGGATTAAAAATGTTTTTAAGTTTACATACATACTATAAAGTGTGTAAATAGTTCCTTACACTTTATTTGTCAGCTCTGTGATTGGCTGTGTAACCCCTCTTCTCGTCCATTAACACCTGAGATTGGCTCCAAGCAGGATAGATCATGGATGTGATAAACAATTTAGGTTTTAAAAAGTGAAAGTAGAGGATTTAACATTGTGTGCTCTCATCAGCTGGTGACAAGCAAGCACTGCATTTGGTCAGTAGGTGGAGATATTCTCTTTACGTATAGATGTGGTGAGTTTATATCTCACACACTGAAACAAGAGAAGACTGAACTGAACCTCTTCTTAAGCAACAGCAAACAAATGAAATACTAGTCTCTCTCTCTCTCTCGCTCTGTAGGGTTCAGAGACCGTCATCTTCCCCTGTGAATGCTGGCTTGCCAAATCAGAGGATGATGGAGAAACGGTGAGAGAGCTGGTGCCATCCGACATCATCACTGAGAAACTTTCTCGAGACGGAAGCCTGAAAGTCACTGAAGTCGAGGTGGAAGATGCCCTGGAGAGTATGTAAACACATGCTGACATTCAATACAATCAACTGCAAACATAAAGATATAAAATAAGGACTGTTGTGCAGCTAATATGTTCTGTCTGCTTTTCAGTTTCTTAGCATTTATTTGGGATTTAGACACAATCCCCAAATGAGTTTCTGTTATGACATTGGCATGAAATAGCGGAAAACAAACAACTTTCTGGAAGTTCTTTATTCAGCCAATATCTTTTTGTCTTTCTGTGATCATCCCTTCAACAGCTCACACATACAATGTGTCAGTGACGACAGGTGATGTATGTGGAGCTGGAACCGACGCCAATGTCTTCCTCACGATTTACGGGGACCTAGGGGACACCGGGGAGAGGAAACTCAGCAAATCAGAGACGAACAGCAACAAGTTTGAGCGTGGATCTGTAAGAACTTAAACATTTCACAGATTTTCTGAAAACAAGATGATACAAAAAAGAACAAAAGACATAAAACATGTAACCCTGTCAACAATGTTTATGTTTGATCCCCACAGGTGGATAAGTTCACCATCGAGGCAGTAGACCTCGGACAGGTTTTCAAAATAAAAATCCGCCATGATAACAGCATGATGAGTGCAGACTGGTACCTGGACCAGGTCGAGGTGTTCGACGTGGACACAGAGGAGGTCTTTCTCTTCTTATGTGAACGCTGGCTGTCCAGGAAGAGGGAGGACCGGCGCATTTGCAGAGTCTTCTATGTCAAGGTAAGGTGAGAGACATTTGCGCGATGAAGGACACAGAGAACACTCGCCCAAATGTCCACATGTTTTCAGATCACTGGTACATTTTAATGGACACATTGTCGCTGAGAACGTTTTTAATCAGAACATCTCTGTGTGAGTTATTCGGATGGGATATCTTAAAGCTCTGAGGAGGACAAAATAATTTGCCACACACCTCAAGCAGAAAATCAAGGAAATCAATACCTCAAATCCTCAGCACATAAATCTACTGCACAGCAAGTCAGCAAGATAATGATTTCACCCGCTTGTATACTTTGTTCATTCTTGTAAATCTGTTTTGTTTTGGGTTTTTTTACTGTATTTTTTTAGTAGTAATTGAACTATGTTTTGCACTGATGTAAGAACAGGGTTACATTTATTCAATGTGATCACATACGTGGCAAACAAACAGTTACCTGCTTGTTTAAAACCAAAGAGATGTGTGTGTTCTATTTTAAGTTAAGTATGCCGTATCAGAGTACAAAGAACACAGTGAACCGAATTTTGTTCCTCGAGGGCTGTGGTGCTGCATGAAACAAGTGGGAATTAAATATGAAGAATGAAGAGAAGTTTAAGTGTGAGATTAAAGGCAATGACAAGAGGGTGATAATTAATAGTTCAATTAGTAAACAAAGCACAGTGAATTATAAAACAGTTAAATCAGTAACAACTATTTAAAGAAAAAGGGACAAAAACAGGTAAAGCAAAACAGATGGAGCGGCCATGTTAAAGTGACTGTTTTTTTTTGTAATTATACTTTTTTATTGTGCTTTTCCATGTTTAACAAAGACCACACATGTATAAATAATGTACAAATTTCAAAGCAGATAAAACTAAAAAACAAACAAACTAACAAAGAACGAACAAAAGTGGACAATATAAAAAAAAGGAAGCATTCACATGTATTTTGGCAATAGTATCATAGATCGTTATCTCTTAAAATTATATCTCATAGTAATTCACTTAGCAAATAGCATTTCATGGTATACAGAGGAGGACAAGCATTAAACATCAAATATCTCTATAAATGTCTTATTTTAATGCAGACCATCGTCAACTAGTCCACATATGTTTCCATGACGTGCAGCTGGTCTATAAAGTATACATTTATTTAGTTAGTGTAAAAGCAGTTACTGTATGTTAAGGAGGCTGACGACAAAAGAACATAGTTTTAAAAAAAATGCCTGCCATAGTTATAAATAACAAAGACTATCATTGCACAGTGTTTTCTTAAAAAGTAGATTTCCTATTTCTGTCAATGTTTAGTATAAAATAAGATACGATAGAAACGCTAGGCTAATCTCTGGTATGATACACTTTGTTGACCCCCTAAGGAAATTAGTTTGGATTAAACAGAAGCCCAATCCAATGAGAGAAACAAACCACATCCATTGTTCATTACCCTTATTGCACAAAGTCTGCGTGAAACACAACACAAGAGAAGAAGATGAGGGGGAAAAGTGCACTATGCCATGTCTCTGTTTGTCTATTCTCAGGGTTATGAAGGAGTTCGAGAAGGCCTCAACGGTAAGAAGAACTCAGCACTGACAGTGAAAAGTGTCGACAGCAACATGAACAAAAAGAGCAAAAAGAAGAAGGAAGAAGAAATCGAGCTCCCGAGTAAGAACATGAAAACTCCTCAGCACCGCACGCCTGTTTCATGCTCCGCTTTGTGAATTTTCATCATAAATATTTTATCTCAAACATTTCTGCATAACCTCTCGCTGCTCTCGTGAATGAATGAGTGCTGTTTCCTTTCCGTACAGTCATACCCTATCACATGACCATCTGTACTGGACTGGAGCGCGATGCGAGCACCACCAGCAGGGCTTATGTGATCATTATCGGGGCCAATCAAACCCAGACAGAGAGACTGTGGCTGGACCTGCCGGATGGGAGAAAGGGCTTTGAGGCCGGCTCTCTGGAGAGCTTCGAGACCCAGGGTTCAGACGTGGGGGAGATCAAAAAGGTCGAGGTGAGGGAGGGGGGAGTTTCAGTGAAGACTGAGCACTCTCAAGCGCCCACACACACATGAACACACGAAGAAAAAATACGCCCACATTGCTGGATGTGATTGTTTCTCTTCCCACCTGCAGCTCGGCCATGACGGTGCCACTCCTGAGAGCTGCTGGCTGGTTGATGAGCTGTCTGTTGCTGTGCCAACCAAAGGGGTCAAATACATCTTTACTTGCAAGTGCTGGCTTGCCAAAGATCGAGGAGACGGTTTGACTGCGAGAATGTTTAACGTGCTGGATGCAGAGAACATTTCAATCTCCCAACAGGTATGTTAACGTAAGACAACGGGTACAAAGCACAGACAGCGGAGAGCGCTCACCACAGCTAAATCAAATTATTTGACAGACATATAACAATGAGTCCATTTATATCACACCATCATAAAGAAACCAATTAACATGAAAAGCAAAAAACAAACCAAAACGGATTTCTGTAACTTTCTCCTCTCTGAATTATGAAATGGTATTCAACCCTATTTCCCAAATCCTTAAGTCTCAAAATCTGGTAAATCTCCTGATTTCAATACAAGATTTAAGTATGGATATTTTTCATTTATATTATACGGAGAACCCTTTTTAGTTCACCTCCCATGATGATGATACTGAGTTACACAAATAACATGCATGTGCCATAAAATACACTATGATTAAAAGTACAATATTAAATATGTTGGCTTGATGATCAGTGTATAAAGCCTTTCTATTACACGTCACTTCAGTCATTTTAATCATTGTGGCTCCTCAATGAAATGCCTAGTGTAATATTAAATAATATGTCAAATAGGACTATTATACTTCAAGATATTTCATAATCCAGTGAGAGCAGACATAGTTGTGTCCTATATGTTTTTGTCTGCAGATTAAATTAAATGTATAAACAGCATCTGACTTTGATTGATGGTTAGAGGGTTTTAAATCTTGCTAGAAATGGTGAGGTCATTGGAAGTAACATGTCTAATACTCTGTTGCTCTGCAGATTATCTACGAGGTGACCGTGGTAACAGGAGACGTGCAACATGCAGGAACAGACACCCTGATCTTCATGTCTGTGTTTGGAGCCAACGGCAGCACGGAGGAGATGCTGCTGCGAAAGAACGAGGACAGGTGACAGAGCACTCTAATCAAAAAACAATATCACATGAAACACATGATTCAATAACTCTGCAGACTGTGTACAACTCTGGGCTGTTTGATCGGTGGATATCAGGTTTGAGCGGGGTCAGGAGGACACTTTCAACATGGAGATCGACGACATCGCCCCATTGAAGAAAATGAGGCTTCGTATTGATGGTTCCGGCAGCCGACCTGACTGGTTCTTGGATCAGGTCAGCACACCTTTAAAAGAAAACTCCACCGATTTCAAAATTACAGCCAGTGTCTCTGTAGAGATGGCGCCACTGGCTATATAGACAAAATCTATTCATTTATAATAAAAAGAAGAAATATCTGATGGTTCTGAAGACCCTTCAAGCATCTCATAATTTCTGCATGTGGCTATTGCTTCTAAACTTCTAGTTCTTGAAACTGTCCATCAAGACTCTAACAGTTTTTAGGACAGAATGCTAAACCGTTGAAAACTCTATTTATTGACCTAAATCCAAATCAGACAGACATGCTATGTGAGGTGTTAAAGTCAAAGAATACTGTACATATAACAAAGCAAATGCTTTGTAGACTCCTTCCTCACTTTTTCAGAACAAACAAAAAACAGGAGAATAAAAAGGAGAACAACACCTCGTCGCTTCTTCCAAAATCAATAACACAAAGCAGTCACAGGTTTGTGTTTTTACCATGGCTTTGTATGCTATAGGTCACAGGTTCGTTCAGTCTATTATGTCACGCACACAGACACACACACAAACAGATCTATCCATGCCTGCAGGAGAACGGTCAATGATTCATCCATCCTCCCACCCGCAGACAAAGACACAGACATACGCACACACATTCACAGCAGGGCCCAGAGTTCCTGGAGTGAGCATATTGACCCACTTTTCTCATCATCATTCTACTGTTGATGCTTGTATCAGAGACACACATATTGAAACACAGGCTAATGAGCCCCACCTACCTCTGTATTCAGTCTAGCAAGGATGTATTTAACTAGCAATTTTTTAAAGTGCGAGTTTGTGCAAGATGTTTGCGTTGTCAGGCAAAAATAATCAAGTACCTTTCTACATGTTCAGTATATTTTCTCTGCTGCTTAACCTGTGAGGACAAAATCACTGCTCCCTTCCAAATTCAGTCTGATGTCTCATGACAACCTCTGACGCTCTGATGAATCAGAACACATTTCCTATGCAAATGTCCTCCCCGCTAAAGGCACCATGCCTGCAGAGCAGCAGAGCAGTCAGGAACAATACCCTGCCTTGTCCGTTCGTGCCTGGGACTCGGCGACTGCGAACATCTCCTTGATTTGACCCTGCACAGAGCCTGGTGTGTTCAGCATCACAAGCAGATGTGCTGCCTTTATGGATTGCTGGGTCTCTGTGTTGAAATGGACACAACAGTGCACCGGGAAGACCGCCAGCTTCATAATCAGCCCCAATAAATATGCAGAGTGGAGAGCTAATACGAGTGTGGGCAGCCTGCAACTAGTTTTTGACCAGTGATGAAACGTCTCCTGGGACTAATGATCTGACACTTGGGAAGAGTAAGAGTTTGTGTACGAATGACATTAGTGAGTCTAATGTGACAAGACGTGACAAACAAACTTATGATACAACACTTAATTCAGAAGGAAATATCTCCATAAATTTAAGATGGATTGACATATAATGAAGATATATGTCTGACTCAGGTGACTTCCTTGTCTTTCCTCTAATGATCATCAGCTGTACACGTTCTCATTCAAATCTGATGCATTCATTTAGTTTGATTTTGTACAGCCAATTAGCTGTACCAGAATTAGCAATATGCTTATTTACATCTGTAATCCCTGCGTAGAAGACGTCTGTTAAGATACAAAATATTGGGACCGTGTGCCTGGAAAAAATGGCGTCAAAAAGTCTGTGAAGCTCTCTTCAATCAGTTACTTTGTCCTGTCACTTGTTTTGTACCCTCTGAGGTCCAAAATGTACAATTTGTCATAAGATGATTCTGATTGGTTGATCGATATCAGGACTTTGCGTCGTTCGTTTTTGAGAAGGAGTTGGAGGCGGTTCTTGGGCTAGACCGGTTGAGAAGCAGTAAGATCTACATTACATAACCACTGTACAACATTGAATAAACACACAGATGATATTATAACAGTAAGAGCACGACACGTAATTTGTCCCTTTTAAATGCATTTTTTTCTGTAATAATGGAAGAAAAGGATCTTTGTTTTGTTACTTCGAATACATCATATCAACCTTAACAAAAAGTGTTCATTCACAGATTTCTGTTCTCATACTTTGTATCTCACTCTCAGATGAATATTACTCTTTGCAGTGAAAGTTAACAATACTAATAACATATAGGATAGAGGTGACATGACACGTGAAGAGAAAGCTCTGTGCTTCCAGGTGATCATGCGTAACCTGACCACAGAGGAGGTGTCCGTGTTCACCTACGAGGAGTGGCTCTCCAGGACCCGAGGACCCAAGAGAACCATGATCTGCGAGATGGCTGCTGTGGTGGACGAGGAGGTGATGGTGGAGCTCACCACATACATCATCCAGGTCAAGACCAGCGATTGTGCAGGTAAGTCTTCTGCAAGGATGGCTGCTGACTGCGGCCCATAAAAGATATTTATTTTCTTACTTAGTGCGATTAAAAATGTGATTTCCCTTCACAAACATGAGTGCCTGGTTATTTTCTGCATTCCATTCCATTCATTGGAAATGTCGAATTTGTAAAACATGTTTGAGTCTATAATCATTTTTTCAGACATACTTTACTATCCTGAGCTTTTGACCTGCGACCTCTTGTTCTGCGTGTAAGGCTTGAAAAAACGAAGAAAATGTTCAGTTTAAAAACAAAATTCAAGGTGTTTCTTTACTGGATGATTCCTTTTTGCTTTTTTATGGAGGATTTGACTGTACACTCTTCCAAATAGACTAAAACATCTTAACATGTATCATCTGTTTCAATCGCTATGAAACGCTCCATGCTAAGCTGGATGTAAATGTTACATACTGTAGTTGTCCTCCTTTGACCTCTGCCTGTGTCGATGTTTACGTTTCCAGGTGAAGTGAAAAGTGAAATAATTTATGTTCGGCTCCACATGCTAACGAAAGAAAGCCCCCTCTCAGAAAGCCTCCTCGCAGCTTGGCTCCCTCTTTTCTTCATGTTGAATTTTTGTGCAGCTCAGCAGCACTGCTGATCAATACGATCGCATAGCAAGCAGTCTGAGCTGACTTCAAAGGAGTGCTCTATCTGCCCTTGGCCGTTACTGGAAGCTAAGACGTAGCCATGTAGCACAACTGAGGCCCTGAAAGGAATAATGAGCCTGTCTGATAGACACACACACACACACACACACACACACACACTCATGCTGACATTACATGACACTGCGTAAAGGTAATGGTCTCCTCTGGGATATCATGGAGGGAATGACATGTAGTGCGACACACCTTTGAATGACATGTAGGTATACATATGTGCATATTTGGAGGTACGTGACACGAAACATACTCCTGAAGAATTCTTGGAGTTACTTTAATGTTGCTAATGCATTTTAGCTCGTGCTCGCTCAGTGTGCAGACTTGTGTAAAAGTAGGCCACAGAAAACCTCCTGCAGTCTGAGAGGGGTTTTTGCTCACTGCTTGTTACACGTTCTCCTAGTGTCTAACTCACTGCATCGAAAGAGTAGAGGAGGAATCAAAGAGCTGATGCCTGAGTCAGAGAACGCATTTTCCCCTATGTTCCTTTTACTCTCTTGCATAATGTTGTTAATTGTTAGCTGAAGAGTGACCTCAGGGTTTTGCAATCTCAGTATTAATCTAACAAATTATTTAATACATTCCTCCAATGCTTAATATTCAGTTTAGATTTACATCAAAGCATGCATTTCTGTTCATCACACTCCATTACAGTTCACAGAAAACTTTTGACATTTTTATGAATTTTATTCTTTCGGTCAGAATAATATCAAACGTATTTTTAGAAATGAATGAGAACACAACTGTACTGTAAGCTGTAGCCTCTCTGGTTGAAAAGTGAAGCCACTGCGGAGAGTTCCTAGACATGCTTTATTTTTATTCACCAGCAGGGGGCAACTTCACTGCAAAAAAAGTGTAAAAAAAACCAACAACAAACAAACAAACTTTTTAGTGTGTGATTTAGGGTTGTAGTCTGCTGTGACTGAAAAGCCGTTACCAACGTGGAGATGGTGAACAATTCATATTAACAGACAACCTACGGCCATTTTTTACTCCAAACAACAAGTAGAAAAACATCAGACTTCAGGCTTCAACACAGCAGTCTTCAGTAACGCTTAATGTAACAGTGTCTATGTTCAGTTCTTACATACAGTCTGTGGCTAAAGTACGTTTTTGTTAATGAGAAAATCAAGGGGAGAAGCTGTCCTTATTTTTTATCATTTGCTCATTTTCTTCTCTCCTTAGCGGCAGGAACTGATGCCAACGTGTGGATCATTGTTTTTGGAGAGAACGGAGACACAGGGACGCTGGCGTTGAAAGAGTGCAGCAAGTCCAACAAGTTTGAGCGCAAGCAGGTCGACACATTTCGCTTCGCGGATATCCTAAGCCTGGGAGAACTCTCGAAAGTACGAGTCTGGCACGACAACTCAGGTCAGCCATGGCCACATACTGCGTGCTGGCTGAATTAAATGTGCACACTGTCAACACTTCTTTACCGTGTCACTATGGAGATACAGAGCTACAGAACAAGGAACTGTAGGACTCTGACATTTCAGTCAAGTTGAATCCGAGTGGTTGGTTAAACTGAAGATTATGCTCCCAGATCACATTCCTCAGTTTCATCTCAGAAGATGCAAAAAGAAACAAACCTCGCAAGGTTGTCGTAACTGGGATGTTTTTACTTTGTTTGTTTTTGATTCCATTACACCCAGGTCCTGCTCCAGGGTGGCACCTGGATTATATCGATGTAAAGGATGAGATCATGGACAAAACATTCCGTTTCCCCTGTGATCGCTGGCTTGCCAAGAATGACGATGATGGACAGATAATGAGAGAACTGGCCTGTGCTAACAACGACTACTTGGACCTCAACGAAAAGACGAGTAAGGCAGATCATGAAACATCACTTATTACTGTTGAGATTTCTGTCCAGGCTGATATAGGAACAGTGGTTTAGGACTGCTGGTCTCTGCAGCAAAAAACACACGCTGAAAATAAACAGAAGAGAAACTGGTGCGTCCCTCAGCAGTGCAGCCAAAACAAAATGAAATAGATCTGATAAATAAGTCAGACAATGATCGACCTTTTCCCATCATTCAAGGAGCAACAATAATCGGCTCAGTCAGAGAGCTTTGCTGAATGAAAATTCATGCACCGTTCATGCACCGTTATCTCATCAAAAATAGGTTTTCGATTATAAATAGTCTCACATTTTTGTGCTTAGACGTGTGAGGTCTACATGAAGACACCCGAGACAATTGACTGTGTCTGCCTGTGTTCTCTCTCTAAAAGAGTATGAAATTTGTACCAAAACCGGAGACACTGCTGAAGCTGAAACCAAAGAAAACGCCTGGATTGTACTTGAGGGGAAGAAGGGCCGATCAAAGGAATTTGTAATGGAGAACTCCTCAAAGAAGAAAAGGTTCTTACGGTGGGTGCTTGTATGTGAGATTAACTCAATGAGCTGCAACTTGTATGCATGAAGAAGCTTTAAGAAATGTGCTGCCTCTCTCCTCTTACTCTACCTTTACACTTATTATCATAATCCTGCCAGCGGCAAGCACTTGAGCTCAGTGCAATGGTGCAATCCACTATTATGACATTACACCATCCAGTAGAAAATTCATTCTGACATTAAACAAATCGGCACTGACATGAATTCAAAGCATGTGGCCAAATGTAAGAGTTCAGTTCCTCGCTCTAACATGCTTATTTTTCTCTCTCTTTTTTTTTTTTTTTTTTTTTTCAGGGGAAACGTCGACCGGTTTGAGTTTTCATCCAAGAACTTGGGTGACATTGTTGGTATCTGCCTGGGCCACACACCCAAGGATGGAAAGAAAGTTAAGGGGGAGTTTTTCTGGTATGTGGAGGAGGTCGTTGTGACTGAAAGGGAACTGGGAAACAAGTAAGACATCTGTACGGCTCAAGGATCTGTATCTACCTTCCCGCATGTCTTCCCCCACTCCCTCTGCCTAGCTTCCGACCCTATTCTCTGTCCTCCCTCTAATAATAAAGGCTAAAAATGTCCAAAATAAATCTTTAAAAATGACTGATAGAAAATCATTAAATGACTTTCTGTCATGTTACCAAGCAATTGGGTTAATGCTAACATTAACTGTTGGGACTCAACATACCGTAACTGTTTTTACTTAATAAGTTATAAAATGTTGTTTCAACTTTTAAAACAGAGCAGTATCTCACAAAAATTTTATTTTTTATTTCATTTCCTGATAAACTAGGAAGGGGTTAAATGAGTTACTTGTATATGATTTGATGCGTGAAACACAAAAGTATGACATTATTACATAATTTGACCTTTGCACCCTGAGTTTGATATTATGGGAAATGGTCAGTGTAAATGTGAGGAAGTCACAAATCATTTTTCATTTCTGATTATTTGTTAGTAACAAGATGTTCTGTTTCAATTCTGTATTTATCACCTCACCAGGTACATCTTCAGTTGCAATGCCTCCATCCCCCTCTCACCAAAGAGGGACGATTTCTTGACCTTTGAGTGCACGAAGGCCATTGAGAGCTTTGCCAGTAAAGCTCGGAGCCTCGTGCCCGTCAAGTATGAGATCATCATCATCACAGGCGATGAGAAGGGAGCAGGTACGGATGCCAATGTTTTCATCACTATCTACGGCACCAACGGAGACTCAGGCTGTCGGCAACTGCGGCAGAAGTTTCGTAACCTTTTCGAACGCGAGCAGACGGACCGTTTCGTTTTGGAAATGTTGGATATGGGAGAGCTGCAGAAAGTTCGCGTGGAGCACGACAACTCTGGTCTGAACCCCGGCTGGCTCCTGGATCGTGTGGAAGTCACCAATACGGCCAATGGTGTCACCACCATCTTTCTCTGTGGGAAATGGCTGGACACTAACAGGGCAGACGGGCAGATCGTCCGGGTCTTTTACCCGAAATATTAGTAGGAGTATTACTTATAAAAACGACCACTGCAGAGAGATCTCAGCTCATGCTTTATAGTAGTAACCAAAGAGATTCTGTTCTGTTTTATATCTCAGGAGCTGAGACATATTTTTACAATCATAGGAATTTTTATGATATTTTAGATTAATATTTAAAAATACCTGTAAAGACATACTGTGACAATATCGCCTTCGAACAGGGAGCTGAATGTGCCATTCTTTTTAAGTTTCATATGTCAGGGACGGTTTGCTCAGTTGCTTTGTCATAATGGAGATTTTATAAAAGATTAAACTCTTTTGGGATACTCAGAACTACAGCTTTGAAACTTTTTTGATTCGTCTATCCAAACAACTTTCATATTAGCAGATCTTTATTTTAAAGATGCTGGATCACAAAAGGTCTGTTGAAATACTTTTTCAGTGTGGAATGGGTCATTAATTCAAAGTGATTGAGCTGCTAGCTTTGTGGTTCATGGTAGCTCGAAGTTGAATATTGGCCTCTTTTTATTTTGGTTGACTTTTGACGCTTTAGTGAATCAGTTTCCAGCAAACAGCTTTTTGTGCCAAACTGACTGGCAGACTGCCAAAGTTAGCAACATGCATGTCATTTCTTAAAAACAGAAAACGACCTTGAATGAATACTTATGATGTTCTGTGCTTTAAAAAGTAACAAAGTTAAATGTAGGGCTAGCATGATTTTGAAAGTAGCATCCCCTCTGTTCTCCGTATTCACTCACCCCCTCCCCTCACTTACATGCACTCGTGCCATTAGTCCAGAGGCGGATTTCAGTTTTTACAAGCTTACAGCTGCCTACAGAAACAATTTTGAGAACGCAACTTTCTCTGCTGCCCTCAAGTGGCCAAAAAGAAGTTACTGCTCCTTTAAAGTGAAGTTTTAAAAATGTTTAGAGCCATGAAAGGCATGTAAGAATGAAAATCATTTTTTCATTGGCTTTTAGTGTTTCCTTACCTGAGCAGTTTGGGGTTTGTTGCATAATATCTCAAGAGTGTTTTTACCTGATGTGAAAGTGAATAATAGAGATGGCTGCACGAGTATTTTTCCATTTTACCTTCTAACCAAGTCTTGATCGTCAGAGGTCAAGTTGGAACCCCTTTTTTCCTTGCCCCACAACATATTAGAATTAAAGGCACTACATGTACATATCCATTTTATCCAATTTATTACAAAAGAGCACATACAAAAGGATAATATACAAGCCATGAAATAAAGTTAAAATAAAATCAAAACAGTTTGGGTTCAGCAATGCAACTCTTGAAATCATTATCATTATTATTAGTAATAATAAATAAAGTACAAAATTCCACCACATGTGAATCTAACATTTACGCATAATATGCTCATCCATTTCTTGATCAACACACTCATCACATTAATGCGCTATTGCTTTAATATTAATGATAAATAGTTCTATTTTCAGATAAAATATCCTATATTGAAAAACATTGCGCAGTCACAGCTAAAACAGCAGATTTTCATACAAGGATGGCGGCAGCCCTTTCACTGGCACTTTTTGGGATATTTTCTCTTCAGCTCTGTTTTTCAGTTTCAAACAGCAACAAAATTTGTAATTTTTTTTTTCCTGTTATATTCTTTGTATATATTTTCACCGTATACTATGAAACCATTGAGACTATATTGAAACCTGAGAAAACATGCATTTTTAGAAAAGGTTGTGCTTTTAAATCCTTGCCTTCCTTTTAGACTGTGAAAGGAAACAGGACCGGTTCTGAGAGGACAGATGGACGGTAGAATAAAAAACAAGAGTAGCAAGAAGATAAACAGTAAAGAAAAAAAATGAACCAAAGTAGAATTGATGTGGTGTTTGTAAAGCCCACACGGAAACATGCCTCTTTTTTTTCTCCACTTGATGTGAATGTTTTTAAGCACAACAAACCAGTAGCTATTTTGCTTGAATTTCATGTAGAATGGCTTTTGTACACACCTGTCAGATGTTGCCTTAGCTCCTTCTTCATAATTAATTACGCAACCAATAAGGCATGGTGGCTTCATGGACTGATTGTTTTGAATGGTTGCAGAAATAAGGAAACATCTACTAACATGTAAAGCGAGGCACTTGTTATGTTTAAGTCGAACAAAAGACAAAGAGAAACACAAGGGAGACAAAAATCAAAGACAGACTAGAGTTCAAATGAAGGAACATGCTTCACTGATGATCGTTAAGACCCATAGTGCATTGTGAGAAGCAGAGCATACAAAATAAAAAAAAACAGTGTTTAGTGATAATATTAAAATTATCTAAACTAATGTTTTGCCAGTGAGAGGGTTCCCATTGTTAAACAAGTGAGTGCAAAAAAAAAAAAAAAAAAACACAAACTAAAGAAAATCACTTCATTGCAGTTTGTCCACTACATCACAGCATGGGGGATCTGAGAAATTGCATTGAATGGAATGTAACCAAGATTCACAGCACCACATGGGAGAGATAGAGAGACAGGCGGAGAGAGAAAGAGAAAAAGAGAGAGAGAGTAAGAGAGAGAGAGAGAGCGGGCTCAGTTGCTCAGACTTTGACAGTAGACATCGCACAGCCAGCTTGTCGAGATCAAACAGCAGGGCGTCTTTAACTTTAGTGTTCCAAAAAGTACAACTGCATGCAAAGCATTCCCATTTAAAACAATGCAAAAATGAGGTAATTGTTTTTTTCATAAGTTTTTTTTGTTATTTCTAAATAAATAAATTATGATTCAGTCACCCAACCCGCAAAGAAAACTATATAAAATTAAATACATACCCACAATATCTACAGTTAGTAATAAATTATGATTGTTAAATACTTAAGGCATTTCAACTGACAACACCCTGTGTAAACTATGAAAACGCCATCAAAGATGACCCCACTACAAGGAGGCAGTATCAACACTGGCAGTGCACAAGACAGGGAGAGCTAATCCTTGCCAAATGGACCTCTCAGGCTCAATCCTTTAGTTTCACTGTCTTTAAACAGGAGAAAATTTCCACCTCAAGAACTTCCCCCAGTAAGTAGAACCCTAAGTAGTGTTTTCTCAACAGGGATAAGGGTCAACATAATATCCCATGGACTAAATTTACAGGACCTTTTGGGCTACAAGAACATCATTCTTCTCTCCAAAATGTCCCTCTCGGGGGTAATGCTTTCTGAAGGTACTAGTACTTTGAGGTGAGTGTTGTAGCACAGAACAGTTGTGAGTTATAGTTTCATTCTGAAGTACTCGCATGAAGCATACCTCTGTTTCTCACCTCGTCCGACTAATTTGCTTAATCCTCAAAGGTCGTCAGAAACTCGAGGGAACGAAGGGAAAACTGGTCAAATATAATACTGTCATTCCACTGCAGGAACTTTTTTCAAGTGCTATTCAGAACACGTGCATTGAATAAAAACTAAAGGGACCAGGGTCAAAGGTCCCTGTAGGGGGTGAGAGTCTCTGAAAGGGACTTGAAAGCGCTGAACATTTAAGTCTTGCAGCATTTTTAAGTATCTTTCTCACAGGACAAATTTGCCTGATCTTTATAGTCTTTAGATGTCTGTAGAGGTCAGAGACAACAATGGGCTCTGGGAAGCTTTTTGTTTTATCGAAAGTAGCCGTAAACCCACTAGAAGGGATACTCGTCACTGCAGGAACTTTTTCCAAGGGCTGAGAGTTGTGCTTCAGGAAGAGGGATCAGGGTCTTTATAAAATCCCAGGGGCAGCAAGTACAGGGACTTTGGAGTTTTTAATGAACATTATTTGATGTGGTACTTTCTAATTTGCTGTTGTCCCTGAGCAGAACTTTTGGGGGCTCCACAGCTTTAGTAGCGAGTAAGACGGTGGGCTTTAACAGCCCGATTTTCCTTCCCCCCTTAATGTGCCGTCTCATGTCTGTGTGCACTGCGAGAGGGAGGCTGCCTCTGTCTCACCACGTTCTAAATGTTCTAGCAATACAGCATAGCAACCAGCATAGCAACCACGAGGGGAGGTCTGTCACACAAATACACAAGATCAATACGTAAGCTCCTCTCTCTGCTGAAAACACTGCATGAATCTAGACCTAAATATAAACCGAATGCAATACCAAAAAACCTTTTGTTCCTATATAACTATTGTCACATGTGCTTGTTCTTTAGGCATTAAGGTAAACATCAAAAAGAGGATTCCAGGGCTGCCACCAAAGGGGACTGGATGAACACACGCTACAAGTCAGTGGAGCAGCCGCCGACACCGTGCTCATTTTTTTTGTTTGTGTTAAGAAGATAGTCACAGCTCAGATTAACTAAGTCATGCAAAGCCATCTGTGTACTGTTTCGCAAAAACTCTACCAAAGCAGCCACCCAAGTCAACAGTGAAACATGCATTTTTTTCAGCGCAAACAGTTCTGGCCCAATGCCAGATGGAGATGCAGGTAAAAGGGCAGCTAAATGTTCCTCCCACCTTCCTCTGCAGCGCACATTGGTTTCCTTTTTTAATCCTTTTTTTTTTTTTTGGCTTTGTGTTGTATAAGCACTCCAGTGGCCTTGCTGTTAACCTACCACAAGTTTTAGGTGTAGCACACACACATTCAAATTTCCGAACATACACACATTTTAACACATTCCTGAAGTCGCACACACACACACACACACACACACACACACACACACACACACACACACACACACACACACACACACACACACACACACACACAGCAGGGCTGAGCACACACACACAGACACACACATAAACCTGCTTGAGGCTCAAGCTACACTGAGACAAAATGCATTTTGGTAAAAACACTTCTACCTACTTTGAAGTTTTAAAAACACACATATGACAACTCAATCACTTGGCTTGGCTTCCACAGCGGTGAAAGAGACCTACTCACACAACACCAACCCAAGGTAAATATATTGCAAAAGGTCAAAGCTGCATGATAGAATTAAAACACTTAGCTAGCTAGTGCAGCAACAGCGCACCAGATTATCACTTGTTGGTTACTGCTACTCTACTACGACCACAAATGATCTTTAGGTAAACATGGCATCAGAGCATTTAGTTTTTCTTGTGTGGCAGAATATTCACTTTGATTGAAGTGTTTTAAAAGAGAAATATATATTTGTAGATATATATTTAAATATTGAGAAAGAGAGAAAGTAGCCAGCTCAGTGTGGGGTTATGCGTTTTCCACTCTCAGGACATAAAGTCATGGCTTTGAGGACATGCTACACAGCCCGTGGCTACCTACAGTACGACACCACAACAGCAACAACACCCCACTTACAACCAGCAAGCTACAAGTAAACCCTGTGTACATGAGTATATGTGTGTGTTTGTGTGTGTGTCTTTTGCCTCCAGAAGGATGTGCTTCATTATAAAGAGAGTCCTTTGCGGCTTCTCTTGCAGTTGGCTGTCCTGGCTTGGCTCAGTTAAAGCGTGAGTCAGAAGACGTGGGGTGGTGATGTCACAGGATGTCTGGAGACATTTGGCAAAAGCCCCCAACGAGGGGAGGGGGAGGAGGAAGGAGGTGGAAGAAAGCAGGAACCACATGAGTGTGATTGACAGGGAGGAGGTAGGGTGAGGGGGTGGGGTTGAATCTCATCAGCTGTCGGGGTTCAGCTGTGTTTCGATGTCAACTCGACAGATTGGACACTTCCTGCTTGTGGCCAGCCATTGGTCGACGCAGCCCTGATGGAAGAGGTGCATGCAGGGTAGTCTCCTGGAGGACAGAGAAGCACAGAGCTGCGGGTCAGTGTTGATTCACAGAGGCGAGCATGAATCTAACCAAGAGGATACAGTTATGTGCTCGCAGGGAACATCTGAAACCAGCAGGGAGTTAATTTTGTTCATTCAGGCATGTAGAGACGACTTCTGTTGAGTCATCAATCCTCCAAGCCGTCCAGACAGCTGAGACTCCATCTGCTGTAAACTGAGACTCGTCTCTGGGCACTGCTCTTATCACCCAAATCTCACCCCCCAACCTGCTTTTGAATGCATGTGTAGTAGCACATTCTCCAGGGTGTTTTCTGACAAGAGAGTCAGAAAGCAGAAAATAGATTCCAACCTCCAGTTTCTCCTTTAAAAAACAAGTTATTCCCAGCTGCTGGTTATCTTAGCTTAGCATACAGACTGGAAACAGACTCGCTCTGTCAGACAGTATGAAATTCCTCCACTAATTGACTTATGTATTGCTGTCTCAGCTGTTTCACACCGAGTCATTAAGATTAAAGTGGCACTAGTTATGATATGTAGTGACAGTTTATGTCTAATGTGAGGAACAGGGAGGATTTGCTTGTTAGCTAATGATTTAGGAAATATTTGGCATTTGCTGACATTAAAATTAGCAGCAGAAGGGTTACGGTGTTGGAAGCAAATTTACAAATTATCAGTTCTTTGACATCCCTCAAATAAAACATGCAACAATTGTGGATGACTAGATAGAAGGAATATATCACTAACTGTCTACCAGAAAGCATCTGCCAACTACTCAAAATGTCCAACTTTTTTTTTTTCAGCTTTTTCAATCTCGTTTAAAGAGAAGTGGTGTTTTTGATGAAAAAGTAGGAATCTGAGGTTGTGCATCTTTCTGACCTGACGTCCTCTCCGTCCTCCAGCATAGACAAGCAGATGGTACACTTCTCATCCACATCTGTCTCCTCCTCCTCTCCAATTTTCAGATGGAGGGGCTTTCTCTGTTAGCAGGTCAGATTACACAGAGACAAAAGGCACGGTCACAAAAATAAAGCTCAGTGGGAGTAAACCATTAGTAAATGTCTGTGTTTTATTATTCCCTACCTTCTTGTATTTGTGAGGAAAAGTAAACCGCTCTATGGTCGTCTGAACAGCTCCTCTACTGACACTTCCAAGCCGGTCCTCCAACTGCAACAGCTCCTGAAGGAAGACCCATTGTGTTATACAACCTATATAACACTGATCATCTACCAAAAGGGCCTAAAATAAAGATTACATTTGAAGATGAAACTTCAAACAAACGAATACAGGATGTCTCCAAAGTGCTTGAAAACTGGATATACGTGCCTAGAGAACAAGGCAGTACAGAAAGAGGTTCAAGTTCTCTGACACTGGGTGGGTGGAAAGTGTGTGAAGTTTATTTAAAGATAGATTTACCTCATAACTTTCTCGCACAGCGGTGGCGTGCCTTGAAGGATTCAGACTTTGCAGTGCCAACAGGTGCAGCTGGGGGTATGGGTAGTTTCTGATTTCATGCACAACCTAGCAATAAAGAAGGCGTCTTTTATTACAGCAGTAATAACCCTGCAGTCAAGCATGGTTTTTCTTCAATGCATGAAAACTGAAAGTGACACAAATAGCTGCAAAGCAGCAAAAAGCACAAAGAAAATGGAACAAAATTGCAAGAAGTGAGGTAACCGGACCTCTGTAGCCCACTCCTCCTCTCTGCCTGAGAGGTTAGCAGCTGCTGTTACCATAACACACCCAAATCCCCAACCATACTGTGGGCTACTGTGTAGATTGTACTCCAACATTTGTAAAACTACTTTTAGCCGTACTTGTTAACCCTTCCAAATAGTGTTTGTGCCTTGACATAGCCAAGTATTAATGGTGCCAAAGTAAAACCAAACAATGTGAAAGAGTCTTACATTGGTTAGATTGGTGAGGTTAAGGCACAAAAACATTGTTCTTGGACTTGTTGTTACAAGATTTTGACAAATTGTGGTTTCCATACAGCTGTTGCCATGACATTATAAAGGTTTATGGATATAAAGAGGGTATGGATCAAATTATAAGGAAGAGGAATGTCAGTTATACTGCTGCCACAATTCTGAGGCTTTTATAACTGTTAATGTTGTAGGTCTGCAAAGTTAAATCAGTTAAATGTTATTTAAAGTAAAGGCAAAGGTTTATCATATCAGTAGAGGAAAAATGTTTAGGACAAGATAGCAATTGAAAAAAGCAAAAGTAATAATATGATTTGAATAGCAGGGTGTCAAACATACCACTTGTGCAGACGATGTGTTCCTGGGGAAGTGATGCATCCGAGGAGAGGCCAGGTAATGCTGATAGTGCTGCGGGAGCTGCTGGAGCTGGTACTGATGGTGGGGAAGGCCAGCATCGACGCTGAGATCCCTGCAGGCAGAAAGACAGGCAACTAAATCATCACTGTCACCCATGCTCGGAAAGGTGACGGACAGACAGATGGGCACAGTGATGAAAGGATGGGATCATTTCTCGACTCCGCGGGACTCTGGTTAATCTCCGACAGGGACTTACCAGTCTGTGCCTTCGGCCAGGTACCGCTGCTGCTGTGTCATTGGCTGAGGAACATGAAGGGGCGGGGAATAGTCGTAGCCTGAACGCAGTCTGTGAGGGTTCAGAGGGATGCGCTCCTGGGTCCTTCTAGGAAAGAAAAGACAGAGAAATGTTTATTAAACCTTAACTCAGCCAGGAACATCAAATTGAGATCATTCGGGTCTTTTACATAAAACTTAGCTAAGACTAGGAGCACATACAGTAGGTTAAAGAAACAATAATGTGCTATGATACCTACCAATATTAAAACTAAAATCCCCAAAGTATTTAATTAACAAAGAAGTGTATGAGTATTCAATCTGTGGATTCGAGACAGTTTGAACCAGTAAATAAACATAAATAAATAAAAGTGTTACAGTACAATTTTCTGGTGAGAATGAATAATTTCCTTGTTGTCTTGTTATGATATCCTGAGATAAGCTGTTTTTTCTATGGTGACGAGTTGAAATCAATTTTATCAGAGGAAAAACAGCGTTTTTTATTACAAGATAACAAGATAAATAATTCAAGTTTTTGAGAACACGACTGAAATGATCTTGTTTTCAAGAGGAAAACAGAGTTAAATAAAATATATGGATGTATGTCCCCTTAGGGCTTCCTTAGATTGGTATAGAAAAGGGGAACGATGTTATAGCTGAATAAATGGTTTCTAGTCTTTTAAAAGGTTTTTGAATTTTGAAAAAACAAACAGCTTTAATTGAGGATAAATCTGCTTACAGAGAACCAGCAGAACTTGAGCTCACATTTTTCAAGTGAAAGAGAAGTTTTACTTGTATTGACATGTATTGCTTTATCAACCCATGTTTAAAAGTAACCCCTTTTTACTGCCTCTCTTTGTGTGTATCTGTATTTGTGTGCAGGTAGCGGTTCTACCTGGAGTGAGGAAGGATCCTGCGATGCTGCGCTTCGATAAGCTGCTGCTGGATGAGGTATTGCTGGTGTAAGGCCTGAGGTAGGAATGGAGGCCCTGGCACATCCTGGAACTGAGGAGCTGCAGGCAGGGCAGTGAGGGGAGGCGGCGGGTGGTGCGCCGGAGGCAGGTGGTTGGCCAGGCCGGTCTGAGGCGGCTGGCTGGCATTTCCCAAGGGGAACTCTGCTGAGATGGGTGCCTGTGCAGCGCCCAGGTGAAAGTGTCGGCAGGAGGTAGCATGGCTGTGCTGATGCCTGGTGAAGTGTGCTCCTATGGGGAATGAATAGAGAGAGAGAGATTGAGCCTGAGAAAGCTTGTTATCAGTTGCATTCAATCAGACACCACATTGAAACCAATACAAACCAGTGATGAGGACATTTTCACACACATAATTGCAAAAACAAGTACTCTCTGACTTTCTCAAGTACACAAAACACACACAAATAAATTCAAAGATCATTCACACAGAGAGAACATGAAAATAGAAGAGACCCGACACAGGAAGAGACAAGACAAGACAGACACAACAGCAGATGGAGGACGCAGACATTGAGACCCCTGTGGAGCTCTGTCTAAACCCACACACAGATTGCACCCACTGCCACTACCGAAAGGATTTATCTTCGCTAACATTTTGGAGTTTTTCCAAGTTGATCTACACCACAAATTGTTGTCTGAGGTACACAGCTTGTCAAATGTGCTTTATAGGATGTCTGATTTTGTCAGGAAATGCATTTTCAACCGTAGTTTTCTCATTAAAACCCACCAAAAGGAACTAAGGTGGGCTCAAAGGAGTGTCAGCCCCCGCCATTCTCCCCTTACCATTCCCTTTTTGTAATAGAAGTGCAGGAGACATGAGATGTGCTAGCCCCACTGAATCACCTCAGTATTGAATTGCACCAAACAATCAATAGGAATTACTCCAAGCTGAGAGAAAAGGAATACTGAGGGGAGGGTGAAGTAAGGACGAACAGTTCCTATTCCAGCTTCTCATTACAGCTTTCTAGCTTTTCTTTAAAAGGACACAGAGAGAATAATAAAATACCTGACCATTGTGCCTTTGAATGGCCTTGGAACTGCATGTGTGCAGCAGTGCCAAATCACAATAAGGCAACTGCCATTCCACTTGGAGATCCCTGGCAACTGCTGGTAGTTCAGTGATAGCCATTAGTCCAGAGCGTACGTGGTTTAGTGGCATATATGCCATTAGTTGAGTGCCATGTTCAGTTGCCGATGGCATGCCATAAGAAGCCAGCGACACGGCCACTCAATTGTCACGCTATTACCCCCCCCCCCCCCCCCCCTCTGGACGTAATAATGGTCATTTTAATTAATACCCCTGGTCTTGCTCGAGGACATGTACACTTGCTTTCATACATGTTGACACTTTTTGTCTTTATAGACAACACAAGTACAAGATATAACTGTTATGAGAGAAATCTGTTTCTTCTGTGTTTTTCATACAGTGTGTAAGGACAGTTTGTTTGATATCTCTTATGGACTACTCAGACTGGCTGTGGTGGCTAGGTTAGCCTTGTTAGCTGACATAAGCTTTGAGCTACAACCTGGCAATGATATGTTATTGAAATGACTGTTGTCATGGAGATAACAAACTTTCTTTGTATTACTATTTGTATTATTATTTGTTAGTGTAACCCTTGTATTACTTTGTTGCACTTACTTTGTCTATCGATAAATATAGATATAGATACAGACACAAAGTGTATAATATGGCAGTAATTGTGTATGTCATAGAGCAAGAAATGTAATTGTTTATATTCATCATGGTGGTGGAAGGTGGGACAGATTTGACAGTTAGAGGAGTACATGTCACTGGTCCCCTTGTGGCATACCATTGGCCAGCACAGCACATGGTATATATTCCACTTAACAGTGTAAAGGGTGCTGGATTACTGGCAGGTCACTGAATTAACAGCATGTGACACATAAAGTGGCACGCCAGTTGCCACATTGGGATCTTACTGTCACTCTGAATGCGCTTATCGTGGAAGACCTAATTGTATCATCTTGTGTTAGCTGTTTTAAGGTGACTCAGGCAGGTTTAGAAACAGAAAGGAGAATTATTCAAAAGTACATGAGTCACAACACACAACACAGTTCATTTATTTTGAGGAATAATTCAACATTTTAGGAAAATGTTTGTCTCTCAGTGCACATAAAAGATTGGTGCAACTTTTTATGTATTGAAGCAGCTGGTTAGCTTAGCTTAGCTTTGTAAGGTGACCTTGAGCGTTTTGAAAGGCGACTTTAAATAAATGCATTATTATTAACAAAGATATGCCTACTGCTAACAGGGGCTAGCTTGGTTATGTACAACAGCAGAACCGAGCAACAACCACCTCAAAGATGAACTTCAGGTAACATTTGTTTTATCTATCTAAATGTCAAACTAATCATTTCTTGTTTTAGTCTTCACTACTTAGCAGAGAGGTCTTCAAAAGTGTTGTACTAGCCAAGAAATCTTCTACGCAGTTTTCCCCCCAGAAACAAAATCACAAGTTTAGTCTAAATTGTAAATAATAGAGTTAAAAAGTTGACTTGACACCTTTGTTTCAGAAGATTAATTTGAGGTAACATATTTCAGAACCTGATTAGCCTTTATGCTAAGCTTAACTTGGCGAAGCGGTTGCTAGATATGGTTATATTAGAGATGACTGCTTTAACAATGTTTACATGGTGTTTTCCCCCACAACGCAGAAAGATAATAAAATTGTATACATTCTCTTACTCTTGGATATATTTGTTATTTGCTTTGTCACATTAGCCTTGGGACATGGGAAGCCAGTGAACCATCTGAGACAACGTGTCTGAGGAATTAGAGCAGAAATGGCAGACTGTTGGTTTGGATTGGTAAAGGCTGTGCATCAATTTGTGTAAACCCTGTGACCTGGTAAGTCTGGACTCGGTGTGAAGCTTTAAGTAAATATCAAATTATTTGTCTCTGGGCTCTTTCACAGCTCGAACCGCTGACATTAATATTTGACATACTGCAGTGCTGCTGGCAGTAACAGTCCTGATTGTGTTATTGTTTCATCTCGGCTTCAGCTTTGACTCACAGATATAAAATGCCTGATTGGTGCAGAACAGACCCCCACCCATTCATCCATGCACATACACACACACAGACATGCACTCTCTTCATCCACCTCTCTTCACCCCTGAGCTGCTGCACAGGCAGCCCCTCCCCCACGGTGTGGCTGCGGCATGGCGTCCCTGTGAGTGACAGCCTGTAAGCCCTGCCCAGCCGCGACTGCAGCAGTCTGACATCGAACCTTTCTCTCTCTTCCACTCCTCCCCCCTGCCATCGCTGCAGCTTTACAATTGCATCTCCTCTCTAACATAATCCTGTCTTTTGCCTAGTGTGATGGTCTTCCATCATGTGTATGACAGTTAAAAAAACCCACCTCACCTGCTGATTTCACATTTTAGCACATTCACTCTCACAGTGAGGGACCAAAGAGTGAAACAAGCGATGGAATTAAAATCTGCAGAGTGCTTGCACACTTCTCACTAATCTTTAATTAAAAATGGGTTAAATAAGGACAAAGTCTGTGTTGAAAGGAAGACAAAACACCTGAAATACTGAGGTATAAGCAAGTGCAGCTACTGTAAAATCTCAAAAGCATTATGGCTACTGAGTTTTTTTAAAAGCCTGTTGCTGTTGCTGGTGGTGGAAGTGGAAGTGGAGAAATATGCGTACACACGTCCATGTCTTTGACACACCTTACGTCTGCACATAAATAACTTGTGTCTATTTCAGACATTGTGAACAGATGTTAGGCTCAAGTAGCTGGAACTTGAGCAAGAAGTCACAGACAATAAATCTCTTTACTTTCCTAACTTTATATTTAATAACTGCAGCTTAAAACTCAGAAAACATCAACAGAACCTGTATGCAGGATTTGATCAGTTGCAATTTTGTACTTTCAACAGAAGCACCATCATCGTTTGTGTGGGGTTTGCATATGATTAGAACGTTTATTTGGGAAAATACTCCTTCTTCTCTACCTCCTTTTTGTTTGGTTTCTTTTCCTTACGCCTGCACTTTAATGCTTTTACTAGGCTTATATTGTAGCACTACCTTATAGTCTGTTTATCAGTTCTTATATCTTATCCATCATAGCACGACAGCAACTCTTTCAGTATTCTTATTTTTTAATATATAGCTCCAGTACGTATTTAGTCTGTTGTTCTATTATCTGCCACATACCACTATCACTTTATTATTTAGTATCTGCCGACTTGCACATGTATATATTTATTTCACACTTACTGCACTATAGTTCTGTTTACATCTGTTCACTACTGCTTATACATCTTAATCCGATTACTGTCCACTTACACCTTCTTTTCTGTATTTTATTTTGTACTTACATTTTGTTGACACTATATCTTTGGTTAAATGTTAGTATAGCTGCACTGTTATTATTTACTGCTCTGTGCCTTTGACAAATAACGTTTTTTTGAATTAGACAAATAAACATTCAGTATAACTATATTCATAAAATCAATGTCAAGCCTATATTTCGAGAACATTTCCAGCCACCTGCATTGACTAGTTTGTGGCTGTAATGTGACATGAGCTAAACTGGGTTTACTTCATCTTTTGTCTGAAACTACAAAAGGCACAAATGGTTGACTAAAGGAATTCTTTTCAGTAAAGCTGCGAGCCGCTTCTTTCTGTGATTCAGTGGTTTATTTGTATAAATGAGTCAAGGTCTGTTTGGTTTATTACTGAGGAAAAAGACTAGAGGATAATAGTTACCAACATTACACAGACACAATTGAAACACTCCACTGATGTGATCACTGCCTTTTGCAAATCGAACTGAATTGATTTCGTATTACGGGACATATTAAGAGACTCTGAAAGGACAGTGTGACGTTGAGGCGGAGAGTTTGATTAGGAGATCAATACAGCAGATATCTTCATCAGCCTAAAGTCAGCAGCTGGTTAAGTGTGGCGAAAACCCTTGAAATGAGGGGGAGAAGATCCTAATTTGAAGGTACCAACATTGACACACAGCACGTCTAAAGCTCGGTCATGAACACATTGTCTACCATTTGTTTATTCTACAAAGACGTTTGGAATGACTACTGCTTGTTTTACAAAAGACTTTCTCTGAGAGTTAACTTCATGAAATACACCAGAACAAAACAAGAATCTGCAAACTGACTTTTCCATACATGGCTATCTGTTCAGATTAAACAAATGACATGTTTATTGTAAACAAGTTAACTTTAGAGCTGATATATATATAGCATACATGTGGCTGTATTAGACAGAGCCAGACAAGCACGTTCTCCATGTTGCCAGACTTTATTCTATACTGGGATAACAGCTAATGGAAAAGGCTTCACGTTAAGGGTAGAGACAAAAGAGTGGTATTGATCTTCTCATCAAACTCTCAGCAAAAAGACAAACAACATGCTTACCCCAAAATGTTACCGTACATTTCTTTCCAAGGACTGGTTAATTTATATGTAGTAAGGATAGACTGTTTCTGTCTTTGTAATGACGACATACAGAGCAGTCAATACATCCAAGAAGAAAATGCCGATATACCAAACCATTAGGCAACAATTTGCCGTACCAGTTAGTGTCACTGACCGTACTAAACCTTTCAGGATTGTGCAGCAAAAAAAGTTGTCAAACATATTACTGGATTTTTGTTAGTTTGACTTTGTTTAAGTAACTCTATTAGACGTATTTGTTAAATCATTTGTGGTTGGTTTAAAGGTAAACAGTTTTTAACAGAAAATGCACCATAGCATGTTTCCATTTACTTTGATATCGAGACAAAAGAACAGTTACCATGACAGATGACACTAACGATTGGACCCAGTGTTGTTTGATTTGATGGAACACCAATGAACATCATCGAGTGATTGTGAGGGAGGCGTGTCTTTTGACTGGATTAGGAGGGAATTCCGTTTTCAATGCCGGCGTGTTTTAGAAATATTTCAGTCCTCCTTAAATAATGTATAGAAATTGAGTTTGCCCCTAGTCATAAGCCGAGCAACAAGTTCAGGAGACTCTGTCAAAGACTGCTGAGAAATGAGAGCACATAAAAAGAGTGAGGGGACCGTCTCAGTGACAGCACAGTGTGGAGGAAGGAGGAGGAGGAACACATGGAAATCAGCAAAAAGCACACTGAAGGTTAGAAAGAAAACTACAGTCTTTATTGGAAAATATTAGTATGTGTGGCACTGTGTGATAATAGTAATAATAAGAGTAATATCTCCTATATAACCAGAATTATAATAATAATACCATGCAAATAAATACCAAAGGCAAGGCCCGACCATGCTCTCTGTAGGGTTAACAGAACAGAAGCAGCATCCAATGAGTAGATGTGTATGCTTACAGCACAGTTCAGTATAGCAGGGACAACTCTACACAAAGTTTACATTGGAATCTGCTGTTCAATGTGGAAAAACAAAAGTATAAAATGACCATGCATTAGGATCTAATACAAGAACATAAGGTAGAAAAAACCACAACCAAAGAATAAAAAAAAAAAAGACATTTTCATTCTAAAAGGAGTTCTACAGCAGTGCAGGATATACACATCCCTGTAAAATGGATAGCATTCTGGAGGTGTCTGAGGAAAGACTTGAGAGGGGGGCTGTTCATGGCAGGTACTTTTTTTTTTTTTTTTTAATGCCAAGATGAGTTAAACCAGAGACTCGCCCATTTTTCAATTAAGCTATATCTGGAACAAATGCTTTCACATTATGGATAGGATTATGAGCAGCTGTTTGAACTCCACTTGAACAGGTGCAGTGGACCATTCAAAGGAAGACATAGCTTCACACAAGTTACTGTGATTTTAGCACTGCAAGTGTTCGCCAATCGTTGAATTATTGGTTAAGATAGTTTAGAGAAGGTGATCATACAACTGCTTATGCCGGTACAATGCACCTTTGCAAATAGGGGATGGAGGCAAATATTTGAGGAGTTCGATTAAGCCTGGCTGTAATCGCATGGAGGAGAGGGGGGAGGAATCAAAATGTATCCACTTTACAGAAATTTACAGCAGAATGTAGTCTATCCACACTGAATGGGAGAATCACAATGACAGTCTGTAGTAAAGTCTAATGCTACAATGGGTTATTCACTGAAGAGCAACATGACAGTTTAAATAAAGACAGAGTGTTTTATGCTACAGAAGGTGTTATTCTTTAGTCTGTTACACAGAAGGATACGGTATGAGTGGGAACTCGGTTTTTAATGCCAATGTCGTCTTCAGATGGAAAGAGGAAATGAGGAAGAAGGGGTTCACAATACAGCTAGATGCAGAGAACAGGCAGAGGCTACGGCAGACAGCAGCAGATGATCGTTAGCTACACAATGGAGGGGGACAAAGGTCTGAGAAATGCGGAATGTAGAGCCAGCCTCGATACTATGGAACAGGAAAAAAGAACACAAATAAAAGCACAATGAAATCATTGGTGCTACTGCATGTAGTTTTTTAACAGTGAAAATTATTACCACTACTATTATTATTACATAATCAACACAGATAGCCTGCTGCAATGTATGAGGATTTTTTTTTTGTCAATTGCAGCAAGTTGGGGATTTTTCAGCTTTAAACGCTGCCTCAGACTTCAGCAAAAGGTGGTGCAATTTTAAGGTTTGGTGGCGTTTATTTTAGGCTAACGGCAGAATACCACCATTTTAAAACTCGTTTGTAACTGCTAGCGGTACGTAGGCTACACTGGGTATATTTATATTTGTACAGAGGGAAGCAGTGATTGACACTTATAAATACCAAGGTAAAACATGAGCGAAGGACGACAACAAAAAAAACGATATAAGTTGCACACAAAGGGACCGACAGCCCTCGTTATGTTTGGCAGCTTTAATCAGATACAGCTGCCCGGTTGCTTGGCAAAATTTATGGGAGGAAAACAAAGCAAGGCAAATAATTGTGTTACTGTTATTTTCTAAGCTAAATATGAGTCAGTAAACGTCGCCTTTTCAGCTTGTTACCTAGGTTACGTTGGTTAGCAGTGTGACTGCACAAAACGGCAGTTAACGCACGTAAACACCGCGCGACAGATTAAGCAGACCCTCGCGATCCGCTAAGACACACAGCTGAGGATAAAAAGAAAAGAGGGGGCTGCCATTTGACAGCTGCAATTCGTTTTGGTGCCGTTAAAAGGCCCCAACATAAATCTGTACGGTGTTTTTTTCTTAAATGTTAAATGTAGCAGTAACAGCATTGGAGCGGGTTTGGGTTAAAGCTAAATTGGCGCGACGCTACAAGCTAGTAAGACTGATTATGTTATCTACAGTGGACTGCTGCGATTATTGCTGTCTTGTGTTTTTTGCTAGCAGGTGTCAGCTCTGTTTACATAATTTGAGGACATTTAAAAAAAGAAGCGACGCCGAGGATTGTGTTAGAGTTAGAACAAAGAAATAAATACAGCTAGCCATACCTCTATTTCTAACTGAGCCGAAGACTGGGAGAACCAGATATCCAACGTGTACCAACACCATCCTGGGTCCTTCTTTGTTGTGTGGGTAGCCAGCGAGACAGATGGTCCATGGAAATGATCCCCTCCAGTCCCCCAGCACATTCAAACAGACAGGCTGCGCAGCCTTCACACTCAGAGCCGAGCAGCCAATCACTGGACGCTTTGATCAGGACCTCCGGCTTTGGCACCCTGCTCAACCAATAGGATGAGCGAGGGGGCGGGTGCGTCTGTGTTTTGGACAGCCCGCCCCCCTCCATGACTGGATTCACTAGTTTAGAGAAGATGGGCTACTTTAATCCCATTTAAACACTTTTTGTCAAACATCCCAAACAACAAAACTTTACCTTGAGGAAAAATCAAATGTAGATTCAGCTTTATTATTCTCACTTTTTTTTTTTTAATTTCCCATCCATGACACAGTTTACACGATATACTTATTTTTTAGTACTTGACCAAAGCTGAGGGGTCGAATTGGTTAAATATTTATGATGAATAAGGTGACATACCCACAATTATTTGTATTCTTCTTCACTTATTGACTCAGCTTCCAATGACTCTTTCTTAAAAATTCAGTTAAAAAATTGTATTATGTCCAAATACAGATCATTGAGATATGTTTTAACCTGTTTGTGGCATAGTTCTTTGAACAACATTTTCTTCATATTTTGCTAAGTTTTCCTGGACAGGAAATATGCCAAATATGGTCTGTGTCCTCAAAACCGCTTTTGCCTTTAGTGTTAAGCCTAAAGGGTGATAGAACAGATGGACATGGGGGAGCTGAGGGGGTCACAAAACTCTGAGTCCCATATGTCCTAGTCGTCCAATTCCCACCATGTAATGCTTTAAGCCTGTGGTGTGACACAAAGAGCCTTTTCAAACTGCTTTACTGTCAGTGGAGGTCAAATTAGTTCACTTACCTCATAAACAGCAGACTTATGATCTTTAACTCTATACTACAGACAGCGTTTATTAAATCAGCACTTGTAAATCCCAAGTTTTGTATGGCAAAAATCTGAAACCTAAGGATGTGAAGTAAACAGCAAATCCTCACATTTTAAATGCTTAAACCAGAGAACATTCTGCTTTTTTTCCCATTGCTTTTGCTGTAAATAAAAATCCCCTTCCATGAATGCCTGCAGTAGCCATTAATGAGTGAGCTGTCATTAGTTGGACTAAACTTTGGAGCAGTTACGTTTACAAAAACAGAATCCAAAGCTGCATCATTCAGACTAAAAAGACATCTGCAAGAGGAAGGATACTTATTTCCAGCTTTTGAGAGTGAGCCAGCACACTTGCTGCTCTGTGAGGCTCCGCTGCCCCGTACACAAATTAGCATACAGCTGATGTTCTGCCCCAAGGGTGAAAAGAGCTAGCTGAAGGGCTTTGGTTTTTAAGAGAAGGGCCCCGCAGACTGAATTGCTCCACACCCTCATTGTCCTCTTCATGTGAACTCCATATGTCCCCCTAGCGGCAGGTGACGCAGTGTGACCTTTAACCCCACATGTCACTTTAGTAGGCGAGGGTGAAATTGTATTGTTCACAGCCGGGCAGTTGTCTAGACTGTTTGACTATCAGACAAAAAGAAAACAATACAACTTCTCATTATGTTTTGTGTGTATGATGGGGATTATTCTCATTCTTCCACAGAAGAGTATTTTATAATGGAGAAGACTTTAGACTACAGAAACACACATCAGTGTGCTCATTATTATCATCTATTTAGTAGACAAAGAACTACTAAAGAACAATTTAAGTGGCAATGTTTACAAATCACTGTTCTGACATCTGAACAGATAAAAAAAATATAGAAATGTCTGCATCTTTACTCCCCACACCTCAGAAACAGATAAACTGAAAAAAAATAAATAAAATTGATTGGACTTCAATGATGAAAAAACATCTGTAGTCATTTTCCTCTTCCTCGTCTTCATTAGAGACTGAGCAATAGGCAGATATTATTGGGCAGAGTCGAGCCCATCACAGATATTAATTCCATCACACAATTTTTCAATTGGTGCTGAATATAAAAATGTATTTTCAGAACATATGTAGAAAAAGAAAAAAAAATGGTGTGACCACAAAATTCACAGGGAAAGTGCTCCACCTCTATAGCTAGCATTATTCTCAGCACCGCAGAGCATCTAGTAATAAGCAGCTTCTGAGTCAGTTGCAGGTTTATATTGGGTGCAAATTCATAGAAGAAAATGTCCCATTTCATTGTAGCTCAAAATCTTTCTCAGTTGGTTTCCATATCAGCATCGATACACGTTTGCCTCTATTCTAAAAGTGTGACAACCTGAAAAAGCCCAAACCATAGCACTCAGCCTGCTTGAACAATACATAAATGGAATAAGAAATAAAGGACACAAGGATCATTAAATAACGCTCTATTTATTTAGTTTTAAAATAGTTTCTTTTTTTTTTGTTCTACAGACATAATTTCAAGGAAGTCAAGGACTTGCAGAAGCAACAAAATAAACTTTTTTTTTGCAAATTTAAAATACTGACAGTTGAATAAAACAAACAAAAGAACGGAAGAGCGAGGCGAAATTACAGGTGATGAGGGTAAAATGGGACATGAGGTTAAAAACATGACCAGACATGCTATGTGCAACCATAGTTGAGCATCACTGCCCAAGTTTTCTATCACTCTATCACCAAGGACATGAGTTTTACAAAACAATAAAAAAAAAAAAAGGAAATGGGTTTTGCAAGCAGGAGTGGTCTGGTAAAAGACATCACAGTGGTAGCTGAATGAAGTGGAGAAGACTGGCCAAAGCGAAACTAAAGAAAGAAGCGGTATCATGAGTTTCTTGTTCCCTCATGCAACAAAAAGACTGAATTCCAAATGAAAAGTTGTGGACTGACTGAGAAAATGTTTAGAATAAATTAAGAAGTTTGTTCAAATTGGGAAAGAAAATTAAAAAAATAATAATAAAAAAAAAAATCAATTTAGGCTTTGGTTTAGTTCCTTAGATTACATGTATTCCTTTCCCTTCTGGGACCAGCAGAAGTGAAATTATTGGACTTTACAATTGTCAAGTATCCTGCAGAAGTTGGTTATTTCATATGAAATTAAAGAAGTGTTTCATTTCAAAACAGTTTTAAGTTAGATCACTGACTGCAGTGCTGTATGAATAAAGAAATAAGAGCACAGTGAAGAGAAGAGGAAACAGGCCCTGAGGATCAGGGGAAAGAACAGTTCATACAGTAAAAAGCTTCTTCTAAAACTTCCCCACATCGGGACACAAATGCCACCCCATGGTTACTCCTTTTCAGTGTGCTAAATTCAAATCTATTATTAAAATATTGACTGTTGAGATAGCAAAACACACTGCCCTGCAAGGTAAAAGAATACGCTTTATAAGATTCTAAAAGAAAGTAGTGCACATTTCAAGGCATTCAGGCCATCTTGCTTTGCAGAATTCAGTGGATACCTTACCTTTTCTCTGTTGTTGTTTTTTTAAAGGGTCCCCAGAGGATTAAAGTTGTTTGCATCCACTCAGGATAAGCATGCAAACAATTAGTGCACCCAGTCATACATTCACCGGTAACTACGACCCTCGGGACACTCACAGACTCTGTTGCTTGCAACATATAAAGAAGTGTTAAAGTAACTGGATTGAAACCTATTGCCAACATCACTGTTCAGATACAGAAGTGCAGTCGTGAAAATGACTCTTCTTTTGTAGTGTGTTCCCATCAGAGTTTTGGTTAAACCAGCGGTTTGTTTTCACAACCAGGAAAACTTCTAGCAAATAACCCTCCCAGAAAACAGAAAATTATTGTGGGTACACTTCGAATTCTTTTGAATAGAACATGGCTAGCTGTCCCCCTCAATTTCTAGCCTGCTAAACATCTGCTATATGGGCCTTTTATTGAATTGAGAGATATGGAATTGGTATGAAAAGTGTCTTGTCCAAATTCTTGACAATGAAAACAAATGAGCTCTTTTCCCATATTGTCAAACTATTTCTTTAAGATGAACCGAAGACTTCCCTGATGAAACGGATCACAGGCTGTAACCATGCGGAGACCAGCATAGAAGAGCAAATCTTTAAACCGAGTGACCCAAGTGTGAAACCAGTGGTGAGACTTCTGAAACTAAAATTGACCATAGATGTGTACAAAGCAATCTTTGTAATCAATCTACTGTCTCCTGTACAACACAACGTTGTACCAGCTGCCCTTTTGTATCAAATGCAGGTGAAAACAATTCAACACCAAGTCTGAAAATATGCCTTTTGGAGTCAAAGCAGTAAGCAGCAACTTGAAGTTTTCACTATAGAGCGTGCAACACAGAAGAAAAAATGCCCGCTCACATCCATTTTTAAGGGGTAAATGAGGTATTAAATGAAAAATATTGCTATCATTAACAGATAAATCACTGTTACATACTTGTCCACCTGCACTTGAAGTGATGTGCCATTCAATTCAAACTAAATCAAAGATCAGGTAATCATGTCAGTAAAGTGGCTCTGGTACACATGATTGTTTAAAGGTATGTATTTAAAAAAAAAAAAAAAAAAGAAATATCAGAGCCCCGGAGCAGGAGTCCATGAGCGATTACAGGCGAGGCTGCGGCAACAGGAAGGATTTCAGTTGTAACATGGAGGCAAGGCAAGAGGGATGAGGAGGGCCGAGAGGAAGAAACAAGGAGTCTTCAGTGTACAACTTGTTTAAAGTAGGTATTTGTGTCCTGCATCCTCGTCCAGTGTGAGGTCCACCACTTCAGGAGGAGACACCCAGTTAGGCTGAGGGGAAACAGTAGTCCAGAGTTGGGCTTGATTTGTGCTGTTTAACTGCTCCACTGAGTTGTCTTTCCACGTGGACAGACTCTTAATGACACCTCCGCATGGATGAGCACATCTATATTTTGGAGACAAATTCATAAAAAAAAAAAAAGAAAAAAAAGAAAGGCAGACAGTATTGGTTAAACCGGAGGAGACATTTCACTTTCAACAGAAGTTCCAATTTTAAAGTCCCCCCCTCCACAACGCGTTTACCGTGCTTTCTCCTGCACGCCGACTATTTCCACTTCACTGTCAGAGGAAGCGATGTTAATCTGGCCCTTGTTGTGCACGGAACTTTCCTTGTGCGACAGCTCTGCCTCCACGTGGCCTGAAACAAATCAAAGAGGAACAGTCACACATTGTGAGAGGCACACAGACCAGTAGAGAGAGCTTCAGGCCTCGCTGACAAATAAAAGACTGCAGCTGCTTTGACATGGAAGAGAAGAAAACACAATGATGAATCTGACAGTTAGCCTAGCAGACATGGCAGGGGAGGGACACGTTGGACAAAACATAACATTGTGGACTTTCAATTCGAGTTCTGACACTGCAAGCTAGTCAGTCAGAAAGGTCAATTTGTTGTTTATAGCATCAAGGAAGACAGCAGTACAACTTCAGAAAAGGCGTCTTGCTGAGACTATTCAACCGTCTCCCCACATAGCACGTTGATAACTGGTGACACCAATGCCTCTAAGTGTTCTGTCGTCACTGAGAGGAAATTATCAGTTTGGATTTACCGGGTTGGTAACTGACCTGAGATAGAGCTCAGAGCTCTTATACACCCAGAGTGAGCTGCCATATCCTGGCCTCTGTGTGTTTTAAGCTCATGCTTTATCACCGTGGGCCGGACTGTCTCCACACTCATACTCTCCTGGTTAGAATCAGTGTCTGAAATATCATAGTGACCCACTACTGGAGGCCCGTCTGCAGGAAACAAAGAAAACACTTTATTATTCAAATCATGCCTGGGAGGAGTAGGACTGTTTGAATCCATAGCCGCCGCGCTAGCTGCAGCTTCTAGATGAACCCTATTTCCCCAAATATTATCCAACATTTTGGCTCGTCCATTCAGCAGTGCAACATGAACAGTTGAAGAAACATTTAGGATGCTTATCTACTGAGTCTGTTCTGCTATTAAAGAGTCTTTGTATCAATAAACCTTGAGCAGCAGTTTGTTTGTTTTTTTTCTCCATTTATTGCTTTTAAAATAACAGCCATTCACATAAAAACTACACTAGAATACAATCATTACAAAACACTTCAAAATGATCTTAATCTGTGAAATAAATGTCAGATAATGAAAAAGGCAAAAAAAAAAAAAAAAAAAAACAATAGAAGAAGTGGAAGAGCTGAACATGTATCTTTCTTCTACCCTGTAAAAGGAGTCCCTGGGAGAGACACACTGCTACCCAGACGTGTCTTTGGGTGTGGGTGAGAGAGAGCGAGCGAGAGGGTTGGTCTGGACAGCATGTGTTGTAACAGAACGCTGCCCATGAATAGCTGGATGGGCTGGAATAGGAAGGTTACCGGGGGTTACCAGAGACACTGATTTAAAGGCCATGTATTAGAGAGGACTCGTGTAAACCAGGATAGCTCTTTGGTAAACAATTGACTGTCCTTAGTGTTATTTCTAATGCACAGTGTGTGATTGTGAGGGCTCACTTTAACATGTCGACAGAACAGTCGATTCAAAAGTAAATCCATTTAAAGTTTAATGGCAAAGATGAAAGAAGGCGTTCGTCACCTGCAAGGCATTTCTGCACGTCGCATCTCCACCGGTGCCAGTCGGCCAGTGACTAAAGTAAGAGTTAGGGCTGTACCCCACTCTGATGTGGGTCAGTCAACTCTGATTTGGCTGTTCAAAAAAAAAAGTTTGACTTTTTTTTGTGAAGCACGAACCTTGTGTATAAGCCGAGATGAAACACGAGCTTGACCTGTAAGATGCATATTCCAGCAGACTACCTTTTCAGAGTTTGAAGTGCGTCCATGACTGAGACAATCTTGAAAAGTTTTAACGATATCGATGTGATTTCTGTTTCTTTAAGAGAGGAGGACACCTCTCCAGATGTTTTGGCTCTTGTGAACGACGACCACTGGAAGAATCTTTGAATACGTTTGCAGGCAGCTCGGCTTGGAGTTGTAGAGTGAAAGTTCTTAATTCAGTATTTACACTTTTTTTTTTATTTTTTTTTTTTAAACTACCTGGTGTGTTTAGATCCTTTATAACTTTTAAGACCTTGAACAACTTTGCAAAATGTACAGCCTGTTGTGCTGTTTATTTCTATTCAGTGAAACATGGCACAGTGATTCAGTGATCCAAATCAAGAGTCAACCTAAGTCCTCTTGACTTAAGATTCTAGTCATCGACTTTTCGGGGGCAGCCCTGGCAATAACGCAGATTCAAACAAAAACAACAAATTATCATAACAACTTGAAACAAGACAGAAGGCCGAAAAAGGCAATTAAACAGATCAAATGTCCGGTCAGTCACCATGTATGAGCATAAGCAAAGATACACCTTGCACACATGCTGCTGATGAAACTAATTTGGCCTTGTACATTCTATATACTAATATAAATCACATGCAAACGGGTGGGGGAACTTCCAGCCTTCAGTTGTGTAAAACTGACAGTCAGAGGGCTACATATACACACACTGAAAATGTAACACTTGGGGTTTTTTCCCCCCCCAACATCCTTACATGATATGAAATATATTACGGAATTCCATATCAGAAACAATATGAGGCCGAGGAATCCTTCATTATGTCTGGATGTTGTTAGCGGTGTAGTGAGACTAGCTATCCACATCAGTAAGAGTAAGTTTGAGGAAGGGATTGAGGAGTGTTTCCACCTCAAAGACCGTCTGAAGCAGAGAAGGCCACGTGATCGCTCAGATCAGTCAGGTTTAGGAAGTCAGTAAACATTGCCATGCACCATAGCGCAGCCGTTATCACTGCCGTGTTTTTTGTTAGTTCGACGCCTGGGGGGGGGGGGGGGGGGGGGGGGGGGTTTAAAGTCAGGCTGCAGACACAGGCCAAGCTGGCAGATCAGTGAATATAGTGGTAACGAAACAAAGTATTAACCAATATTATACGAGTACAAACTGGAGGCTCTGGAGACTGTAGCCTCGACACAGTAACCCACGCCTGATCTGAAACCCATAATCTACACGCTACTACAAATAACCTTTAGGAGTCACTCGTCCCTCACTAGTTTCTTATTACTGCACAAACGCAGCGATAGCAGCAAATGTAACAGAAAGGCGAACATAAAAAAAACAAAAAAACATCTAAATATTTTCAAACCGAGACATTTAGTGGTAAGCTTTTTGTCTTTACATTTATAGACAAATCTATATTTAAAATGTTAGTAAAGCTATGCCACCAAAATAAAGTTTGCCAACATGTTTTAAGCCCTGAACCACTTTTAAGCAAAGTGCAAACAGTTCAGGAAAATGAAGGGCTATGTGGATAGTGACACCTAATTTTTTTTTTTTTTTTTTTTTAAGAAATAGTACGAGGAATACTATGACGCTCTATTTATCATTCCCAGCATGACGTCAGAATGACAAGGCACATGCTATTAAGCAGCAGCACCCCACTTTATCACTGCTGCGATGGCTGCCAGGTGCTGTTATGCAGTCTATGTAAATGACGTTATCAGCTTCTCGTTTGTACACGTGTGGATGTGTGCACAGCTGCTCAATAAAACAAAAAAACAAACAAGCCATACTGTAAGCGGTAGAGTAACTCAGCCCTGACTCGAGAGTCTAGAGAAATGTGGCCTGTGTCCGTGCCTCAGAGTGAGCAGAAATCAAACAGGTGAGTTGAATTATTCAGAGAGTCTCACAGTGATTCAGTGTCAGCAGATGCACCAAGTCTCAAGTCTGCAGCGAGTCCGCTTCAAACGAGCAGCGCCGGCCCAGCTGCTGGTTAGGCTGCGTTTGCTTAGTGACCTCACAACATTTATCTAGAATACCCTTTTCCATGATCTCTACAACTAGTTCTACACTTGGTAAGATTAAAGTCCAAAACAGCGAGGAATGGTGTAGAGGTGTGATCTAAACATTCAGGAGAGCGGGGTCTGGAACACCTAGATTTCCATTCGGAGTGGTCACTTCAGGTAGAATGTTGTTGTTTGTGGGAGTCGGGGCGAGAGTGTTGTTCTCTCGTGCCAGCATGTAGGCAGCCATAGTCTCTGCAGACTCCGATGACGGCAAATAGGAACTGGGCGGGGACGGGCGTCCACCCTGCTGCTGACCCTCGTGGGCGTCACTTGAACGTTTGGAGGAGTCGTCCGAGTCGAGGTGTGCGAGCTTTTCCATCCAGATGCGGAAGCGCTCCTCAGTCTGGCGCTGCATCACAGCAAAGCGCGTCATGGCCTCCTCCAGGACACTGCCGATGCCGTTCCTGTCCCACGTGCCGCTCTCCAGCAGCCCATGAATCTGGGCGCCCACTCTGGATCTCTCCGATGCACGTCTGAAGCCAGCTTTAAAGACATTGAGGCCAAGCCATAAGAAAATACAGTAGCACGTTCATGCTTCGGGGTTGGACTTTTGTATTCAAAGAGAAAATGAGTTTGTTTTTGGTTACGTGCAGATCGACTGTTTACATGCTGATGGACTACATCATGCAGCTGTAGTACTCATATCTGTGTGCACGATGTAAAAATGGTTGAAAACATTTCATGTGGTACAGAGCCCTAAAGAAGAGAACTGGATGTTTGTGTGGAGTGATTGTGGTTAGGAAAAGGCGTAACCTGAGGCTCAGGGAGGTGAATGCATCCATATGCAGCAAAATAAAAAATAAAAAACTATGATAAAGGGCCACAGATATGTCTTACTCTGTACGCTGCAAAATATGCAGTGGTTTAAGTTTAAGCCAAAAAGAATGCACCTTGTATAAGACCGTTTTTAGTGCACCTGAACAAAACATAAAATAAAAAATGTTAGAAAAACAAGAAGCTCTCTCAAAACAAACTTACTGAACACAAACAGAAACACCTTCATTAACACTGCCTACCAGAACCGATGCAACTTCTGTTCCTGATATTCAACCACAGTGAAGAGGTCAGGTAAGAATTCTGAATTAATTAATCAAACAGTAGAAGTAGAGATCCCGTCTTTTAGTTACTGATTGCTACTCAAAACTTTTGGAGAACTCAACTCACACAAAAGATCAGGAAAGACAAGATTAACTTAGTTGGGAAAAGACAAAAAAGCAAACAAAACAAAAAAAAAAAAAAAAACGAACCGCTGTGCCAACAAGACTATTTATGTTTATTCTTCTGTGGAGACACCATGTGCCAGAATTTAGTCTGCAGCTATCTTTGGTCAAAGCTGAATGCAACAATCCGGTTCTAGTCGATGACACAGAGCTATCAGATTCCTCAAAAGGGTGCTGCGTAACTCATAACAGAAAATACAACCACTGGTGTTAACTTTTCCGAAACCTTCCTCACCTCTTGTGTGGGCAGAGTGAAGCTCACGATAGATAAGAGATTCAAAAGCTGCAGGCGGAGAAAGAAAAGCGGAATACACTTAATGAGTGCGGCTTCCGCCAGCACACCCCGTTGTCTATTTAGAGAAATAAAATGTCAGAGGATATAAGTGGCTCACTTTGTTGAACCAAGAAAACAGAATTCAGGCTAAATGACCATGAACTCGGTGTATTTATAGTTCAATGAGTTGAAGAATGTCCACTAGAGTTCCACAGCATGCAGACAGAATGGGATAAGGTTCTAACACATCAAATATTGTTCGACTACAAGTGACCGGATACAGACTCCTCTAAAATGAAGAGTTAAAAAAAAATCTAGAGACAGGGTGAATGAGGACAGATGAGTGAGAAAAAAAAGAAACACAAAAAGTCACTGATAACACAAACACAAAGAAGGACTTTTTCTAATTGCTTTTAAATTTAAAGAAAAGCCATTTTTAAATAAAAAGTCATTTTGATTGTCATACACAGACAGCCTAAATGTTTTTTTTTCTATTTTTGAATACAGGGCTTTAACATGGGATAACCAAGTTGTTTTTACTGTAACCCTGGACAACAGTATTGATCCTGTTCTGAAAGCATGTGTAAGAAAACATTGGATGTTACCTGAAATATCTGTCTTGATTGTCTTGCTGCCTCCTGAAGTGTCCTCGTCGTCATCCTCGGAGGAGCTGGTGCTGGAGTCACATGTGAGCTCGCTGTCACTTGTACTGCTGTCCTGCAGCAGGTTATACTTCTTCCGCGCCGCCGCTTCTCGTTTTTGCCTCAGCAAACGCATCCGCTCCTTGTGTTTCTGGCTCCGGTGACCTTTCACTTTTCCCAGCTTGCCGTTGGTTTGTTTTTCCTGACCTCCCGCTGCAGCTGTGGTGGGCTGGCAGCGGTTTTTCTTCGCGGCCATTGCATTTGGAGGCATTTCACTCTCCGAGCGTGACCGCCGGGACTTCCTGCCCCCTGTCGACGTGGCAGAGGCTTGCTTTCCTGATGCCTGCCCTGGATCGTTTGACGTCTCCATGTTGCCCTCTGCTTCTCCTGCAGGAGGAGCGGCACCTTCTTCCCCTGAGGAGAGTGTGTCTGAGTCAGCTAGGTGGCCACTGGATGAGGGGGATAGCATGCAGGGATTTGAGGAGTCACTCTCATAGATATGATGAGATACAGGCTTGTCACTCCCTGTGGAGGCATTCTGGGACTCTGGCGAGTCTCTGCGTAGTTCCTTCATCAGACATGGCATGGAGAGGAGACTCTGCTCACCCTCTGTGTTCAAGGGGCTGTCTCCCTCCTTTTCCCTTGGCGGTGAGCTGGTACTGGTTGTGGTCTCTGTTTTCAGGTGCTCGTCCTGCTCTCCCTGAACAGAAGCCGTGGCTGATTGCGCTTCATCAAGGCACTCTAGTGAGCACTCGGCATCAACAAATTCCTCTGCCTTTTCTGAATCAGCCATCTTCATGCGAGTTGAGCCCAGAGCCCAAAGGTCCAACAAACATGGACCAATGTGCCTGGACAAGAGCTTACCTGAAAGAAAGACAAATCACTACTATCAATGTACAGTATTACATTGGACAGTGTGTGAAAGAGACCATTTAACACATGGGGCATATTGTCTATATTTCACAAATCAATTTCATACATTAGGATTCATTTCAATTTTTTTTCTGTTTTCTGGATTTCTTCAACTGAGACGTGAACTTAAAATGCAATGTGAGTTTGTATCAAATATAAGGCAGTTACAATGGCTTTCTGTAAATATGATCAAATATAGTCCTAAACAATCATAATTATCATTCTCTTAATAGTCTAGATTTGAGTTAAGCACAGATCTTTTACCAATTTCTGCAAACACTTCCCTCCTTGACTTTGCACAAAAAACACGGACTCGATCCTATTTAATGCTTTTTGTTCTGGGTAAGAGCATTAATAAACAACTGACTATTCACACTAAAACAACATTATTATCATAGAGTTTTTTTGCAATAATAAGACCAACAATTACTATAATTTATATTGCTATATTAACGTTAGCTTGCTTCTAGGAGCAATAAAGGTTACTTTTATTGAATCTTTGACGGATCATGCAGCCTGAAAATATTTCATTAAAGTCAATTGAACCTCCTCGGGAACAGGAAAATGAGTGTTGATACTACAGAGCTTTTCTTCTTGGTCTAAACACTGAAGTTGGTTGTAACTTTAGCTACCTGGGGCTCGTACTCAGACTCTACTTTTAGCTGCGTAGTAGCGCTAACCCCGGTCATAACCTCACACTCCCCACAACTTGGCGAGAAGACGACAAGTCATGCACAATGTGCAGGTTGCAGAGCAGCTGCTTCACAAGATCCTAAAAATGGAAGCGGTATCTAGCCACCCAGAGGCGTAACAAGCAGGATAAATGTCAGACAGAAGCTAGCGAGCAGCTTCTTCTGTTACAACGATAGCACATTTAGCATTAGCACCCTGCGTTACTTTCAACTTACCACGGCGTTAGTTATATTTTTCTGTTCCCACCGTCAGACTTTTCGACATCGTCAAAAAATGTGCAGTCTTACTGAGTTACGATGCATCAACACTGTACTGACAAATGTACTTCACTCCTTTTAAAATTGTTTTGGCGCAGTGTGCTCGTACCTTCGCGAGCCCTGTTAGCCGTTAGCAGCTAGCTGTTTATTTTAAAATGTCTCCATCAGCCGTCCGTCTTTCACAAAGCTACATGCGTCATTTCCGGTCTATTCTTAATGATCTAGCGCCTCTAGGTCTCACTTAAATACTACAGCATGATGATACATGTTACCATATATATATATATATATATATATATATATATATATATATATATATATATATTTTCTTAAATTCTGATCTTTGGAAAAGATTTTATGAACACCTCTTGATATTCAATATTTTGTTTTTCAATCATTCTTCATATTTGAAATTGTTTTATATTTTATACATTGGTAAATGTTTATTATTTATTTTTTTACTATACTGTTTTTGCACCCATACACCACGACAAATTCCTTTTATGTGTAAATGTACTTGGCACTAAAAAACGGTTCTTCTTTGTGTCCTGGGATATTTACTACAGTGTCATTCCGCAATGTATTTTTTTGAAAGTGTCACAATTAATGAGCACAATGAAATATATAGCATGTCAGCATAATTGTGTTCAAAACAATCATTACGAATTATTATGACTTCGAAAAAAGATGAAAAATAAAAGACGTTTATTTTGTAGAACTTCCGGGTCACTGTGACCTTTCTACCTATCGTTGCTGTGTCCGCCATCCTTCCCTTTCTGTACTCTGCAGCCGGACACACTCACCAGGACACCGACATGCTGTCAGTTCGCGTTGCTGCGGCTCTTGCCCGGAGTCTGCCTCGTCGGGCTGGATTTGTAAGCTTTTTGTTTTTCGTAATTTCACGCTTTTTGTTGACTTTTTACTAAAAAGTTCTTCCTCATTCAAATGACAAAACCATGGCGGTGCTGTGCGCGTGCACCGGAGGACACGGGGCCCTTCACATGGCTACTTTCCTCTGATAACATTCACAGCTCAGCTGACAGACAGGAACAAACCTCCCACCCACTATTTCAGACATTACTAAGGGTGTCTGTACGGCGAAATGAAGCCCTGAACTCTTTATTGTGTTGTTCATGCAGGCTATGGCTAAGTTAAGAATGACGATGGTAATTGACATTGGAGGTCAGATTTCTCCCAGTTCACGTTACCTTTAGCTCTATATGCACAATCACGTTCATGTATAAATGGTGAAACTAGAAAAATAATAAACAGACTAAAAATAAACGGTTTCTGTCAAGGACTGTCTGCAGACTATGAACTACCCTTTATTTTGACAATTAAATATAGTTTTTAGATGATAATTTATGGAGAAATGTCTTGTATCAACATTACAACGGAGATGGTCTGAGTTTGCATCTTTAATATAGCATCCAAGTAGGACATTACTTGCCATTGTATGCACTTAAATCTTCTGTGCATTATTATGGAGTAATATTTATAATGAGAAAAAAAAAAACTCTCCCACATAACAAAGAGAAATCAACACTGCCACAAACTAAAAACGATCACCTCATTGACCAAACCGTTGAATAAACACGTCATTCATTAAGTATTTCAGAGTGCTTAAAAAACAGCTTTTGTAAATGTTCTCGTTGTCTTAAAGGTATCAAAGAATGTCGCAGCAGCTTGTGTAGGAGCCAAGAACCTTCACACCGCCCGGCCATGGCTGCAGAAAACAGGTATGTGTGTGGTGAACTGATTAAGTCATCATGCACGGTTTCCAGTTTAGTGAAATTTTATTCATCAACCAATCGAATGCGTTAAAGGCACAGCCGAGGTGTCGTCTATCCTGGAGGAAAAGATCATGGGAGCAGACACTACTGCAGACCTGGAGGAGACCGGTCGTGTGCTGTCGATTGGCGATGGTATTGCCAGAGTGTATGGTCTGAGGAACGTCCAAGCAGAGGAGATGGTGGAGTTCTCCTCTGGCCTGAAGGTTAGTCGGATGACTCATTTCTACAGCTTGGTGCTCTTCTTGACCTTGCTCAAGTTTCTTGTAACTGTTATTTTTTAGTTTTCCATTGGAAGAAGTTCTGAATAGTATCTGGTATTTTTTAGGCATCTCCCCATATGAAGTAGAAAACGAGTTTATTAGAGCAGGACATAGACATACATTGCAACTCAGTGTCTACTGAAATTAATTTACTGTATTGTTTTAAAGTCTTTGCGAGAAGAATAAAGGTGTCTGCTTATTTTATTTTGAATTTGGTTTCTAAAAGGATAGAGTACAGAAGGCTCATTCTGTCTTCAGTGTTTTAAGCATACATGTGACGACTGTGTTGGGAGTATTTTGTAAACCTGAGGTGGAAATGCTCGTCATCCTTGCTTCCTTTTTCTCTCCCCCAGGGCATGTCTCTGAACTTGGAGCCTGACAATGTCGGTGTCGTGGTCTTCGGTAACGACAAGCTGATCAAGGAAGGCGACATTGTCAAGAGAACCGGCGCCATCGTGGACGTTCCCGTTGGTGAAGAACTTCTGGGCCGGGTAGTCGATGCTCTGGGAAACGCTATCGATGGAAAGGTATGTGATAGCAATACAAAGTGTTTTACTAAAAAAACACCCTGATATTTACTATCAGTCGGTAAAAAATGGATGAGAAACAATGTTATGGCATTAAATAATTGAAAAGTAAAGTCAGGAGTAAAAGCTCCTGAGGCAGAAGCAATTCACAAATCTAATCTGGTGATTTAAGACTTTTGAAGTGTTGACTTTTTAAGAGTCGCCTACAGGCCAACTATTGAACAGTCTTGGCTATCATGTAATTGAACTACTTATTTCATAGAGTTGTCCTTGGTGTATTGATAGCAATGTAACGTGTAGAGGGTTTTACATTCTCATGTTTTTGCTTTTTTTTAATTCATCATCTTTCTTGCCAAATGCTTAATGGAACTGCTGTTTTGTCCCCCCCCCCCCCCCCCCCATCTTTCACAGGGCCCTCTTGGCTCCCAGATCCGCAGGCGCGTGGGTCTGAAGGCCCCTGGCATCATCCCCCGCATCTCTGTGAGGGAGCCGATGCAGACGGGCATCAAAGCCGTGGATAGCTTGGTCCCCATTGGTCGTGGGCAGCGAGAGCTGATCATCGGGGACAGACAGACCGGGTGAGAGGACTCTGCTCAAAGGGAATGGTTGAACACAGCTGCATTTGATGTTATTCCTGGTGCCTTTGAAAAGCTGTTACTGCAGTTGGAGTGCAAAAACTGATAAGGGGTTAGATGAATAATACACACTGCATGAAACCATGATAACTGCATTGAATATCATCAAGCAATATTTGACATGTTTTTTTAGAAAGCGTTGTTGTAGTTGTTTGAAACATTCTAATTGTTGAAAATAAAAGTCAACCATGGAAAGGAACTGTCAAAAGTGATGCAGGAAATGTTTTCATGAATTAAACTTGAGGTCATCATCAGCTGGAGGATGTGTTTGACGTGGTTTTTAAGTCTCTGGATTTGTCATGCAGCAAAACCGCCATCGCCATCGACACGATCATCAACCAGAAGCGCTTCAACGAAGGCACTGATGAGAAGAAGAAGCTGTACTGCATCTATGTCGCCATCGGCCAGAAGAGATCCACCGTGGCTCAGCTGGTGAAGAGGCTGACCGACGCTGATGCCATGAAGTACACCATCGTGGTCTCTGCCACCGCCTCGGACGCGGCGCCGCTGCAGTACCTGGCTCCGTACTCCGGCTGCTCCATGGGAGAGTACTTCAGAGACAACGGCAAGCATGCCCTTATCATCTACGACGATCTCTCCAAACAGGTCATTATTGAATCATTTTCATTGTTGGAGGGGATTCACTCTAACAAGTCCTTAGACAGGAGGAAACGACACTACATTTAGCCTGTCTATTATGATACTGTTTTGGCGCTAGGGATGTTTTTTTTGTTGTTGTTTTTTTCCCCCTCCATTCAATTATACAGGTCCACACACCTGTACTAGATGTGGTTACACTTTGCTCCAGGTTACCTATGTTGCTCCTAACAGATACCATCCAGGCAGTAGAGTGGGACTGCACAGCGTGCCAACAGCAATGAATAGTTATACCTGCTAGTTATTCTTGTGCCGAATGTGAGGGCGACAACGTCCCTCATTTAAGCTGCATTATTGATGGACTACTTTTTTGGTGCTCAACTTGGTTTTTTTTGATGCAGTTCATCTTTCACAAAGTATTTCTTGAGAGCCAAACCATCTGCAGAGGTTTCTCACTTTCCAAACAAACGAACTAGGCTAATAAAAAGAGGTAGAAAAATCACTGAATTCAGTTGTTTCCCAACAAAATGAGTGTGAATTTCTGCATCTTAAGAGAAAAACATGCAACTCATTCTGATTCAGAGTTTGTTGTGGTACTGGCCTTAAAAAACAAACAAAAACAGGATTATAATTATGAAAGTATTCAAACCTGTTCCAACCAACACAAGTCTAAGTTTTCAGCGTTATTTGTTTAATGACATTAAAGTTTGCAGTTCAAGCCAAAGATTGTGTGTTCTCCCCAAACAGGCTGTCGCCTACCGTCAGATGTCCCTGCTGCTCCGCCGTCCTCCCGGCCGTGAAGCTTACCCAGGAGATGTCTTCTACTTGCATTCCCGTCTGCTGGAGAGAGCTGCCAAGATGAACGACAACTTCGGCGGCGGCTCCCTCACAGCTCTTCCCGTCATCGAGACACAGGCTGGAGACGTGTCCGCCTACATTCCTACCAACGTTATCTCCATCACAGACGGACAGGTGAGAAGGTGGTCTCCATCTTTCAAATGGACATCCGAAAGCTCCTCACTAAGTCCTCTTTTCTCAAACAGATCTTCTTGGAGACCGAGCTCTTCTACAAAGGTATCCGTCCAGCCATCAACGTGGGTCTGTCTGTGTCACGTGTCGGATCTGCTGCCCAGACCAAGGCCATGAAGCAGGTTAGCTTTCCACACAATCTCCCGTCATCCTCTTTTATCACAGTGACTGTACCTGATTGAGACTTCTTGACTCGTGTGCATCACCAGGTTGCTGGTACCATGAAGCTGGAGCTGGCTCAGTACCGTGAGGTGGCTGCCTTCGCTCAGTTCGGTTCAGATCTGGACGCTGCTACTCAGCAGCTGCTGAACCGCGGCGTTCGCCTAACGGAGCTGCTTAAACAGGGACAGTACTGTGAGTGTCTAGAATTCTTCTTTCAATCTGGATCCATTCTGCACTTGTCTTGTGCATTGCTTGAATATACACCTTCATCCTTTAGGTCCCATGGCCATTGAGGAACAGGTAACAGTTATTTACGCTGGTGTGAGGGGCCACCTGGACAAAATGGAGCCAAGCAAGATCACAAAGTTCGAGAAGGCGTTCCTGCAGCACGTCCTGAGCCAGCACCAAGACCTGCTGCAAGCCATTAGGTGAGTCTAAAATAGAGACGCACCAGCGCACTTTTTTTTCAGTCTCGATCCAATTCTGATACATTTACCGATGTTTTTATATCATAACTAATGTTATTAAAAGTAAACCCAGCATTACATTATGCTGGCTTGACATACACATTTAAATCATATAAAAGGAGCAGTTCCATCTTGTCTCAACGTTGTCATGGAGACGATAATTGGACATTTCTTACTGTCCAGTCTGAACGTCTTCAAAGTGAGACTGTGCGAGCTGACCATGTTTTAAGTGCCAAACCATATTACCTGATCAGTGATGTAGCCCTATTACTTCAATATCGGACCTAATACCCACATAAGATCAGATCAGTCCCACCTCCAGTCTAAAAAGCCTCTGAGCAGCAGCAGTTAGACTGTGCATTGTAACTCATATTCTGTTTGTATGTGCTTTCAACAACTTCTTCTTCATTACAGGGCTGATGGCAAAATCTCAGAGGCGTCGGATGCTAAGCTCAAGCAGATTGTGTTGGGTTTCCTCTCCAGCTTTGAGTAAAGTAAATCTATTTTGGTGCGGTTGTTTTCATGTTTGCATAGTGCAGCGTCAGTCAAACTTTCTATGAAATGTAAAAGGAACTCAGTGGCACTTGGTCTTTAATGTACAGATATCTCCTTACAGAGAATAAAGTATGAAACAAATGTGTGGACTGCCGTCAAGATACTGTCTTTGAAGGGTATACAACAATGGCGCCAAATGCATCTCAAATATACCATCCCAAAGTAGTAGTGCTTACTGCTGGTTTTGTATTTATTATCCCACTGTGTGTAAAAAGCATGGGTAACTGCAGTCCCTTTATACAAGTCTACAGCAAAGACTCAGAAAACTGGCACCGACCACACAGAGCCCCCTGCTGGTGAAGAATGGCGCATGGCTGAATCGTTAAGGCTCTGGAGGCGTCTTTATATTCAACCATGCAAATACTTTGAAATACGTTGAAAAAAGTGGATGAAGTTAGTATGAACAAGCACTTTTAAACTTTCAATAAGTCTTTATTGTTGAACGTGATTCAAAACCTTTCAAAAAATATCAGTGAAGTCTCGTGAATGAAATGAATGAATGTGTGTTCATGAAATCAAGGAATGACTCATAACCTGTTTGTATAACTGTGACTAACAGGAGTGATAAAGTGAATATTAAATATAACACAATAACTAAAGTGAGGATTCATTGCACATATTTAACTTAGTTTAACAAAGCCAGTGTTTTCTTAATAAGAACAAAAGTTTGTGTCAAGTCAGTGATCATAAATAAGTGATCAAGTCATAAATTAACTTCCAATAGAATAAAACAAGTTATTTAAATTGAATAAATAAGATATAAAATAAACATTAAAACTAGCGACAGCTGCGACGACTCACACCCAGTACTGTTTAGTGTGCACCGCAGGTCTGTGGTGTTTGTGTTTGGGTAGATGATTCTGTTTGACGTAGCAAGGGTCGTAATAATCCCACTCCAAGGCTGAAGTCAGAACCCCGTTAGACAGGCCGTCGCTGTCTGCAGACAGAATCCGTAGAGACACTCCTGGAAAGAAATCCGCAGAAAACTGATGACTTTTTAGAAAGATCCCCCTGAGACATTTCATTCAATCCTAAAAAATAATAATCTGGTTTATTACTACTGCAAAAATGTATTTATGTCACAGACAACATCGAAGACAAATTCGTTGTATGTGTAAATGTACTTTGCAATAAAACCGGATTCTGATTTTTTTGACTCCCTGTATGAACACTTAGATCAGCATTTCTGATTATTCTGAAGCTCCAAACTTCAGTGGACATGTTTCCATGTGTACAATTAGTAGCCTCATTCAACATTAAAATACATCTAATCCGGAGTTATACATTGAGTACACATGAGCTGTTAGTGACTATAATAAACTGAAGTCTAGGACTCACATTGTTAACCACAAACTAACACTAAATCTGTTGCTTGTTTGTTTTTTTTTACATTTAAAATACAAGGTAAAGCTTTATTAATTCTGAACTTGAAGCAGTCATGTATTTATCTATAAAATACAGATATCAAAGCTATGAACTGGCTGAACTACCTTCTAGCTCTTCAGTGGCGTTAATCTGTGTGAATGAACAACACTGATGTACAAGCTCCATCACTGCACCGGTTTGCTGTGGCAGTAACATCATTCATTAATGATGACCGCATTGATTACAGAGCAGCTGATACAGACTGAAGCGTACCTGCACTGGCACCAAAATCGCTGTCCAGTCCAGGACCCACTGCAGATGTGTTCAGACAGGACGTCTCTAAAGGCACATTGATGAACTCTGACTCCATGTCCACTTTGTCAAACACATGAACCGCAACACCTGGGCTCACACCTGTCAGCCTGTCATAAGTACTGCTGCGGCGAACATGACCTCCATGTGTTGTCTCCTGCAGCGAACAAATGAAAGCATTAAGACCTCATATTCAAACAGACTTAGGTTGACATTCTTTTGTTCTTACTTCTGAAGTCAAATCTGACAATTTGGCAGTGACTCACTGAATATTCTGTGTAGGCCAATATAGAAAGCAAGGATTTCTCGATTTATTTAAAAAAAAAAAGGCTGAGTACACATTAAAAGCAATGACAGCCAACACATGGAAACAGACAGATTAGCATCAAACACATAAGTGTACTCTTCAAAAAGGCTTTTTTAACACACTGACAGACATATGGTCTCTGGAGACCAAAACAGGGAGGAGAGCTTCTGCAACAGATCACAGAGTGTGTCGTAAGCCGAGATGATTTGAAGTATTAATATCTCTTCAAGTACAATATTTCTATTTTGAGAACCACCTTTGTTTATATGGAGGTGAAGACATGATTGAATACCATATTCTTCCTTTTACATGTAAAAAATACAACACTTTCACTTCTGTTAACTATTCAGCTCAATAGGTGAGAATTGGGACCGCTGCCCCAGGACCAAAGCCCTCCAAAGACCCCCCAGGAAGGTAAAGGTTTGTGACATGGTAGAGCATGACAATTACAAGTTTCAACCAGTTGTTTCCTGGTCAAGAGCTGGTTTAATCAGTAGAAGCAGAAATGTTGAGCTATTTTCAACCCATTACAAACAGCTGAGGAATAGTATCAGGGGCCAGCAGAACCAAGTTTGCCCTTGGACCCCCAAGCAAGTTCATCCAGCCATGCTGTTGTATAAGGAGGCTACAAGGACTTTTCTTGTAATATCACTGGCCGAAAGTTTTGTCTTTGTTACAATCCATTGGTAAGCCTGCAGAGTAATTTATGTGGATATGATCTAGCACAAACTTCACATGTAACTTGAGTTACATGATAACTCACCGTTGGAGAGTTTGGCGGAACTAGGTTCATTCTGGTCTCAGCCTCTGAATCGCTGGACTGCGGCAACACTGGAGCGCTTTTGGACCAGCCCGCTTTACTGACACTGCAAGTCCGTGATCCGGAGGCCAAGTCCAGTCTCGGGGTGAACCCAGATGCGGAGGAAGTGGCTCGGATGGTGCTCAGCGCCCTCAGGGACCCTGAACCGGTGGCACCGTCTGGCCTCAGAAGCCGGATCCTGTGGTCCACCCTGCTGGCCCTCTCCCTGGAAGAAGCCCGGGAAGAGGTGACAGGATGTGGCAAGACCGGCTCCGATTGAGACACATACGCCCTCCTCCCGTCGTGCAGCGGGGGGAAACCCGAATCGGACAGTCTTCTGGCTCTTTGCAGAGTGGACTGTAAAAGCATCTCCTCTGCATCCTCTCGCATATATCTGCTCTTCTTCTTAGACAGGATCAGAAACTTGTAGCCCAGAAACAGGCAATTCAGTAGCAGCAAAATGACCACACAGGGTATGAGCAAAAGGACCACTAAAGTTAGGTTTGTCACAGGGTAACCCTCAGGCAGATCTGTTGTTGTTGACTGACTTATCTGCGACATTTCATCCCATGGACAACATAAAAAAAAGGCTTTTTGGAGAATTGCGAATCTCAATTGAGATTCCGCGTTGTCTGAATGCACAGGTGGGCTGCTGTGTCAATCAATGTGGACTAGGCCTATGTGTTTGACAGTAGCCTATTTTCTCCCCCATCTAGAATCAACATGCCAGTCTGCTTCTCCAATGTAAACAGTCTTCGGATGAGTGTGACGTCTTTTAACACGCTCGTTGTCATCATTGCAGGCTGTCAGTGTTTGCGAAGCAAAGGCTTGACGTGAGACGACTTTGAAAGGCAGCCACATCCTTTACAGATCCACAGGTGCGTCTCATTACGTGTAAAAAAAAAAGTCCCCGCATGCAATGACCGCGAGATGGCAGTAAGTGGGCAGAATTCTGCATCACTGCGTCTGTCTGCAGTGATGATTTCATGCTCTGAATTTAGATTTGTTTTTGGTGAACTCCAATGTCTGCAAGTTCATTTCTAGTCCGTCGATACGGTTTTATGAACGTTTGTATTCCACTAATATAGCTGGCGGAGGACTTTTGAATATTCTTTGTATAGGACAATAGTTCATATATATATGGTTTTTGTATTTCCAGATGACTTGTGAGTCCACTTATATAGTTTGAGTTTTGTGGTACATCTACAAAGTTGTATGTAGTTATTTGTTGTCTGTCTTTCTTTGCTGGTGAAACACTACTTACATACTTATTTGAGGACTTTACTTTTGTATTCCACCTATACAGTTTGTGAATAACTTTTGTGGTCGAATTGTAAGGTTTGCACAAAGAGCGCAGCACTAAGCTAGCATGAAAGGAACACAACTGAGCTGGTTTATATCCTATTTATCAAATGACAATCAGTTTGTCATTTGTCAAGTTTATATAGGACTTATTCTTAACATGTAAGAATCCTATATAAACTTCAAAGTTAGTCAAAGAGTTCCACAAGGTTCCTTTCTTGGCCCGATCCTTTTTAGACATCCCATAAGTGAACTGGGAGTTTTCTTTGTTTAACTCTCAGTCCACTTATTTATTATTTTTGAAAAATATTAATGTTTCTGCTTGAAATAAACAGTGAAGATCCAAAGTTAAATGGCATTTTTTCTTTATTTCCATGCTTTCAAACATGTCTCTATCAGGTAGTAATCATAGTACATCAATGCTGCAGAGTATAAACAAACATTTCAAATAATTCAATAGAACATTTGACAGATGAATCTCTCTTAGAGACAATTTGTTTGCATTTTGTACACAAAGTAGGTCTTTGCACACAAGTACATTTTGCTATTGTAATAAATCAATGCAAAAGATCAGTCATATGAACACCATATAACTATATATAATAAAATTATTTTTTTTTCACATTTTTTTTTTTTATACCGTTCAGGTTTAAGGAAGTCTATACAGACTTGAATAGCACACTGATATCCTGCTATAGGGTTGCAAGTGTAACAGTACTTGTAAGCTTTTCATTCAAGTGAAAGGCTGTAGAGTCAATGGATGCCCTCAGATACCAAAGACCCCATTCATTGTTCTGACCTCTCTCCTCTCATTCGGCATCGTAGTAGTTGTGCACCGTGCCTGCAGAGAGCCACCACCTTTATAAACTACAACTCACTAAAGCGCTGCCTGCCTTATCCAAACACAATAAGAGGTTGTGAGTGGTTGTGATTTTAGCACCTTGGGCAAGGCTTTGTTTGTGAATTAATAACAACCTACACGCCTGGTGAAGCTGCATTAAAGCGGGTTAGCACTGGCCTAGGCTGTGCTTGATGATCTCACGGGACTGTGGTGGGATCCTGTCAGGAAAGAGCACTTGGAATTCCACCACCAAGTCGCCCCGCTGGGAAGGGCTTTTTGGCAGGGGCAGACCTTCGCCCCTGAGCCGCCGTACCGCACCGGGTTTGATCACATCGCTGCATGGAAGAGGCATCATTCGGTTGTCGATTGTTGGGACGTTAACTGTGCAGCCGCAGAGAGCCTGGGGAGAGAAAGGAGGAGAAATTTAGTTCTGCAGACGTGTTATATTTAGAAGTGGTTTCATAATGCCTCCTGAGTGGTCTGACTGGGCAAGAGCACACTTGGAACAATACAAAAAAATCAATTATATGCCAGGTGTCAAGTTACATAAATGCTAAATATGGAGCGTCTGTCTTTAAAAAAGCACAACCCTTTTTCTGTATTGTGTAACAAACCGGTGTTACAGATGTTATAATCGTTGGCATATTTTCTGCTTGTGTGTGGGAGTTAAGTGCTTCAATGACTGAAAAGAGCCACAGGAAGATGGAGGAGCTCTTTGAAATGCCAACCTCTGTGACTGCTGCCCTGCTAATCTGTGTGTGGGTTTGGTTGAAGTGAGAGCCAGCGACATAGTGAGCCAAAAAAACACGGCCTCTCTGCCTGTCTTGTTAAGGCAGAGGAGTCTGCAGCACATATAGTGGTTGAGAGGGAGAGTGAAGTGTGATTCGTGGGGGCAGTCGGAGCTGAGGCTAAATTTAGCTCCTGCTCCATCGCCCTCTGCAGGGGCTGATGAGGTAACCGAGGTGTTGGCAGGCTGCTGCTGTTCTGTTAGAGGGGGTCTGTCAACCAATGGAAAACTATGGGCTCCAATACCCCAAACTGAAGACTGCAATCTGTCCTAAGACTGCACTCAAAGATAGAAACCCTCCCTGATATGTGCCTTTCTTTGGAGTTTCTGGTTATGTTGTATTGATGTCTTTCTTTCTTTCTTTTTATTACAGAGAATGCATCATTCCGCAGTTATGTAAGGGCTTGGAAGTGGTGGATGGATTCAAGCCTTTGTGTGTGTAGGTGTTAGCAGCTGATAAATGACATAGTATTTCTACTTATAGAGCTGCTCCATGTTTCGAGATAAATCATTCATGTTGTTGAGGCTCTGTGGCTTAAATCCAATTGACCCTTAATCTTAATGTCAATGAATCAAACTCACCTCTTTGAGGGTGATCTTTGCGGTGAAGACGATGTTGGAGCCCTCCCTCTTGTACTGTGTGTGCTCCTCGTCCCTGAGGATGAAGGTGATATCTGCTGGGGTGCTGTTTGGCGTCTCGTCTCCCTCCCTGGGGAATGTGATCTTGGTCCCCGCCTTCCAGCCTTTCTTCACCACCACATTCAGCACCTTATCCTCAGACCTCATGCTACGCCCGTCTGGGTTGAGGCGGCGCCGGGTGATCTTCACATGCTTGGTGCAGCCCTGCATCACCTCCTCCAGGGTCACCAGCAGGTCATGGACCACCTCTTTTCCCTGCAGCCGCCGCTGGCCTCTTCTTAGCCCACCGTCACAGCCGGCGGACCCGCCTACATGAGTGAAGGTGAAGCGCCTGAATGGGTTGAAGAGCTCATCCTCGCCTTCACCATCTGGGCTGAAGAAGATGTCGAAGTGGTCGGAGCCGTGGAAGAAGGAGGAGAAGGTGGCATGGGGGTCACCATGGAAGTTATTGCGGAAAACGTTGCCTTGACCTGACATTGACATCTTGTTTTTAAGGCCTAAAGACAAAGAGAAACAAAACAAGTTAAGCCAACATCTTTAAAAACTGCTTTATTCCACTCTTTCTAGAAAGTGGAATTAAAATCAGTGTAAGGAGTTTTGAGGAAAACTCTTTCATTGCCCCCTGAATAATTCATCAGCCTCACAGCTGTTTATGCCAAACATAGCTGATTTAATTGCAGTGAAAGTGTTTAAGTCTTGATCCTCCCTCTGCATGTTATTCGTTATTTTGCCTTGATGAAGACATGAATAGTTAATGTACCAGCCTTTGCAGTAATTATCCTTCTGGCAGCAACTATTTGAGCTGTTTAACTTCTTTAACTGAACAGTTTCTCACCTTCTTCTCCAAACTGGTCATAGATGCTTCTCTTCTTGGGGTCAGTGAGGATCTCATAGGCCTCTGCAATCTCTTTGAACTTGTCCTCTGCGTCGGCGTCACTGTTTTTGTCGGGGTGGAACTTGAGGGCCATCTTCCTGTAGGCCTTCTTGATCTCATCTTCGTTGGAATCAGGGGAGACGCCCAGGACTTTGTAGAAGTCTTTGCCTGTTGGCTTTATTGACAGGCAGGGCGTGTCCTGCTCTGACCGGGTGCCTTCCTGTTGGAGGAAAGAACAATCAGGAATTAGAACAGTTTGCTTTTCATGTGTGCTTTCATAACAAAATCTTTTTTTTTTGTTTCAAATGTCAGACAGTTTAACATCAGCCAGTTGTAAAAACATCATCAGTGAAAAATGCTGCAAAATGACTTACTTAATAACTTACAATCATGTAAATGAATAAATCCCCTTAAGCATGAACATTTAATGCATGGTTCATATGCTGGGCATCCTTTTCACACATTGCTGCTCAGCTATTATTATGCACAAATTCAGCCCTCCAGCAGGGACACGATGGGAAAACACCCAACTATGTGCTGCTGCAAATTCATGCATTGCATTTTATAAGCTGATGCTGAGCACAACGTGAGGGGCTGAAGTGGTGTGTCGGGGAATCGTGAGAGGGGGGGAAAAAGACGTCCCCCAAGGACTGAGATTCTCTGCAGCGATTGGCTGAACTCGTTTCTTGCATATGAATGAATACAAGGCTGGAGAAATCAGTCAATAATGAATAATTGCGGAAATAAGTACGACTTCAAGTCTGCCAGTTTAATTAAAGAACAAACATGTATTTGTATTTAGTTGTATAAAACCCTTTTCTGGAAATAAATTCAATCTCATTTCATTGACTATTCGAGCTGCATATTTTTTTTAAAAGAATACATCAGGTTGAAAGATGAAATAAAACTTTTACTTACCGCTGATGAAGAAGATCCCGAGCTGTCACCTCGGTGCATAACTCGCACTTTGCACTTGACATTGACATTTTTGTGCTTCACACCGAATTGAGTCCAGATGAGAACCATTTTTGCTGCTTCAAGTTCAAGTTTGTTGTTTTGATATGGGCTGAGTGTCGCTGTCCAGTCGCGCTGGTGCTGAAATCTCTTTGCTTTATTGCGTCGGGCTCTTCGTCCGTCTTGCCTGAGCTCTCCTCGGCTCTCTCTTATATACCGCCGCTGCAGCTCCTCTACTATCCGCTCACCCACCCACGCAGCGTGACAGAGCTTTCCCCGGGCCCGCCCATTTCCTCACGCGCGGCAGGGGATACCGGTGCCCTCACTTCTTCTCCGCGAGAGGCCATTGGTGCTCCGGCTATGATCACGCGGATGTTGCATCCTTCTTCTCCATCTCGGGGCAGATTTCCGGAGTTCTTGAAGGCAGAGCCAGGCAGAGCCAAGCAGACAGTCACGACACCGGTTTTTTTTTCTATCTTCACAGACAGACAGAACAGAACAGAACAACCAGACATGGGGAAAAAAAAAGATTCAGCTGGCTGCCCAGACAACCTCAGACAGACACTTGAGAGGTGATGGAGCCCATGTCCTTAAGTGACTGTCTGTCCATTTAAACATGGCTAAATATCTCTGCTGTGGACGAGAGGATGCCTGGACTTGAACGACCTCTTTTTATTTAATGTATTCACAAGTTCACTTGAGGAGAGCTATTTTCAGCAGTGATTCAACAGTGGTACCCAAGTGCCAATGAAATCTGGGAGATGTGAAGAAGCAATGAAGACTTAAATGATAAATAACTGTGTACATAACACAGTCGTACAGTTGAATGCATCTAAAGATAGAATTAGCAAAGGTGACAGCATATCCTTTTTCTCTTCATCCCGTCAGTCGTAATGTACTTCATATCTTTAAAGCTCAACCTCCTTTTAGTGCAAACTATCCCTGGTAACTGTTCAACCAATCAAACAATCAATTAATCAATCAGTCTATAAATCAAATGTGTTTGTTTAGGCACAACAACATGTTATCTCAAGACACAAAGAGCAGGATTGGACCCTGCTCTTTGTTATTATTATTACAAAGACCCCACAGCACTAAGCAACATTTAAGAGGCAGACACCTCAAACAGAAAACAGACTCTTGCCGAACAGCCTACAAATATTACAAATACAAGAAATGAAATATGAATCATTATAAGTCTAGTATGGAACATTTTGCCTGTAAGGAATCACAACTAAAAGGGTTGGGCACCCCGAATAATATCGTAACAATTTATTTTTTTTAAACTCTATTTGTCCCCGTGGGGATAATTAACGCACCAAGCGTTCGACCACAGGAGCAAGAACTGCATACACCCTGACAGAGCAGGGGTAGCAATTCAGGGTTAAGTGTCTTGCCCAAGGACACATCGGACATGTTGCTTGCAGGATCAGTGGATCGAACCCTCGATCTTCCAGTTGAGAGACAATGACTCTACCCACTGAGCCACACAGCCGCCACAATACTGTATGTTTCATCATTATTTAAAACATATACATATAGGATCGCTGATTGTCTTGTGTTCTTCTGGAGGTCATAAGCATCAATATTTATTTGTGTCTGTTTCATTTCCAGATAAAATCCTCCTTCAGGGGCTTTCTGTGTGTTTTTTTGTTTTTACCTGAGTTGATTTATTATTTTCACCACTGAATAAAACATCAACCCATTCTCTCGAAAAGTAACTAGTGGTTGTGAAGAAAATGTTATCTTTGAAATGGAAAAGACTATAAAAAGAAAGTAGGACAAATTCTAACCTACTAAGCGGCCATTGACCTGCACTCTAAATGTGTCGCTGTTTATCTCCTGAAGCTGAAATTACCTTGGATCTAAATTGTTCTGATAATGGATTTTTCACAGCCAAGGCCACCAGGCTTTGCAGATGCAGTATTTATTTTAATGATTCTCAACTCCATTAGTCTGTGCAGGTGTTCATTTAAAAGCATCCACCCCTGCATCTCTGCATAGGAATTTTACATTGTGCCACCGATGGTAATTGCAAGGCAATGCAAATGAGCCACTTAATATTCAACAGCAAACATCTGTGTGAAGGAGAGGGCAACTTGCTCTTGAGTTATGTAAGTGAATGTGCTAAAACAGAATTCATGTGTTGTTAGGGAAGTGTTAAATGATTTTTTTTCTCTGGTGAAGATTTGTGATATCACCTAAAAAGCGCTCAGCGAAGGATACCGACTGCCAGAACAGGAATCAAACATTTTTGACAGTAATTCTCAGTTCCTAACACTGACTGTACAACAACTATTACAGCATGGAGCAAAGTAATAACAGATTTATTTGTGTACTGTGAAGAAATAAAGACCCTTACCCTTTATCATTAGCTCTGTTTTCAAGTTAAAAATGGAAGGGATTCAACTCTTTCTCCAGAGCCTAATCAAACAAAAGGGCAAAACGCTGAACTAATGATCTGCCTTTCAGCTGAATGTATCAGATAATCTCTGTTTTTGACTCATTACTGATAAATGACTGCACATGTAATGAAGAATAATCAAAGCCTGTCTGCTGTTGTTCTAATCTTAAATTACTGCACTAATAGCAGTTATGTAACATACTTTGCCTGTTACATTGTTGTGCTCTATAAACACGATGATGTGCATATTCCCTGTGACATTTTTCAGATATGTGCAAAAACATGAGGATAAGTCAACTTCTTTATAAGGAGTCATAAAAATTTAATGGAACATTAAATTTGGCTTCAACATCCACTTGGACTGAAGGATCTGATTTTCTTTCAAAGGTCCATGATTTCCCAAAAGATGTTTTTGGCCATAATCCAATCATTTACCTTGTATGTTTCAACTCAATTTCCCAATATATCTTATCTGATCAAATAAAAAAATGACAATATTTCTTACAATGCTCTGATTTCAACTTCACTGAGCACAAAAACGATCTGAAACACCCCTTAACAATGGGAACAAATGTCCCCTTCAACTCAAGTCTAATTGTAAACGATGTTGGTGATGGTCATGTCAGTCTTATCTTCCTGAGTGTGAAATATCACCAATACATAGGAAACATTTTCTTTTCACATTTTGATTCATTCATTTACTGCAATGCAGCTGCAGCTTCACTGGCTTGCGGAGGCATACAACAGCCCGGCTCTATTTCTAGATATACAATGAAACAGGCAGGAAAAGAGAAGACAGTGAAAGGTTAAATAGTCAAAATAATTATAGACAAAATAATCCGATAATCTTTGGTATCAGAAAGAGAAACCTCCATCTTTTCTGAACCCTTCCTCCACCTAATAGTGCAATTCCTCACCCATAAGATATCAAAGGGAAGTAACAGGGTCACATTTATGAGTGCTTGTTTGGAGCTCATGAAACATCTAGGAATAGCCAACAAACCCACATATTCCTGTGGATGTAAAAATGATCACCACACGAAGGTCACATTTAAAAAAAGAAAAAAAACCTAAGCAAGTCATCCATTCAAATGCTGCTTTTGCTCCCATTGAAAGATAGTCACTATATCTATTTCCAGATCATAGTACCAGATTCCTCCACAGCAAGGACTGTGTAGCTGGCAGTGGAGCCGTGCGGAAACCAGTGTCACAGGGAGCACATACATGGAAACGCTTCCTCTGCTGTGCTTCTTTGTACAACCAATGAGGGATGGAGTTTCCTGTGGATTCTCCTTTCGTCCTACAGGAAACAACAGACATATTTGGTTTGAAACATGGCGAGCCGGGAGCGTCATGCGCCAGATCGCAGCTCTTACATACTATTCACAGATTGAGCAGGAGAGGGTGAATCAGAGCAGGCTCTTACACAGCGCTCATTCTTCCTGCCCACGGGAACAGTCTGACTCTGTATGGACAAGATTTTCACACATCCAAGCTGTGTCTCTCTCACAGAAACACAGACAAAGTTAGCTGTCAGTCTCAGAGATGATAACTCTAATTAAAGGAGCAAGCTGTCAGGGGGTGGGAAGGTGTACGGCTTACTTGTTGCATTTAATGTTTTTGTGTTGTTGTTCGTTCTTTTGCTTAGATATGAAACTAAAATCTGTGAAATCTTTGTTTTTTTTGTGCCCTCTTAAGCTGTAAGACTAAAAAATGTGTTTATTCATTTTTGGTAATCAAATATTAATTGTAAGCTGTAGGCTTATGTAATGAAACACATAGGAAAAGTTCCCTTTTGGTCTGCTTAATGCAGTATGGTAAAATGCATTGTAAGTAGCCTAAGTTTAAATGATGATACCTTATTCATTGCCTCTTCTATTTCTGCTGTTTTATTTTACCCAGCTAAGGACTACTATTTATAAGGAGAATTGCTACTTGAACTTGTGAACATCTATTTTTATGCATTGATTCTTATTCACAAGATTCGTCCCCATAACTAATGTCAACATTCATTGGCAAAAGAAACCAATTTCAAGACTTATTCTAGGAACAGCAATATTTATTCAGTATAAGGTCAGCGTCATCAGTCTTTGATGAGGACGCAAGACTGGAACCTCTGACGAAGATGCAGGAGTCAGCAGGGCCTCTGTGGTGTACGAGTCAGGACTTCTGAGGATGGCCTAGGAGTCTGTAGGACTTCTGAATTAATCGAAAAACATAACTACCAGTATCCCCAGTCCAAGCTAAAATAACAAAACCAAGCAATCTAAACATGCATGAAGAAACAAAATCATAATCATAAAAAAAACACACACGCACACACAACCAATATCACCACACCGCTCTCCAAATTGTGTGTCGTCTCTCCACACCTGGCTCTCCTATATCCCCCAGAGCGCAAGTTAGTCTCCGGTGTTACAGGCACTGGAGGGGTGGTGTTCCTGCCTCCACCGAGGACCTGAGGATCCAGGGTCACAGAGCACTGACTCACTTCTTCATGAGATAGTGATGAAGTGACTTTACTGGCAGAAACCACCTCCCCTTATAACCTTGGTTTGACATGTTTTTTGACGTATCAAAGAGGATGGAACTTATCAAAGGGGACGTCTTAAATTACGTAATTGATGGGACAGCGTCATTCGGCCGTATACGTGTCTTTGATGCGTTGCTGTCCTGTCTCATTGTTGGAAAATGGCATCCTGACCCGATGTCCATGGTGACAGTCCCTTTGTTAAAAAAAACCTTTCAAACCGCACACTGAATCATACACACACACACCAATGCATCATACAAACACACACACACACGCATCATAAACATGCATCTTACACACACAAACGTACATATACACACATCATACAAACACAAACATCATACACACGCATCATACACACACACATACACACATACACCTACATGTGCATCATACAGACATGCATCATACACAATGCATCATACACACAAACACACACTGCATCATAAACACATGCATCATACACAAACATATACACAATGCATCATACACAAACATACACACTGCATCATACACAAACACACACTGCATCATAAACACATGCATCATACACAAACATATACACAATGCATCATACACAAACATACACACTGCATCATACACAAACACACACTGCATCATAAACACATGTATCAATCACAGAAACATACACACACACTTCATCATATGCACACACTGCATCATTCACATTAAATCACAGACACGCACACATACACATGCATCATACACAAACACACATTGCCTCATACACACGCATGCATCATACACACAAAGAATGCAGAATGTAAAATGCACACACGTCGAGTGGGAAAACAGCGCTCATTCAGAAACCTTCAAGTTGTAGTTCTTGTCTTCAGTCTTGTCTTGTTTCCTGCCCCTCTGTGTCTCCCTCCTGTCTTGATTACCCTGATTGTCCTCACCTGTCATATTAGTCTCACCTGTGTCTGATTACCCCATGTCTATTTCGTCTCAGTGTTTCATACCTTCTGTGTCCGTTCATTGTTTCGTATTGTGCCTTTTGTAGTTTGAAGTTTGCTGTTGTTGCTTGTCAGTTGTCGCCCTACTCCCGTGGAATACTTTGTTTTTCTCCTCGTGGCTCTTTCAGACATTTTGGATTTATTATTTAAGTAAGTTTGTTCTTTTGGCTTTTTGTTGAAATAAATCTTTATTTTTTTCTGCACTTGGGTCCTCCTCCATCAACACCCTAACATAACACATGCCTGCAACGTCAACAGGCTGCCTTAGAAGGTGCAGTGGTGCCGACTGTTTTTTGAGTCCTTATCTTAGTTGTCATCTTGTTGATTTAAAGTTACATGGAGTTTCTCACAGGGCAACCCTGTGACTTCTAAAGTAATACACGCACACACACGCATGCATGTGCTAATGTCAAAATAGCCACTCTTGTAGTAGCATCAAGCTGGCTGAGAGGCCTGTGTTAATATTAGCTTAGCATGACTACCAACGAGTACTTTTACATCATCAAAACTCAAATTTTACAATGCAAAAAAAACCACTAGTCCACTTTGTATGTGTGTTTTTCAGCTCAAAGATCTAGAGAACAGGCAAGAGGAGGCTGCTGACAGTGACCTTCACCTGACACAAGTAAGTAAAGTTTTTGACAGAGTTCATAATAGGAGCTGAAGGAGAGACAAAATGTCCCTTAGTTTGGTTGCGAACAATCTGTTTTCTGATTTTTTTTCTCTGGCTTCAATTTCACAGTGTACCTTTTTTACGATGGAGATTGGGGTGAATTATTTCTAATGAATTGTGCTGTTGATTTTGAAGTTCCTTTTAATGTGGCTGTGATAAACTGGTAAATGTAGTTGGCTCTGGATGTTCCTGTAATGTTCATATATAAACCCTGAGATACAGATGAATGGCATTTACTGCAGTGTTTGGGAGACAGATGCTCTGACCTTTCCTCGAGTGCCATAACGTTGACATTTTGTTCCTCTTGTGCTGTAGGAACTGTAACACATATCTGCAGTTTCAATCTCTAAACTTTAGCTATCTATTTAAGCTGTAAATGAAATGAATAAACACTAAACAAATCCACATCATTATAATTAACAGAATGTAGTCAATCTTGTGAAACCCTGCGTTAAGGTTTAGAAAGCAGAATGTACATTTCAATTTCTCTAACAAATGCAGAAACAAACTCCAGTAACGTCATTTAGGGTCAACTTTATTGTCATTGAACAGAGTGGTACAAATAGGAGTTACAGAAAATTGTGACACATTATATGTACATTAAGCAGACCTAAGTATGATCACTATAGGTCAGGTTTATAAAGTAGTACTTTTAAAAGCATGTAAACGAATATACAGATACCTAAAGCTGTGTAACAGTATGCAGAGTAAGAGTATGCATGCAATCTGATTTACCATCATGTTTGGACATTTTCTTTAGGCTTGCACAATATTAGAAAAATGTGCAATTCAACATTGACGTGTGATAAATAAGGTTGTAGCAAAGTGAGCACATTAGCTATAACTATGTTATATATCTATCTGCTGTTTTTCATTGTTTGCAACCTCCCCTGCAGAATCTAAAATAAATCCCCAAAGAAGCTTTTTTCACCACTCCATTAACGCCAGGAAATTTAAGGGAAGCTTAAAGCTTGCCTGAGTTTCATTTGACTGTCTGTCTATATGAGTGCCGTAAGCATGTAGAGTGAGAAAGCGTTGCTTCTTATATAAAATATACGTTCTTGTCTTTCACAGTGCTGTTAAAGGTGGAGGATATGTCTGTTGGTCTGATAATTTGAATTAAAATGCATCTCTTTGATATGCATCTGTGATTGTTGGAGGGAGGTGTCCAGGTCACTCCATCACTATAAACACTTTGCATTCATGAATTTGCAACACATTAGGCTCCATACTATCTTTGTTATGTAAGATTCTCTGACAAACCAGTCAGGGAATCTTACATAACATGGTCCTTTGTGAACATATGTATGCCTAATGCCTTAGATCTTTTCTGAAAACCCATTGATGCTGTCGGCCAAAATTTGTCACACTTATGCAAAATGGATCAAACATATTTAGGAATATGTAACAGAAATGATATGCCAACAATATCCTTTTATGTAATGATACTGTGTCAAATCTACAACTCTCTGTTCTTGTTATGATAAATGACCTATATCAACGTGTACTCCATTGGATCATTCTGATTACAGTTCACTTTTCACCATTGTTAGTGCTGCTGGTATCTTCTTCGTCTTGATATGGAACACATTTGTCAGCTGTTATAAAATACCCCTGCAAATACTGTAACATAGGATTTGCTATTGTTCACTGACAGACACAGAAGTCGATAAATAGTATTTTTTTTTCTGCATGCATGCAGGTTTATGTGAATGTGTGGTAAGGCTTTGTCCCTTAATGGTTCAGCCCCATCCCTCTTTCTACCCTGCTATGTTTTGTGGGAACAGTGGGCACCTCCTGTAATGGACTTGGGAAGGTGAATCGCACTGCTGCGAGCACACGGCACTGACACAGGGGAAGTGACACAACCTCAGCTCACACCGTCCCACTACCAGCACTCATCCTGTCCTTCAAAGGTCAACGAATGAATCAATGTTTCGTAAAAGGCCACAGATAAACCCACTGTGTAAGGTCACTTTTACCTGCAGGTTAGATTTGATAAGAGCAAACAATAATAGAGAATTGAGGAGCATTTCATCTGTTGTGCCTTTTAGACTATTAAGTCAAAATGATTTGGATTTTTGGGGGTTGATTTGTAAGACAAAAAAGAACATTACACTTCAAAAATCTGTCATAACAAGTCATATTTTATCACCAGGCAAGAAAACGAGTTGTCTCATTTTCAAATTCTTCCCCAACCCTCGTCTCGCACCTTCTCCCCCGATGTACTGCAGCACCCACACATGTCTGGGAGTGTGACTGTTATGTGTAGCACTGGCTAGACTGCAGCCTTGTGCCTCTGTGCTCCAGATAACCAGACAGGCAGATGGCAATAATGACACACTATTTTATAAATGTTCATATAAATGCAGACAGACCCAGACAGGGTTGTTTATCTTTTTTTTCTTCTTTTTTATCAGCTAATGTCCAAGTAGCTTTTTTTTCACAGAGTTCAGAATGTTCTTGCTGAAGAAAAAATTAATTGCCCAAATAAAGTTGAGACTGATAAAGAAAGAGGCAAATAAGTGTGGTTACAAACTGAGGAAGAGGCACAGCAAGAAGTAAAAATGGAGATATTTAAACAAGGAAACAATAGGACAGATTTGTGCACAGAAGGCATTGATGGGTTTTGCCTGGCAGAGAAGTGGGTGTTTTTGCTTGGGGAGCACTTTATGAAATCTCCTCTAAGGCTCATTGTCTGTACTGATGAACTAATCTGCTGAATCTCACAGTAACCACTAAAGCTCCAGTTAGTCCTGTTACATCACAAGACAACATGCACAATGATTTATATTATTGCTTACAATGATAGTTTACATAAGCGTATCCCTGCATTCAAAAATGCTCCATTTTTTTCCTCAGTATTAATAGATTTCTATGATACAACAGTGACTCTATCTTTTCTTGGATAGTGCTGCCCTCTGCTGGTATGACAAGCTATATTGCATAAAAAATATTTTCTATTTGTTTTATGCAATACCAGCCATTTTATATAACAATGATTATATAAGAGAGGAAACAGCATAATTGTATATCCCCATATTATTCCTTAATTTCCAAAAATGTCACTGCCACAAAGGACTAGGAGCAGCTTTATGGCAAGACATAGATTCACTCACTGCAGCCCCACCAAGTGGATATTTGACCCTCTGCTCTCCCTCTGCTGAGCCTCTTTTTGGCTGCTGCTCGGCTGACCGTGCTGCGTTTTCTCCGAGGCCTTTAATTGTCTCTGGTAGCGGCGATTTTCCTCAGGGTAGGAGACCACAGACAGAGGCAGTCTGCAGATGGCTTGGATCTCAGAGGAAATGAGGAGGAAGATGAGAGTTGACAGGCAGAAAGGCCACGTGCAGGCCGGTAATGCGAGCTGAAAGGGGACGTCAGAGGAGAGGAGAGTGTGACACAAGATATGAGGCACATCTGGGTGCTCAGAAGATGTTTTTGGAGTTTAAGTCTGGAGAAAAGTTTCTGACATACCATGGACATCAGGTTTGAGATCGCAGCTGTCATGAATGCACAGAAAAGAGCTTGGAAGAAACATATATATTTTTAGTTTAAACAAAAATATTTCAAGTACAGCAGGATAGTGTTCATAATGTTTGCAAATCTCACCACAAATTACAGCGAGGAGATGGGTTTGCCATGTTAAGACATAGAATACACCTCCAATGGCGATGCAGGATAGAGCACTGTTATATCCCCACAAGCCTGAGTAAATGTCCTTATGGGGAGCTGCCAGAGCAAGTCCTGTATCACACATGAGAGAAGCGCTCAGGATTTGAATTTGTGATTTACAAGGAGACAAAAGCACAAATGTCTAATTTGAAAAAAATAATAATAATGGGGTGAACATATGCTGGCTATACAGCACTATGTAATAAAGAAAATTGAGATGGGTGATTCACAACAATGCCATGGTTCTATTTAAAGAGCCAACATTGTCACTCAAGCCACAGCAGAGATTATGCACATCTCTATGCAAATGAGAGAGTCTCTGTACCAGACAGGATGCCAGCAGCTGAGCCCAAAATGGCATGGAAACAGATAGTTGGTGAGGAAAGCAGCAGGGCTAGAAGGATGAGCCCTCCTGTCCAAGGACTGTCGCAGCCGTACACCTGGCCAACACCAACTGGCACTGACAGAAAGAGCTGCAAATAGAAAGCCTTCATTTGACTTAAGTTTAAAAAAATGTGTGCACTGTATTTATGGAGGAAGCAATATAGCTGGCAAAATAATTTAGATTAAGATTTCCAAATAGATTCCTGTTCTACCTGAGAGACATTGAGGCTTTGGATGGAGTCATGAGGAAGGTGATTTGGCTGGAAATCCACCTGAAATTGCAGTGAAGTGAGCTTCATTTGATACGACAAACTAAAGCGTATAGCAGGGCTGCATTGTACCTCTGGGAAGAAGGGGTGTTTGGCTCCTGTTGCTGCAATGTGTAGACACACCAATATATTAAAGGGAAGGGTGAATATTGGGAGGTCCCATTTGCTGGCTACTGAGGATAAAGCACTGGAGACCACCGGGCTGTAAACAGGAAGAGGAAATGTAATACTGATTGGACGGAGTGGCAGACCATTACATGTGGACATTGAGACCCTGCCCAGGTTGATTCTTGTCCAGATTAAGGGAAGGGTGGAGCTATATCTCCACTGTTTACTTGTATTCACTTTTTGCTGAATCCATCATCCAGTCTTGATTTAGCATACCACTCAACCTTTGGATTTCTCCAAAGTTGGAGCTCTGCGCTCTGCACAATATTCTTTTTTTGTTTGTCATTTTCTGATAAAAAGTAAAGACAAACAAAATGGAGCAATAATGGTATTTAACGTGTGAATTGCTACATGCTGTTGATTTTGCCTCTTACTAAGTGAATGTCATTTTATCAATTAGATGAAAATCATGCAAACACTCACCACAACATGGACATAAACATATTTGGCAGTAACAGCCACCAGTACCAGCTTTCTTTGGCGGAGAAAACAGCCATCAGCATGCCGACCAATGTTCCATTGTAGCCATGCAAACCGGCTGATATGGCTTCCCTGATGCGAGTGTGACAGATGTAGTCAACATGAGTGCAAAACACAATTATAAGAAAGGCAAACTGAAAATTGCACAGTTGGAAAGCTAAAGAAAGTGAAGCCCCAGGGAATACAAGTGGAAGCGATAATGGCTTGTAGTAGGAGGAAAATGTTTTCATTTTCTTTGATGAAGTCAAATAAGTATAAGGAGACGCTGTCAGACCTGTTTTGTCCAAGCAACATTGCAGATACAGTGGAGATAAGGGTGCCAAGCAGACCATTCAGAGCCCACCAGGGGTTCTGCAGGAAAAGGCTGGATGTGATGAGGACCCCACTGAGAGGGTTGTTCACAAACATGACCTGGGCCACCCCTCGGAAAATCCAGTCCATCAGTTGAATAATCAAAATCTGTCCTGCAGTATATAGAAAAGGAATTTATTTTGATAGGCTGTCAATGTTAACTGTAGACTGACAGTGAATTATCTACAAAATCACTAATACATTTGAATGAATTAAATTACAATGGACATGTTACTAAGAAGAAGATGAAAAAAAACCCCTTACTTTTCACCCATTCTCTGAAGAGTCTCATGTCTCCAGTAAAAAGCCCAACAGCTCTGAAGCAAAAGGAGCGGACTGGACTTTCATCATGTGAAGGCTGGTTGTTGTTGTCCATACTGTCTTCAGAATTGGTCAGTTGTTGTCAACAAATTAAGCAAAATATGAGTAGTCAACAGACAACTAAATAAGTCAGTGTGGAATAATTTCTACATACCTTTGGCTTGGGTCGTCATGTGAGCAAAAATGCTGGTCGGGTTAATGTGCGACCCATAATGTCAAACATGTTTATGGACACTTGGAACCCCCATTCTCATGTTTTATTTTGATTTGCATTTTGCCTTGGTTAGTCATATTATTAATGTACAAAAACACCTGTATTGTTTAAGTAGGCTTGTTTATGGTTATAGATGAGTAAAGCCCTGATTAAACTAACAGTAATTAAAATTACTTTTGACTATGCATGTAATGTAAATGCATGGCATCAGCCTTGCGTATCCTGTGGCGTTTTGGAGCAGCTCTTTGGGAAGCTTTGGGGAACCATAGGGGCCTTTAATGCGATGTCCAGTACCATGCAGTCACGCTGAATTTATATGCTTGGGTGTCTGGAGCCTATTTCCAGATGAGCAAAAGTGACGCAACAATGTATAAACAAACCAACACAGATGTATACTGAATTTGAGAGATGAACAGACTGCTGTTAGCGCAATTTAGTCATGTTATGTCGATGTCAACTGATAGTCTATGAAGTGCTCCGCCTGTTAGTCCCTCTCTGTGTACAAGTGTGCCACATCAAGTAAGAGTAGGTCCTTGTTGGAAGAAAATGGAAAGAATTATTCAATGTTGTGCATTTTAAAACATTTATAATCAAAGGCACAAGGGGTATTATTCCTTAATCAATCAGAAAGTCTGAACCCCAGTTAAATTATGTAAAATTCCTCTCACACTATTTACTAAAACGTAAACTATGCTGTAACTTGTTAGCAGATTACTCCCATAATGTGAATTACAAAATGCTAACTAAATCTAACACAGTGCTCTGAATGATCATAATTAATATAACTACTGTTATTCATTTTAATCATGATCATCATTGTTTTGTTGCATACTTGTAAAATAACATTTCAAATAAACTATATTTGACTGAGGTAGAATTTCTTGGGGCTGTATGGTAAATAAGAGCTTTAGAATTGATTGATTGAGAGGAGGTATGAAGAGACAGACTGACTTTTCTGTGTACTCTTTAGACCCTGATATATTGTTTTCCAGTTTTCCCTCGCTACTCTTAAATTACAGACAAGTTGTCGCCTCAATGCTCACAAATAAAATTGGTGAACCTGATTCCCTTTGCTCCCTGAGGGGAAAACAATTCCATCAGAGAGCAACTTAAAATCCAAACCCGAACGTCAGTTTGCCTCATCATTTTCTATTTCTGTCTTTATTTTTATACATTTTTTTGTAGCAGCGATCAAAGCAGACTTCCCAAAGAGCGTCCCACTGTTATCGTCAACATCCCCAGCCCCAGTTTCTCTGCATGAAAGCCTGGCTGTGTTTATGTTGTTCAGTGAACACTGCACCTCTTGATCTCCCAGATCTGTCGCTAGCCTTGTTTCCTCTGTGCTACAATACTTCTTAACAATCAACTGGAATAAAAGAGACTGAACTCAACTCTGCAGAAACTTTTGGGGATTGAAGGTATGAACAAATAAAGAACAATAAATAACCTCTTATATAAACTGTTATCTAACTATGCATGTGTTTAGAGCTACTTCAAAACGGTATGCTGTTATCTTTAAACAGTCATGTTGTTATGGCTTAGAAAATCTGGATCATTCGATTGTTGTTTTGTTTACTTTGAGCATTTTAAGGAGGCCCCTGGGAGTTTCGTTAGTCTCACATTGTTGACGATAATTGTCTGCCTCTGTGCAAGTCAAGCGTTACAAAACCCAGGCAAACACTGGGTTCAAGGCTTAAAATATATAAAAAATATAAAACAGATTGAATGTACAAGGAATGACTAAGCGCCTTTCCTTTAGACAAAAGCAGAGGCAAGGACACATTTGTAAGAACTTGTTAAAGCTAAGATTTTGTAACATTTTAGACTGTTTCATTCATTAATAAGCTGATACAGAATGTTAGTATAGAGGCTAGCAGTTACATCATGATATGTTTGACTAATACAAAAACACTTCTCGGTGTAGTAAACCTTCTGTCTTTGCATTTAGAAGTGCATCCTTCAACTTCTTACAGAATCAATATTGAAGAGGGGTTTTTGTTTGTCTTACCTCACTTTGTTGGGGATCAATGAGAACTCTTTCAAGTGAAAAAAGGCATGCGCACTTTATCAAACATCCAGGTATGAAGCCCTCTACGTGATGTCACATAGCCGCTTCTTAAACCCCCCCACCCCCCAAAAAAAACACCCTTCATTGTCTTATTTCCGGAGGAGCATGCCCAGAGCAAAGACCAACGTCTCTGTATTCATCTCAGCTAATCTGGTAGAGGAATGTGCTTATTAGGAAAATATTTCCTGCTCAGGCAGAACAGTACCATTTTGCTCTAGGGCAGCCTATGAGTGAAAGGAATATGTGCCAATTTCTCAGCAAAGGAGGGATATTTGAGTATTCAAGCAGTCACTGGATTATGTAATGATCACATCAGAACGTAAACATTTGAGAGGAAAAATAATCTGTATCATGAATTCCACTTTATTGTAAAGCCCTTTATTTTGACCTGGTTCAGGACTACACTGATATGAAACGATCAATAGTTAAAGGACAAAATATGGAGAAAGGAAAAACAAGGATACCATGACTCTTAAGTTAATCATCTACACTGTAGATGATTAACTTAAGAGTCATTGTCAGGGGGTCAAAACTCAAAGTGGTGGGGCTGGACTGGCAGGCTGCTGTATTCAGAAGTGATGTCGCGCTGAAACTGAAGCGTGATCAGCGCTTTCACCTCTGGGTGACATAAAAATTAACAGTCTGTTAATAGAATCAGTTCGTATGAATTTTAGTTGACTGTTTCAACAATAATCAGAGGTAAAATAAGTCCGGAGAGGTCAGAGCTCAACGCCAGTGTCTAAAACTGACACTGTCTGGATGTATAGAGACAGTCTTGACTGTTATGCATGACTGAGAGGAGTGCTTTTTTTCAGTCCAGTTTGTATCATCAAATGAGCAATTATCGTTGCTATACAGTTTATTTACAACTCGGTGAAAATATTTTGCAAGAATTAAGCAAAAATCCTCAATATGTTGGAGTTTTTGCTTTTAATTGGGTTACTGAAAAAAAAAAGTCTTTGACTAGGTAGGTGCCTTGTGTGATAAAACTCTGCAGAATGAAAGTCACAAAATTAGCATTACAAGTCCATTACTAACCATATGTCATGTTGTATTATGTTATCACTTGTGTCAGTTGCTCTTCGTGTTGTTTCGAGAAATGACACAGACATTATAATAGACACATTGTGGTCATATATGCACAGAATCTGTACACATCAATACAAAGATAAACAGACTCACAAACAGGCATTCACACTCACACGCATACACTTATGCAACCACACACAGCATTCTTTTCAGATCTGGTGTCATCATCTTGTCTCCATTTGATTGAGCTGACGGAGCCCTAATTACTGAACTCCTGGAAGTCCTCTGGGATTGTGTCTGTGGAAGAAAAACAAGATTGGATGAATCAGATTCTACAAAAGGAAGAGGAAACGTCATTCTTGTTGAAATCTTGTTATTGTGATTGATCAAATGTCAGTTTTTTTTTTTACTCTTCAGATATAAGTCATGAAGAGTTAAATGTGTATTTAAAACAGCAATAAGATGAGCCAAATGTCCGCTTGTGTGATTAGAAGTTGTGATAGTGGGATTCAGATCAAAGCCTTTCTTACCATTGCAGCGGTACTTCAAATTAGACCAGATGATGTTTTCTTGGGAGAAACAGAACACACCGAGTCGTCCTCCTCTCATGGTGGTGTCAATTATCACTCCAGAGTCAGCCACTAGTTCAGTTCCCTCGTAAAACCGTGCCCTGAACAAAACACAAGAAGGGAAGATTTAATATTAATGTCACCTATGTTTTTGTTCCACTTGTGACATTTTGGAAAGAGCACTTATTACTTAGTTACAGTAGAAACTGAGATGAGGCGATTGAGACTCATTTTAGTTAAAAATGTACAGGTAGCCATTTAGTGTAGCATAGCATAATGAGAGGAAATTGGATATAACAACTAGCAGCTCTGTCAAAATTAGCTCACTTGGCAACAAAACTGATTAAGGGAATGACTGGAAACATAATATTAACCATGATGCCTGATAAATTATTTTTAGTTTTTCACGTTATTGGTTTTACCTTCATTGCCAGCTGTGGGCAGCTGTTGCCAGTCTTTGAGCTAAGCTATGGTAGAAAGTGAATAAGTCTTGATCCCAAAATGTCTTTCAGGGACAAGTGTAAAAACAATCTAAATGTTTTGTCGTACCTGATGTATCCAACCTGTGGGCGGTGCTGCAGGTACCATCTGTAGGACACCTTGTCCTTCCAGCCTACATTTCTGGGGTCTTTCCACAGCAGACGCACCTGATCGTTGGTGTCGCCTGTGTGCCACAGAGAGTTCCTCAAGTGCTCCCCTGGTCCTGATCTAGACTTAACAGCCTGATGAACACAGACAGGGAGAAGTGAGGGATGCAGGATGTGAAAGCGGATGGACAGCAGAAAGGCAGAATTATAGAAATACGTTAACAGATAAAAAAAAAATAAAAATAGGATGTGTAGGCATCTGCTGCTGGGTATTTATGACATGACTTATTTCTTCACCTTAAGCTGGATGCCAGGCTCCGCCACCGCTCTGAACGGTGTCGCCTGCCAGTAAGTCTGTTCAGTCTGCTTCCACATCACCACGTAGAAGGATGAGGAGTCCTGGTAGCCAAAGATGAAACCGGCATAGTCGTCATCCGTGACTGTATTTACGTGAAATGTGCCCTCGAAGTCCACGCCGCTGAAAGCAGTGTAACCTGACAACAGGAAGTGTGAAATGTTTACTAGCATATTATGTTCAGACTCTTTTTGGGGAACTTTTTGTAGTGGCTGACAATTAACCCGGGTTTTATGACTTACCTACAGCAAGTCCTGGGTCACTATTCATGGTCTGAACAATTTCCATTCCCTGTTTGAGAAAGATATAAAGCAGCTAATGAGATGTGGAGTGTTTTGATACCATTATTGGCCTGCTAGCAAACATTGGCTTTACACATCTTGAGCAATATCACTTTTACTTTGGCATTATTTTTAAAATGAACTGGCAAAATGAAGTTGAAAGTGTGTTCTTATTTAATCCCTGTATTTGGTCTCCACCAAATCCTGAGGGAAATATTTGAGCCTTTAGCTACTTTGTACATTTCATCGTTGTAGAGCTTTTAGGTTAACCCCTTGATGCCTGAATTTGTTTTAAATATTAAAACTTTTTTTTTTTTTTACTTGTTTCTGCTTTCAAGTAGATGCTAAATTAAGTTGAGAACGTTTATTTGAAAATAGCACATACATAGATATTACATAAAAATAGCACATCAAACAGATGTTGTTCTGTCATGGCAACTAAACATTGAGCAGAAACTCAATTTAAAGCTCTATTAAGTCAAGCCTACAGATTCAGACGATCAGTTTTATCACTGAAAATGATTATTTTCTCAATTTATGGTGCCACTTGATCCATTGTTATGTCGGCTATTACTGCTTTAACATGACAATATGGTGAATATTCGTACCTGGTTCAAAACAACCCAGTTGGGGTCAATTTGTGCGTCTCCCTCAGGGTCGAGCACAACTGTCTGGTAGGCCCTGAAGTCAGTCAAGGTCACCTCAGCATTCTCAGGACAGTTGTCAATCCTGTCAATCACCTTGTCCTGGTCAAAGTCAGACTCGCACACATCTCCAACTCCATCATCTGAAACACAACAGAGACTTCAGATTTAGAATAAGATAACCTTTAAGGCAGTGGGTTTCATATCATTACTACAAGTGTGTTGCATCAGTATGCAAAGCGATCATTCCTTTCATTCTTTTTAAAGCAATGTGTTTTCTGCCTCGTCACAACTTGGAGATTTGAAACTGGCTTTAACAAAAATGTCATAAAGGCAAACCTCCAAAGGAAATTGATGTGTCTTTTTGAGAAGCTGCAGAGCTGCAATGTCTGAATACAAATCATCCCAAGTGTGCTGCCAGAGTGTAAAAGAAAAACAAACCCTTTCTTAAGGGGCTCTTTTAACTGAGGAACACAGCTGTTTGTTGCATTTTGATGGATTGTACTGGAGTTTCTGATCTGAATCCATGTTTGTTTGACGTTTTTGCCATTCCACAATAATGCGACATGTAGATCTGCATCTGTCTTATCAGTGGGATTACTTAAAGGAAGGAAATAAGGAAGTCAAATAGACACTACATGTTACAACAGCCGAAAGGTCAAAATGTTCTGGTTTATTTTTAGCTCCAAAAAAATATATAAACTTTTGTGTGCGTGTATATAATCACAATTTTTGGAGGCAAGGTCTGTTCCTTTTTCCTGATAAAAAATTAAATAAATAAATACAAAACAATTAATATGATTTCTACTGTGGTAGAAAGTAGCACTACATGCCACACTTGGCTTTGGATTGTGTGTAAAGGTCAGTCAGAAACTATGCAGGGAGAATATGGTCAGGTACATAAAATAATGAATTTATTTAAACTCACTGAACTGGTTTTTTAGAGAGAAAAATTAAATCTAAACATTGTTGATGTTTTTTTAGCTGACACTAATACTCACTGTTATCATCAGTCTGGTCTGCGTTTGGTACAAGTCTGCAGTTGTCTGGTCCTGGTGGCAGGGTATCGGGGATCCCATCGTTGTCATCATCATCGTCACACTCGTCACCCATTCCGTCTTTGTCTGTGTCCAACTGGGAGCTATTGATTACGTGTGGGCAGTTATCCTTGGTATCCTGGTGACCGTCACCATCACTACAGGGGAAGTGAAACGATTACGCATCGTGAATAAATGCCATAGTCACAGTAGTCTGAGGTAATTGTTAAAAAATGGCTCATTTTTACCTGTCTTGATTTGTGTCACAAGAGTCTCCGACCAGGTCATTGTCAATATCGGACTGAAACGACAGCACAGAGTTCACTAAAATGTTTCGAAAATCAAAGGAAAAATTACATTTTTTCATGGTCAACTGTAGACTGACGTACTCAGTCCTTGAGGAAATGTGCTAAATTAATTCTCAACACAGTCTCTCTGGCTCGGACTGACCTGGTTTGGGTTGGGGATGTCAGGGCAGCTATCACAGGCGTCTCCCACTCCATCTCCATCCCGGTCCAGCTGGTCTCTGTTTTTGACTCTCTGGCAGTTGTCCAGAAAGTTCTTGAGGCCTGCTCGCCAATCAGCAGGAGCAGACTGTTCGTGTTATTTAGGGCCCAGACTGACACTTTCAGCAGTGAAATATGACTTTTTTTTTTTTTCTTGAAAAACCACTCACACTGACTCAAGCGTGTTTGAGGCAAGCTTGAATAAATCAAGACCTTACTTTGAGCCAATGAATAATTACCTGATCTGTTATTTGTGAATTCACCACTTGGTTGCACTGTTGTACTTCCTATTCAGTGATGACCAGTTTGTGTTCACATGCTTTTTTCCATTCATCACATGGAGGCAGCAGCAGCAGCAGCAGCAGCAGCAGCAGCAGCACAACCACAAATGCTTAAAGGTCAAGCGGCAGCGATAAGGAAAAGCTATCTTCTCTCCTGTGGGGCTTTTTGAGGTGTAATCATGCTGCTGGATGATCAAAGCTTGTGTTCACTCTGAGGTCAGACTGCTGTCGGCCTCAACTTATTTCTTTATTTTCTGCAGTGCAGTTACTCATGCCTCAGCTGGCTCTTAAAAGCCTCCATATTACTACTCTGTAATATATGGCTACAACATGATTACAGAGATGTGTAATGTACTATAAACTATGACTGCATGAGTGTTTTTCATGTGTTATTCAATGAATGTAAGAGAGAAAAGACTAATAAATCTTAGCATTGAATGCCTTCAGTGATGCTGGTTATATAAGCACTAACGTCAGTGTTAATGATGTAATTTCTCCCCATACCGTCTCCATCCATGTCGTCATCGCAGGCGTCCCCTTTGCCGTCACTGTCGGTGTCTCTCTGGTCAGGGTTCTCCACCATGCGACAGTTATCACAGGCGTCGCCGTGGCTGTCCTTGTCACTGTTCCTCTGATCCACGTTGGGCTTCAACCAGCAGTTGTCCTGAGTCACACAGAGAACAAAACAAAAAAGAGCCTCATTCACACAATGAATATCTCTGAGTGTATTTGTGCCTGAGAACAAGCTTTTTCCGGGTTATCTATGCAAGTGTCATTGCAAGCATAACGCTTAAACCATTAGATGACAATCAATAGAGAGAACTGTTTTGAGGATAAATAGATTTTCCAAGGGGATAGTTAAACATTTGAAGGGGAGTCGAATGAGAAGTTCAATGACCCTCCTGTCTAAAGAGCAAATATGAAGCGGGAGCCAGCAGCCAGTTAGTGTAGCTTAGAACAAAGTCTGAAAAGAGGGGACTTAGCATTGCTTTGTTCTAAAATAAAGTTAAGCTAATCGGCACATCAAAAGCTCAATAATTATTATTGCATATTAAAATCAGTGAATTAAACCAACAAGTTGTTATTTAAACTGAGATTTGGTGTATATTCATGACCTATGTTCTTTTGTACAGCTAAAAAAACAGAGTTGTACTCTAGTACATTGGGTTGTTTTAGAGATACTGGTGTGTATCTTGAGAATTTCCAGATGCAATAGCTGCCTTCAGTGTTGTCACGAGGGATCTTCCATAGATACTTATTTCATATTCACTTAAACACTAATTTCAATTTAGACCAGACTGAAGGAAAACACTCTGAGAACAGTCAAATTGGGTGCAATTTATTTAACACCATAAACGAGTTTCAAGTAAATTAGCTAAGTGGGATTAATGTTCACAATGATTGTACCGCCAGCCTTTGGGCCTCCTTGTAGGTTAAATTTGGGATATGCACTGCTTCGGTCGAGTGGTCAAATTTTTTTTTTATCAATTTAACCCGAAACAGCCTACATACGACTTTATCTCCAATACGAACTGGCGCAAAAAGGTTTCAAGACCGATGCAGAGCTTGCTAACACTGAAGCTTTTGTTTCTACAACATGGAAACCTACGCACACGTGAGGGGGTGGGAAGAGACAGGTCTCTTAAATGATTTAAATTTGGATGGCAGTACCAATTTTAAATGCTGTCACAGTTACATATTGCTTCTTTAAACTATGCCTACTTTACCAATATCTAGAAGTAATCTTGATAATTCTTTCATGTTAAATGTTGTCATCCTTTTGTTTACCTCTGTTTTGTTGTTGTCAAAACTACAATAGAGAGCATAAATAATAATAAAAAAAACCCTGCTTATCAAGAATGAATACTTTCCAAAAGGAGATGTTGAATTTCCCTCGGGATTAACAAAGTATCTATTTTTCTATTACAATTACAGCTTGAAATTCTGATGTCATTTTTAATAGCTTCATAAAGCTCTAAAAAATGTTTTGGTTGCAACATAAATGATGATAAAGAAATGCAAAACATATATAAACATTTACACCAACCTGCTCGTTCAGTATACCATCACCATCTGCGTCTTCATCACATGCGTCTCCTTTACCGTCCCTGTCGGCGTCTTCTTGACCAGAGTTCGGAACAAAGATGCAGTTATCCTGTGAAGAGATGCTGCCGTTAAATGATGTAAAAAAAACAGCAGAGTTGTAACAGCAGAGTTGTGTTTGCAGACATTGTGCATGTTTGTTACCTTTTTACAGCTTGCATCTTTACACTTTAATTTCTCATCCGGGTATCCATCAATGTCAGTATCTTTTCCACACAGGTATCCGTTACCTGCCCAGCCGATTCCACACTGACAAGACAAAAGTCACTCTTCAGAATATTAGAAACTTTACAGAGTTTTGACTATTTGGTGATTCTTTGATGCAGGTTGTAGATATATGAATGTGAGTTTAAAAAGTACCTGACAAGTGATGGATCCATCCCTCTCTACAGCACACAGTGCGTTGATATCACACGGGTTGGTCAGGCTGTTCCCACAGCTGATCTCTGGCTTGCAGCCCTTTGTCTGATCTCCTGTGAACCCTGTCTTACAGCTGCCGCAGTTGTAAGAGCCCTGTGCAGGAATGAATACACCTGGTTCTTCTTTGGGCAGTGATTTGTAAGCCACATAAATAAAATAATTGTCCTACACGTGCCCTTTGTAGTTTTCAGAATTCTTCGGGTTTAATTGCAGTCTTACCACAGAGTTGTGACAGATGGAGTTTGCAGTGCAGCCTCCGTTGTTGGGTGCTTTGCATTCATCGACGTCGTCACAGACCTGCATTTGGCAACATGATAAATGTAAACATGAAATATTTGATCTTCATAATTTTAAGTTTCCTTAGTTAATTTCAATGTAAACATATTTTATGTAGAAAAAAAAAAAAAGACTTATTAGTCATAATAAAAGTACAGATTCCAAGCATTTGTGGCTCAACTACACATTATATGCAATGTATCTATTACTGATAACTTTCACTTAGACACTAAGACACTTAAATACCATGATTAAATTGAAATATACAACAAAGACTTAACATGGGGCTCCTAAACATTGCCCTTTAAAAACAAACATGATATTTTCTCATCCATTTCCTTCCCCTCCTCTTCAAACTGATTTTATTCAGACCTGATTTGGGTTTGACAAATCACAAGGGTTTATCTAATCTTGAATGGATTTTATTGCTGTTGAGGCATTTTGTTATACAACCACAATGGCTTTCCCTGACGTGAAACATTAGTATAAAAGGAGCTGGATGGCTGTGTTTGACTTCTAACTCATAGGCGAAACATCCATGTATTAAGTTCAAATACAAGCTGCATGAATCTGATGTTGGAGCGAGCTACCTATTTTCTAAAGCCTACTGTTATGTCACGCTGTGTCTACAGCTACTGAGAAAAAGGCTTTGATGATCTGAAATACACTCAGGAATGCCAGACTTATTTAACATTTGTGAATCTGTCCAACACTCCCTTCTCATGACAGACCTCTTACATGATTTATTTTAAAATGTTCAAAGAAAGACAAATGGGTGGATGGATGGATAGATTGGCATTGGCATGACTCAGTTTTTATTAGTGACTCTTTAGAGGGGAAAACCGCTGGGTTTAAAGTGGTCTGAAGCTCACTCTTACATTATCAGCTACAGAACTTAAACGCTGCAGTGGAGCACAAGTTATATTACATTATACATAGGGGTGGCACAACATTTCCATAATATATTTATACATTGTCCTCCTGGCTTGTGTTGTTGTTATGGAATCGCTGGAGTTTATTATCAAGATTTGACAACCACTTCACAACTACTTCATGATTCCTCACATGGTGCTGAAGACATGAATGGAGATGAAGTAAACGGAAGTTAATTCAGAAGTCGATGGCGAGATAACTTCAGACAGTGGAGAAAAAAGGCTAACAAACGTGACCAGATGAAACTGACACCAAACTGAGGAGGATAAAGACATTAATCCTGCACTTTTTTTTTTCGAGGCATTCCTCTATAATGAAACCCCATGATGTATCATTATATAATTATCTTACATGTCACTTGTTGCAGACCACTGTATATCATTATTATTATGATCCTTTTATGGCACAAGATATTGAAAGTTACACTGCACTAGGTAAGAAAAAAGTATAGGGATAATTTTTTACTACCTATATCTCATACAAATGTAAACTTACTGGAAAAATAACTTTCCTACAATTTGCCCCTTATTACATAATATAATGTAGATCTTTCTCATCAATTAAAAAATTTCACCATCTTTTGAAAGCGGGGATTGTTTAATGTTTTTTTTAATCCACTCACCTGTTTGTTGGTCTGGGCGAACAAAATGCCGACACCTTCAACTGCCAGTCCAGTGTAGCCCAGCGGACAGACGTCACAGCGGTACCCCGGGGCAGTGTTTACACACTTTACTCCAGGGAAGCAGGGGTTAAACTGGCACTGCAGAAAAGAGCACATGGTCTCTGTTAAGGCTCTTCAGGCCTGATGACATTTTTACTCATGCAAAAGAGAAAACGCTGAAGGGGTTAGTGGTTAAGAGGGGTCACAGCGAACGGGAAGAGACGCTCAAACACACATCTTTGTACTTCTGTCATTATAACGACCTCATCAACCATTTTAACTTCACCTCTGCTTTTAGCTCACATTCTTAAACCCTGTTGTGTTTTTTAGATTCTGTGAAGTACCAACGAGCCGCTGAGTCTTTATTATTTCTTCATCACAAGATTTTATGTTCAATAAAAAAAAGGCTTGTGAAATCTTGTAGTTTATTGAACTCCTTCAAATCACTCAAAATCACTATTCCAAGCTGAAAAAAAACTGGTTCAAACAGCCCGAACTGTCCTTAATTACAAATTTATTGAATATATATTTGTATTCAGTATTCTTAATGTCCTTAAAGATACAAACTGAATACCACACCATTTAAATCAGCAGCTTGGTCCAGAACTGGCCCTTAGAGGACATTAGACTTGGCCAATCAGTCATTGACAAAATATATGAATATTGTTTCATCCACTTTTAAATTATGACATAAAGATCACAGTCAATGTGATTCTTGGCCTGAAAGAATTTCCACGTTATTCCTTCTCTTCCGCATCTTATTTCCTGTCAACTGTATTCAAATACAATATGAGCGACAGTCCCAGTTCACTGGTTTGACTACACACTGGCAGAATTTCTGTATGGGATTATAACAAACTTTCTTCTCAAGAGAGAAACAGCCTGAGGCCCAGACTTATCTCATGGGGAGTAAACATATTTGCACATTATGCAACCTCCAATTACATTGTGTAGATCGACTTTTTAACTTCATATTGACGAATAGACAATAGTTGGCTGATGGACCCACAACAAAACTCGTTTTGATCAACATCTATATCCTGCTTTAAAAGAGAAAATAAGAGACACACCTCTTTACCACATGTTTGTAAGCCAAATGCATGCAAGGTGCCTGCTGCAGCTTAAGGACCCCCTTGAGGCAATCCTCTCTGTTTACACAGGAGGAGGCTCGGGTGGATTTAACAAGCTGTTAGTTTAAACTTTTTCATTTGGATCCAAATCCAGAATATTAACATGCTGCTTTGCCTAATGAGTACAAGATGATGATAAATCAGTTTTAGCTATAAAAGCCAACCAAGCCAGCTTAAGCCTACCAATATTTGTCACCATCAAACTTTGAGCCCTAGAATAGCACAAAAAACGTCCCCACTCATGTGGATCTTTAAAAAAGAGGTAAAGAATAACAAATGCACACAACACAAACGACAAGCCTTACCTCGTCCACATCATCACAGTTGAAACCATCGCCAGTGTACCCATCAGGACACGGCCCACACTCCACACCATCCGTTGTCTCTGTACACATATCATCACGGAAGCACACACCTGGGGCACACCTTGGTTTCACCACCTCAGTGCCACCCAGACCTTGAAATAACAGAAGAAACGGCATCTAAATAAAACATTTTTCTTTTTCATTAACTCGCCATAAGTCACCACATTTTCTGTTGCATGGCGTGACTGTTCATGGACATGATCTCACCGCAGGCCTGGCACTCTGATATGGTGTTTCTGAGAAAGGAGGTCTCTTTGACCTGAAAGAAGTCAAACATGAACAAGTTTATTTGCAGTCATGAAAGCTGTCAGGGAGGTTAGAAAGGGAAGGAACAGGGATTAAGTGGCCTCAGAGGTACCGTTAGGGGGAGTTACCTGCTGAATGAGGACGTCTTTCAGCTCGTTTATCACCTTTGTTAACTCCAGCATTTGATTGGACAGCTGCTTCGTGTTGACCCCTAAGAGAAAGGAACCATTATTTTGTATGACTGAAGCAGAGGTGGGGGATTCTCTGAGCCTGCTCTCAGGTCACTTTGGCAAACACTAACTGTTGTTTTCTCACTTCCAGGATTGTTTTCCTTGGAAACATTTGTCTATCTCTGTGGGTGTTTACTTCCACGGAAGGTCTCTTACCCAGACTCTGGACGGAGTCTCTTTGTTGGAAATGGCAGTCTTGTATCGAAGCAACATTCTCAAATGAGTCCCCGACCACCAGCTTGAGCTCGTCTAAACTCTCCTGTTAGAATGGAAACAAATAGATGACGAAGCTAGTTGAAAACGTCCGTATCCATTATTAAGACAGCAAACATTCATTATTTAATCCCTGAAGGTGTTTTGGGGGTTGTTGCGAGCAAAAATACCAACTTTTCATTCTTTTTATTCTTTAATGGTGCACTATGGCAAGGAAAATTTGGTCCCCAGAAAACTGTTTGAAGATAAAAAACTGTGTGAGAACTTATGATGGGGGGTCTGCAACAGTGAAACCGTAATTCTCCTGGTAGCTGTTTAGCTCCAAACAGTGTTCCAGGGTCATTTTGTTTCTTTCAATAAAGTTTCTTTATTTGGCTCAGAAAATTTCACTTCCCCAACTTACCAATTTCACTACCAAATCTACAGAGTGCACCTTTTAAAGAAGGCAACGTATATACTCTGGCTTGAAAGAAAACATATTGGGAAGTATTCCCTATACTGAATTCCTCATTAAGCCACAAAGCTGTCAAAAGGCACAACATTACACAAGTTTAAAGTCCACATTACCCTGATATCTGTGAAAAGGACACACCCTGTGTTCAAAGGAGGATCTTTATCAATGTATATTGTTTACAACGCTCTACTCATAATTTGGGTTCTGTGCAAGAAGAGAAGTTTGATGAAAGACTCGAGGGATCACGATCTCACTCAACGACAATGACAAACAAATCACTGACTTTTTTGAGATGAACGCTGACACAGCCTCAAATCAGAATCGGGACATAGTCTGTGATTGGCTGACTGACTCAACCAAAGGCCTCATGGGAAGAGAATGGACAAATAATTACAAGAATGCATTAAGAATTTGATTAATTCTTTTGCAAATTAGACTCTTTTGAAAATGAGACACTGGAGCATCTTTGAACAGCTGTAGCTGTCGGCTGTATAGCAAAATATTCAACTGTGTCTCTTGCATACAGCAAAAAACATATATTAAAAGTACAGTGAACAATGTCATCTTGCCATGAGTTTGGTTGATTGTACATAGACTTTCAGAAGTTGGTTTACCTGCTCTCTGGCCTGCATGATCTTCAACTCCACAGTACCATAACCTGCTGGTAAACCCTGGAAGGCAGCTGGGAGATCCCTGACTGTCTCCACCAGCCTGCAGTCCAGATGCAGCTCCACCCCGCCCGGCCCTTGCTGCTGAAGCCCCTTCAGGTGGAACAACAGTCGGTGCTGTTGGCCGTCTGCCAGCACCAGGTTGTTAAAGGTTACTGAGCTCATCCTCTTGTCACTCCGCAGGTAGCGTAACACAGCTTTGAGAGGACAGAGAAAGGAAGGAGAAAGAGATGGTAGCAAAGGCAAGACAACAGAGGAGAGATGATTTAGAGGAAGTGTTTACTGTAAAAGGTTTATTCATCTAAATTACAATAAGACTAAGAGTCTGCCTAACTGGCGAATCTTCAGTGCAGTGGGGCTTTAATCTAAATGGTAATGTCCGGACACATTCAACTATATACAATAAAGATAACATATGAAATGCAGTGTTTAAAGCCCTGGAAATTGACTCAGCTTTTCCGCAACCTGTCCTTATTACAAAGCCATAAAGCCTGTGTGCAGAATTCAGAACATGTTGAACTCATTTGACTAGGTAGTTAACACTAAGAGGAGTTGACTGGCTCACAAAACAGGAAATTAAAACAAAATGATTGGAAATGATTAATAAAAGAAGAAAGCAAAACCCAGAAGCCATTATAGAGAGGGTTAGACGTCGAGATGTTTATGTGTTCAATTAAAAGGTGTTTGCCTTCACGGTATTTGAAAAGTAAGTCGTAAGTCGCTGGAAAGCTTTAAACAGCTGCGTGTTGTTAAAGTTTATGAAAGTGGTGAGAGAGAATAAAGGCTTTAAATTTGAAGGCTGTGAAATTAAAAACAATGAGATAAAAGACACTAAAAATTTCCCATTTAATTAAGGGGAACAGCAGAGACTTGGGGTAATTCTTTGGATGCTAATGCTTGTTGACCCCGTTTTTAAGCCCAGTCTTTTAATCAAACGTTATTAAAGAAATATTGATCAGGGCAGCTTTAAACTGCACCAGAGTCTCTTTCATGTTCTCCTACCTCTGTTCAGCTTCCCCATCACGGTGAACTCAAAGTACTTGCTGTTGTCCCTGGGGTTGTACAGACCAAACACAGTGGTTCCGGTCTTGGGCTGCAACTTGAAGGAGGCGAGGATGAAAGCCTCGTTCACGCCTTGCTCTGCCAGACCCCCCTGCAGCAGGTCTGGCAGGCAATCGGGCGAGGTGAGCAGATCATAGACTGTTGATAGATTTGGGAAAGTGAGAAATTGTACAGCAAATGAGCAATGGATGGTGAGAGTTGGATATGTACAACCTGGAGCCATGTGCTTCAATCCCAAAGTAAACACATGCTGAGTTAACAAGTACAAGATGACAATGTTGACCCAGTGTTTGTCGCTCTTGCAGCACAAAACTTGGCAGAGAGATTTTGTTTAAAAAAAATCCCCACAATGTGGATAATGAAGCAAACGTAGTAGATGTACATTGAATACTTTTGTATTTCTTTTGAAGGCGCCATCGTGAAGCTCTTTAGATGATAATGCTTGAATATTCCCCCACATTTTGTTCTTGCAGGCAGAATTTAGACATAACTACTGGCAGGCTGCTTAGTGGGAGTGATATGCCAGAGAGACACCGTACACTACTTGTGGTTAGATTCTCTTTTTTAATAAAGTGACTTGGGAGCTGGAAAGGCTTCGAGAGGATGTGCAGGGAATCTCTAGTCTGCCATCTGCTCACATCATGAATGCACAAGTAGCCTGGAAGCAGTCAGCGAGGTCCACTGTCGTGAGGGAGCAAAATTGCTCCCAAATGCTTGCAGAAATTGGCCGTTGTCAGCCAAGATTGTGAAGCTTGATCCCCAGATGAGATCTCCCCCCCCCCCTTTCCTTACTTTTATGTCTCCCTTCTGGCGACAGGTCCCTCATCTTTTTTGTCCGGCACATGTTGTATTTTAGGATAACATGGGGGATTTGAAAATGTGTGCAGTTAAATATGACTAAGCCAGTGAAAAGGCTTTTTCCCACTGTGTCATCAAAATCTCTGATGACAAAAATGCCACGATCTCTTGGTGAGTCTTACAGAGACTGTATGTTTATGAGACATTTTGGTCGAATAATTTGACAAAAGTTCAAAAATGTACACACAGCAAGAGATGCTTTATGCTTTCACACACTCGCACACAAAGATGAACACTTGCACTTAAGCACACAGTCCTGCTGCTGTTCATAAATCTTCTCGACAGAGGGCTCAGAGGGGGTAAGGGTCGTCTTACACCAGAGATCCTGAGAAAGTGCCTCATTTCACCCCTTGATTAACCTCAAATTTCAAGCTTCATAAAACTAGTTCAACTGAAAGCCATGAAGTAATCCAATGTCTTGTCCTCTCCTTAACACCAGCAAACAAATACATCAGTTTCAAATCGCTATAAAGAGTAGAAGTCACAGCAGTGTTTGTTTTACTGCTAACACATTCTTCTCATTTGTTGAAAGCTGTGATGTATTGCAGTGTTATGGTTAGAGGTGCCCAGTCAGCCGTCAGTAATGATGGAGGAATAACATCATCAACATCAGCATGTAATGAACGTAAAGCTCTGAAAGCACAGTTTTGCAATAACCATGAGTAACCTGCCTAAGGAAAGCAGAGAGCAAACTATATTTCAGCATTCTTAATAGTGTGCTTATTTACTTTTTTAGCTAGGCTAGAGATTCCCTGATATTATAACAAGTTACTGTGTTAAGCTTGTATTGGGTATCTTCCACCATCCAAGTTAATGCACTCACTTTAATTTATTACTCCAGATTTTTTCTGAAATAATTCAACAATTTCATTATTCTTAGCCTCAACATCATAGTTTTTTTAATTGAGACCGATAGTAGCTTTGATTTCAAACAGCAACACTGTGATGCTAGCAGAGAGTGCAGAGCTAGGCAAGCTAGCCAACTGTTGCTGTGTGAGGTAATTTTTCTCAAGATTTATTTTTGTTGGCTTTTTTTATGCCTTTATTCAAAGACAGGGCACTAGATACAGTCGGAAATCAGTTGTGAATGACAAGCAGGAAAGGAGCCACATGTTGGATTTGAACCTGTGCTGCCCGTTTTAAGGACACTCGTGTGTCAATGCAGTGTTGGCAGTATACAGAAATATACTTAGGCTACATTTCTTTGACCACATTAGAATCAGAATATTACATATACTCAGCTGTTGAGGTTATAAAAGGACACACACACATTTACAATATTGCAACTGGAGTTTTGAAAGATAACCAAAACAGTAAGGTTGAGACTCTGATAGCTAAAGAATGACTTAACACTTGCTATAAAACTCCATAAAGCTGAGGCGAGATGCAGGTTCAGGAAATAATTCTCTTTAGGAATGTCAATACAGATGACTTCTTTCACATTTTCACATTTATGATACATTGTTAATACAAAACTATCGATTAAAGTGTCGGGAGTCCACTTTTTGCCAAGGGAAATTCAAATTCCAGTAATCTCAACTCCCGGGGAAGTCATCCTTGAGACATTAATGTTGATCAATAACCCATTGCAGAAGTCTAATGGCTGTTTTGTGCTACTAAAATCTTACTTACCGCAGCTTTAAACTGGTCTCCCCCCCTTCAACACAGTCATGCAAACAATGAGCCATTTGCAAAGAAATGATAGATGATGAACCCCATTAATCTGGACTTGTTTTATACATAACATCAGGAGTATAGTGCCAAAAGATTGCAGGGATTAATGGGTGCATGAATGCTATGCCATCCATCACTGGCTGTAAGATGCTGATAAAATGAAAACATCAATACTTCTGCAAGTGTTCTGCAGCTCCGGATTGTGTATAACCTTGAACAAGTTTGTGTGTGTGTGACTGTCAGAGAGAAAGAAGAGAATCTGTGTAACTTGAAGTTCAATCTTGGGCCCAGATCATCTCTGATTATTCCCATGTGTGTGACCCAGCTGAGACTTTGTTTAAATTCATTTGAGCCAGAAAGCTGAACCCTCTGAGCTGGAGTAATCAAGCAGATATGGCTGGAGAGATTTGAAAAGGAGGGTGAGGGAGAGATTGTGGTTTTAGACTCGACTTGTCAACTTTATTAATTGTCTTTGTCTTCCCGGGTTTAACCGCCTCATCTCTTTTACAACTGGCGGGGATATTTAGCATTTTACTCGTACCTCAGTGAATATCACACACCATGTCTAATCCTCTGTGTTCTTTGGGTTCGCATATGATATTCTCTTTCACAGTCTCTGCTTTATCCATTATGCATTGAACTCATACATGGTGTGTTGAAATACCCGGTGGTGGAGGCATTAAATCTTTTTTGACACATAATAAAAACGGAGGATTACATCACAGCCAGATAGTCAGAAAAATACACCATTCCAATAGAATCAAAGACATCGTTCTTTCTTTTGTGCCTCAAAATTTCATCTCGATTTTTTTTTTCAAACACAGCTGTTGCAACCTCAATGAGACACAGTTTTTTAAATGTTCCATAACATATAAATGATTCATATTAAGAGCTAATTAAAACACTCAAAGTAACACTTACCCAATGCCTGGGCTTCCACGTGTAAGCAAAGTTTTAATAGCAGCTGCAAGGCCAGAATAAAGGATGTCCAAAGACCCATTTTGTCCTTCCAACTGATCCCAGATCAGCACTTTCACCTCAGTGACTTGTTAGTCTGTGACACAATGGCAGTTTCCCGTATGTCAGCCCCTGCCGTGAGTGGTGCGTTCGTGTTCCTGCCTTTCTTTTTCAATTAAAAGTTAGACAAGGCTGTCATGATAAACCTAAGGGAAGCTGCTGTCGGTGCACTTGTGTCTAAGTGTGTGTGTGTGAACATAGACTGTGAATGTGAGGACTGCAGGAATCTTTCTAAGGGAGGAGCATGAGGGCCAGAACCTGCTTTTAAAACCTTCCTCAGACGGCCCCATACAGAGAAGGAGTGACCTGGGAGAAGTCTTTGCATTGGCTCTTTTATGCTGCTACTAACTCCCAAACGCTCCAACACAACTTTACAGTACACAATCAGCGTCTGAACCATGTTTAAAATCATGTTTCAACTCAACTTAAACCCTGATTATTTTCGACTCATGCCTTCAAGCTTGACTTGAATTTCTGAAAGAAAAAAGTGTTTCCGGCCTCCAGCAGGCAGACTTGGTGGGGTTTTTTTCCACACGTACTCTGAAAAACAGGGTGTTTTTTTTATTTACTCTCCTTCCAGGGATAATGTATGACACCTTTTCTAATGCCCTTACTCTCCCCCCCCTCCCTCCGGTCAAATTCAGGAAATGAGCGCTCCTGAGCTTGCAACTTAACAAGTCAAGTAGAGCTTCAGACAGAATGCCAGCTCAAACGGCCTCTAGGTCGTCAGCATGTCTGGCACCAGGCGACTCGGCACATTTGGTGGAGATGAGACGGAAGGCTCAGGTCTTAATGATGTTTGTTTTTCCTTTTTTCTCTGCCCGTTGTGCCTCATTATTGAAGCACACTGAGCCTTATTCTGTGAGTGAATGACCACCATTGAAATCAAAAATACTGATTCTGCAGTAAAGACCTTTGAATCCTTGGTTAGTTTATTAAAAGAAGAGTCTCTGTGGCTCTGAGTTGATGGTCTTACTTAAAAGGATAAACATGCATCTATGGCAACAAGACGAGGCAAATGAGTCACAGTTTCCATACTTCTACCTCAGGTTAGCCTGTATAACCCTGCTCAAGTCTGTTGTTGTGTAGTGATCAGGGCTCCAACAGGACACCCAGAGTTTTATCTTCCCTCTGATTGGTTTTTCAGAATGAGTCTTTACATGCATATGGGTTCTGGATTACAAAAAAAACCCTCCACAGACCTCCATTCATGGTCCGCAGCTGTGGTACAGAGCTCAACAAACCACATAAAGTCTGCTGCAGGATCTGGGCTTGAGTCACATCATGGTGCGGTTGATGAGGTCAGACAGTGATGGCTGCCTCTGGCTGGGAGATAAAACCAAACCCCAAGTGTGTCTGACACCATCCCCTGACTATTTTTGATTGTGATACCAATGAGACCGTATCCAGAGACTCTGATATTCACTCGTAACTTTGCTTCTCTCCACGTTTAGTTGCCAGCAGACACAAATGATTATAGCATTGCTGTAACCACAAATAGAACAAAAATGTACTGTTACCAATGACCTGAAGCGGTGGTTTCATGCAAATAAGCATTACGAGAAGGGCTTTTTGTACTCATCAGGGAGGTCTGACAATTAGCCTCTTTTTAAAACCATTGAACCACAAAGGAAACAACACAAAAATGGGCTAAAACAGTAGTGATTAAAGGTGAATGATACAACATGTGGTAGATAATCAGCAAGACAGAAGATGTTTAACTGTAATCCAAGCAGTACAGATATTTTAGCAACAAATATTTTGACCGACAGGATGGATTATTTCGATTTACTTTTCTTTCTCAAGCTAAAATAAAAAGAGAGGGAGAAAGTAGAATCATGAGTAATATATATTTTTTAAATGTCACATGTCAGTTCATCATCTGTTTTTCTGTTATAAATCCAGGGCAGTTACCAGGTTACACCACGACAAGTCCCACCACATCTAGTAAATGATTTGTTACCTTGAGCACTTGTTAGCTTGAGCACACCACCAGCTCTGTGTTTCAAACACATTCACTGACCTGAAACAAATGCCCATGTTTCACCGGACCCAAAATATGTTTATCCACTTTTTGTGGGTTGTGAAAATAATAAAGCACAACGGAATATATCCCAGGCTCTAATACATACATATGCCATCTTTGCATGCGGATGCGTCAAACCTGCTTTCCAATAGACAAAATAGGTAACAAGCAAAACAACCTTTTTCTAATCATACTAGGCCTAGTTTAATCAAAGAATCAATGCGCAATTTTTTCGAAATAGCATATAAATGATTTTGTGATTTTGAGAAAACATGTTTTGATAATATTCATGCATGGCTCTTTTTGTCTTCTGGACATATTAATGGAATACACTAGTACAATTTTTCTCTTCAGTGGGACATTTTCTGGTGCTACCGAAAAAGATTTCTAAATATTGACTGTATGAGGAAACAGTTTTTTTTATGACAAATGAATTACATTATCACATTCACCACATAAAAGTTCTTCACAAAAACGTCTTTCATAGCGACTTGCTTCAGTCTTCTTGTGTTCGAGGAATGAACACAGACTTTTACAACATGGTAAACCACAGCCGGTGGTGACCATAAGTCTCCTCAGTCCTGCGCTGTGTGCTGAAGTGCTCATTACACCATGGGATGCAACGTCCTACAAGCTATGCACTGTCTCACCTGATGAAGTTATGTAACAGCAGCCAGTCAGCAAAAGGGGTCTCATCCAACACCTCATTAACTCTGCAGTATTTATCAAAATCCTCTACTCTGTCTCATGAAGGGGCCAAACTCCAAACCTCAAATTATAGCATTAAATTGCCTGAATTTTGGAAATTAGACAGACTGTGACTCTGAACTTAAAGTAGAGGTTTATGAAACAAACCCACATCCTGAAGCTCGTTCAGACTGAAAAATTCAGAGACAAATTGGTGTGTCACGTTGGATCTTTTAGTTTTTTCTTTTTGAGATCAAAATCTGTATGGAGGTCATGAGTTCAATTTAAACCTCAAATATTAGAGATCCAAAATTCATCAAAAGATTATTCTGAGCGAGATGGAATAGAATTCTTTCAGAAATCAGACACTGCTCATTACAATTGTAGAAATTAAGTGTTTTGCCTTGAGGTTTTGAAAGAAAACAGGATGTATAAAGTCATTATTTGTCTGAACTATTAGTCTGTGTTGTGTAGAGATTGAAAGCTAGATTCTATCTTACTTCTGAAGATTGCAGGAAACATAGACAATACAATGTTTATTATGCTTCACATCCCAGCGTAACATCTATTATTATAATAAAGCCTAACATAGCGGGGGTGAGCTGTAGCCTAAACAAGCCTCTCACCCTGGCTCTGCCTTCCCTGTCCTTTTTCTCACATCTATCACAGACTATTCTCTTATTGCCTTGTCTGTAATTTAGAAGGACTAGTTGTGTTTTTGTTTGATAGCTTGTGTGTGCCTTTTTTAATGAAAGATCCCAAACAAGTTATGTGGGTAGGTATCACAGATGGTAAAAGCGCTAGCATCGAGGAGGGTGGACATCAGAGTGTGTGCTGCTCTTGCCATCTACGTTCACAGTTGAGATGTGGGGGCCATTAAAGGTAGACTAGATCGTATCAGCATTGTCTATTCCTGGAGCTTACATGTACATGCATGGCTATGTTGAAGTTGGCAATGCTCTTTAGTCGTAAGCAGGTTAGAAATCAGTAGGCTAAAGGCATTGGGATGAGGTTGCTGAGTGTGTGTGTGTGTGTGTGTGTGTGTGTGTGTGTGGGAGGGGTTCACCTCTTGTTATTAGGCCAGACATTTATTATGTTTACTTTCAATCAATGTGATGACACTGTAACATAAACCTGAACACTTGGAAAAACATTGCTATCATGCTGAAAGATTGATGATAGGTGCACAAAGATCTTCTCAGAATCGCCTTAGTTCAGTCGAGGAACATAATGTTTCAAAAACAATGTGTTTTCAGCGTCTCACTGATTTTCCCGGTATTTTGCAAGCCTATACTTCATGACGGCCCCTACAAAGCCGCTGATGGAAGTTGCGTTTGATGGTTTTGCCATGTGTAAACTCTGAGTTCACTCTCAGACTATCCAGCTGCTCCTTCAGTCTCTCACACCAGCTGGATAGGTTCATGCTCACACACTCTGTCTCAGTACGTGTCTCAGCTACTCCTACACTCTCGATGGGGAAAGCTGTAAATTTTCTCTGTAGATACTTGACACCAAGTCGACGGCGCAGATCCATTTGTCTCCCATACTAACACCTCAAATTCTACCTCCATCAATTCTTTGGGCCTTTTCCTTCTTTAGCCACATAAGCTACACAGCTCTAGAGATTGTATTGTTAGAACACTTCTTTACATCTGAATGAAATCGTTCAATAACTTTAGATTGCCTTGAAATGTATCCCAGAGGATCAGCCCTAATGACCTTCTGATGCATGAGAATGAGGTTTTGTGTAAAAGTGTTGCGAACCTTTGGATGGATTCACTACTATAATGTTACAGACATGTGTTCCCCAAAGGAGGAATTTTGGTAACTTTGATGATCTGTAACTTTTGGTCTTGTGCCAGTATTTGGCAAAGATTTAAATTGTGACAACAGCGGTCAATGGTAAATGGATTACCACTACCAATGCATTTCTACTGCACCTTTCTAGTCTTGTAGGGATTCAAAGCATTTTACCCTTCATATCTCTATCACCCATTGTCACCAACTTATTCCTGATGGTACATGCTGCTATTTGGGACGTAACCAACGTGTTCTGGACCCATCCTAAACCACATACACAGGTACATTTTTTCACCAACAGCCCTTTGGGAGAAATGGTTTTGTATTATTGGCCATCGTCTCTTCAAGATGTTACCAGAGGAACAGGGAAGTTGTTTCAAAGGTCTGATATTATGCAAAATGCACTTTACCATATTTTTCCAACACAGATGTTTCTACTAACCACGCAATTAGTAGCAAAGTACATCCTCTGTATTTTGCCTGCTTCTCTTTTAAGAAAAATGTGTGCTCATAGAGGCTGTTTGGAGGTCTTCCCTTCATAATACCACAACGGGCAGTAACCCCTCCCCCAGGTGGGTGACACTCCCACAGATAGGTGTTTGTTCTGCCCTTTGAGTCTGCCTTTTTACCTTAACGCAATTGGCCATGGTGCAAGAAAGCGAAACCTTCCAGAGGAGCTTGCTTGCATTTAAAGCTATTGGCCCAGAAACAGCCTGTTCTAAGCAGGGCTGAATAAAGGGCTCAATAGGCATGATAAAATGTAGGCTCAGAGTGGATTTTGAGCTAGAAACTTTACAGAAATGTTTTACGGAGCTTAGAGACTTATTTAAACTTTTTAAATAGGACTATAATATGTGACCTTTAAGAAAACACATTTGCTGAAATGCTCAAATAATAATTATTGGTAAAAGCATTAACTTTGAGCGTTAATGTGACAAAATCCATCCTCCTAGCATGGCAATAGACTCTTCGAGGACAGGTTAGACGAGAAAGGACTATGTATGACCTGTTTTCAGACTGTATGTTCATATCTTTTGTGAGCGTTGACTTGAATTTGGAAGGGCTGCAAACACCATAGCGTTGAGATAGCCATGGTTTTTCATATCAAAAGCTACGGAAATAGTTCTTAAAAGAACATGGGAAAAGAAAGAAAGAAATGTACATTTTAATCTCTAGGTTCCTTCAGTGAAGTGGGTGCTAATGTTGGATTGTCAGATTTGGAAAGCCGCAATAGCTTTTGGACACAGCAAGACCGAGTATGAAAGGTCTGTGTGTTTAGCTGGAGTGGGAATCTAAACTATTCGTTTATCTGACGAGCAGTTCTAATGAAGCATACAAGCCGCTTTACTTTTTTTCTTTCTCCTCTGTTGTAAGTGAATGCACTTTTGAGTAAAAGAAAACAAACCTATTTTTACTCCTCTCATCATGTTCAGAAAAACTACTTTATGACAAAACATCATAAAAGAACTCCTTCAGGATGTGAGGACAAAATACACCTACACGACTGAGCAGCTTGTTTACAGAGCGAACAGCACACCATTGTTCTCCATTGAGTCTTACTCCAGGTGCTCTCATTAATCCTTCATAGTTCTGGCACATTGAGAGCAAGCGTGTCTGGGCTGGAAAGGTCTGCCATACGGTGGGAAACAGCGCATAGTAGGAGAGCACACAGGGTCATCTGTTCTACAAAGTCATATTGTAAAGGGTGGCCGAGAGTTACAAAAATATGAATAACTTTGTCAGACAGTGTTTCGGGCTGGAATTAATCAGAATTTCAGATCACACTTTAGAAGACATGGCATCCTCTCTCTTCAAACTGTGCTTATTGAACCACATTTCAAATGTAAAAGATGAATATACTTATTGTGCATGAGCCTAACTATTAAAACCCACAGACTAGGATGAAAAACTTGCGTAGGAGTGTGCTGGTTTGGTAAGCTGTGGGTTTGTCTGATATTCGAGAGGGAGTGCGTCATTCAGTTATGTAGAATTAAAATCTACAATTCCTTATAATAAGCGGTTCATGAGGGGGAAGTGAGCCACATGTGGTAAAGTGAAGTTTCTTGAGATGGAGGCTTCGAATAAGTGACCTTGTATGAATGTTGAGACACAGATTTGGTGCCAATTCAACTGAATTTCTTTGTTGCATTCAAATCCTTTGAAACTGGACTCTATATTTCCTGCCTTGTAGTATAGGAGCGGGAAGATAATGCTTTTCACAGAGAGACAGATGTCTGATCTCTATAGTTTAGCCCAGGAAATGAACAGATTTCTTCCACATTGTGTCTCAGCTTCTGTCTCCTCCACCCCCAAAAGATACAGGAGACAAAGTATGACGAGAGAATTTTTTTTTTTTTTCGCAACACGAAATTCTCAGACTCATTTTCAGTGATTCAACGATCACACATGACTTTAAAGGGTGATTGTTCACTGTACTAAATGTCCCTTTTTTATTTAACAGGACATTACAGGGTAAACGGATCTTAACACAGTCCCCTGCTAGGAAAAATCACAGAGGTTACAACAAACAAGGGATATAACCGTGTAAGAACATGATGATTTACAACAGCCTGTAGCAGCTGTGACTGCCTGTTGGCCCCCAGCTGAGGATGAATGGTTCTAGGGGAGGCTGAATCAGGGACAATCCACATGCTAACATTCAAAGCTTAAAGGATCATGCTGGTCTATTTTCACATCTTTTCCGATAATTTCACTTGGTTATGTTCTCACCAAAGCAATGTGATGTGAGAACACAACGACACAGTCAGTGTGGGAAACAAGTGGATAAGTTCTAAAACAAGCAAACAGTACATCCCGATTATCTGGATTCAGTTCCTTTCGCTTTGTTTTGGATGGAAAAGTATTTGTGTGGTTATAGTAAACAAACCTCAAGTTTTACGCTTTGTGTACAGTTGCCATGGTCACAGGTAGCGGCCAAAAAATCTATTCAAAGTCTAGCTTCTTCTTAGGGTCTTTGTTTTCTTTCTGTATTGTGTCAAGACATAAAATTAATGTCAGCAAAATAAAAATCTGAAACTGCATAAAACATTACATTAATCCAGTTTATACAATAGATCAAATTTAGAGCTGAAAGAAGATTTGTAAGCCACGGTGATAAATTACATTAATTCCCTAATAATGATCTGGTGAGCACATGTAATCATTCCTGACAAAGTATTTCCTTGTGTTCTTTGTTGTGTTAAAGTGATGCCAAAACATGCACTAGTAACTAGGCATATATTGTTTGTGTGCACGGGGGAGTGTTTGGTGAGTATGTCTGTGAATGGGAACCAGGTGCTTTTGTGCTCTTGTTGTTGCATCGTCAGCTCGGTGCGTCTACAAGTAGCTTAATGAGCTCAGCAGGACCCCTCACATCAAACACTCCGCTAATGGCTGATAAACACATTGGGCTTGGTCAGGTTGGACAACAAATGGGCGCTTTTACATTCAAGGCAACACAGCAAAGCCATCACTGTGCTTCTCAGTCTCCCCGTTCACAATCAAAGCCAGCTATTTTCATGAGATATTCAGAGGAAACTGCTCTCAGGTTTACGGGAAAGCAATAAAACCTCAAATTGTTGAATGGTCAGAGTAGCTTGTTTAAAAGAAGAGAAAAGACCGGTATGAGGTAAGGTATGACACAGGCCGATGGAAAGAAACAAGCTGGTGTGATGTCATAGCATTTCTGCAAGAGTCATTGTGTGGTTAAAAAAAATAAATCACATATCAACTACACTTTAGTGCTTATCAAGACAAATCAGTGCAGTGATTTTCAGTGATTTACCTCAGATGGAAAAGGGATTACATTTTAAGCAGATGCTTTGGTTCATTTGCAGGCAGTTGGGTTGTCTTTCCTTGTTGTTTTATACAAATACCTACAAATAATATCCAGGCAACCTGAACCCAAAGCCTAAAAATACAACTTACAAAAAATAGTGAAAGTTACAGGTCCAAGCCTACTCCAGCAAATCTTTGTGCTTTGCTGGCTGGAAATGTTTCACTTCTCCTGAATTTACTAAACGAGATGAGCATGTGTAGGACAAATGCTGGCTGAAAATAAAAGACCCAAGAGGCATATTAAGTTTTTCAGGGGTGAAGTTTAATGGGATCGTGATTGTCTTTGTTGGAGGTCAAATATTTAATCGCTTTATGGGACAAAAACCACAACCAGAGCCGTTTCTACATTCACTCAGCCAACTAAAACTCTACATTAGATTCTCCATCAAGGCAGAACAAAAACCCCCCGAGTACCACTTTTAGCAGCTCATTCGTACAGAGGGTCATTACTTTTGACAAATGACAGACATTTTGCTTTTTCAAAGGTTGGGGCAAAAAGGCTACCACATATTATTTTCTTCATTTTGCCGAACACACTGTTCCCAACGAACCGTTTTTATCTTCTCCTATTAAAAGGATTTATTGTGAGAGCTGAGTGAAACTCTCTCTCTTCCCTTTCTCTCATATCTGAGCAATCTCTCCTCTTTGATTTCACTTTGGCTGGTTGAGATCAGTGTTACTCTCCGGGAGAGTGAAAGTGACCTCAGTTTGACTCATTGGTCGGCGTCCATCCGCTCCCCAGACCCTACAACAAGCACAGACTGACAGATGAACACAGAGAAAGAGGGACAGATAGGCGGGGACCTAAGATTGCCCCGGAGAAGAAGTATGGAGGAAAATTATTGCTGTGGAGAGGACGGACTCTGACCTAACTGGTCAGACCAGGCCTGAATGGGTGCATTGTGCCATAGTAGAAGTCACAGCGTACTAGTTGTTGAAGCCGCCAATCGTTTTCCTATGTAGATCCTGAAAAAGAAAAAGAAAAGTCAGCAATGCCAATTTATTGTAATCAGCAATTGTTAGCATATCAACATAACTAGCTATCATGCCACAGTGAAAGCTACATCCAAAGCTAAGGTGAACTGCAGTGCATGTGTGGCTATACAGGTTATAGTACATGTAACATGAATTGGCTGCTCTGAGGGAATTTTTTGTAGCACACTTTCTAACACCACTCTCAGGGCACTTTTACTGTATATCTTCTAATACTGCTCTAAGGGCATTGTATAGGATTTTACATGTACAGCACTTTAAAAAAAGTCTTGGTCATTGGCAGCCCATTTACTATTAAGTATTTTACTACTTCTTGTCAGCCATTGAGTTCCTGTGAAATGAAGCTGTGGCACATCCAGCACATTTTTGCACTGTACCATATAAGCGTCGTGGTGAATTAATAAGACCTGAAGAGCAGACTGGCGTTTCTTACAGGATACAGCCCACTGAATAGCAAAGTATTGTTTTACCGGCTGACTCTGGAATAGTTTTCCTGCTCGGCCCATGTAATGAGGTCATTCATAAAGTGACTCTATTTTACTAAAACAATGAGTTCTAATTGACCTTGCTATAAAGCTTCTATGTTTCCTGTCTGCTCTACAGACATCCCTTTTATGTTCTTGGTCTGTTTGGGATGGGTGATCTCTGGGCAAACATGGAGGAATGGCTGGGTGGTGATGCCAAACCAAGGTCATCTAGGAAATGATACGACAGTACAATGCATTAAACATGAATGGGTGAAAAAAGGACTGTGTCTCACCCGACTCCAAGTGTAAGCAGGTGTGAAGCCAGCAGTGAGGGGCCGAGTAAGAGGAGAACATCAGAGGAGAAGAGGCCCCTCTTCATCACCTCTGTCTTCCTAACGCTGAGGGAGCTCTGCTGCTTTGGGTGCTGAAACACAAACTCTCTGCAGACAAACAGAGAGGGGGGGAAAGCGAGTGCAGGAGATAAGACATACAGATAGGAAAGAAGAAAGAAAGAATAAAAAGATAAACAGAAATAATGAGAACACAAGAGAGAAGAATGAGAATATAAGACAGGTAGTGATGACGGTCTGAGGCCATTAAGAGCTACTACCTGTCAAACTGAGTTATTGTTTAGCAAAAGATGAAATGTCAAGTGTGGTAGAGAGTAAATAAAACAAGGGTGATTCATGTGTTTCTGAACACTCAAAGAGGGAATACGTAAACTGAATTTAAGACAGCATTTATAACTTGCTGTCAGAGTCGAACTGAAAAGACTTAAAAACTCAAACTTTAAAGTGTGCTTTACCTTTCAACTGGTGCCAAAAGAATAACATAGAATGTTTCTTTAGTTAAATTTGAAAACGTTTGTTTTTGGAGCAACTCATGTAGTCACTTTTTCATCACACAAAAACGCCAATGTTGCTTCTGGTTGTTTGGGCAACTTCACAATGAAAACATGACTCACTGTTTAGTGATGAACCGATTAAACAAAATAAATTAAATGTGAAATTCGTTTTTAGAGGCGCTTTTAGCCAGAAGTTTACTTAATTTAGTGCACAATAATCTGTTTCCCTTTGTTTAAATCTTTATGCTAAGCTAATTGCCTTCAGCCTCTAGCATTATTACTTTTGTAAAGAGAAGGGGGTGGTAGCTATCTTCTTTTTTAGCTCTGGGCAAAAAATAGTTTATTTAAAACTACTACACATCTTTGAAAGTAATAAGACATGCTCTGAAACATGGGAAATTTAGTTGAACATCACTTCAAACATAAATCACTTTTAAAGACATGCAGCTGGTCTTACTTTGGTGGCATATTTTCAGGTCTACTGGACCAATCCCACACCCAGTCAGTATCTCCCCGCCGCTCAACTTCCTCCTGCAACGAGCACAAGGGGTGACATGATATGCAAGAGCAAAACGCAAAATGCAAGAAGAGTTGATGTGGGAGGAAAACGCAGGGCGAGAGACACAGTGACGTTAACATGTGCAACATCACGCTCATGGATGTGACTGATACATTGAACATTAGGCTTGTAAATCTTTTGAGGAAGTCTCAGACACCACTTGAAGACTAGAGGTTGGTCGCTGGGTTTCTTTTTAAATGAATTAAAAATGATTTCTAAAATACAAAGTCTTTTTTAAAATCTTGAGTTAATGAAATACGTTGGTTAAAAATCATTAATGTGATATCAGTAATATTTTTTGATTTGTGTGGAACAGGTAGTTTGTTACATGTGTGCTTCATGTCTCTGCAGGCAGACATTTCTCTGACATTAACACAGAAGCCTCTGGAAAGTAGGCTGATGTAGTAAATAAACTGACAATAAACCTGCACTCTGGTCTTTTACCAGCATAATTAAGATTATGTTATCGAAAGATATTCAATAGCACCTGTTGAAAAATCAAATACCTGTATGGGGACATAGTCGCTGTCCTGCTCACTAGTTGCTCTCGGGGAACCAGTTGACTGTGGAGTCACAGCTTGTGGAGGACTGTGGAAGACACATTTACAAAGTGAGTTTACTGTCAAGATTTGAACGGACTGCAATTAAAATAGATATATTTCTGTTTAAACAAACAGATTGGTACACATATTTTGTAAAACAAGGAAAATGGCACTCTGCACAGGAGGAGATTCATTACTGTGCATGTTTTTTTACACCCTGCTGTGCAGCTCAAGACCCCCCAAAAGCCCATACAAAAGAAAGCAATAAAAAAAAGAAAACATAACTCAGCACCCCTACCTGTCCCTACTCCTCTCACACTCAAGTTGTGCCTCCAGAAGGATCCTCTCCAGCTCCCCCTGCAGGGCGGAGGAGATGCTCTCCTGCGACCCTGTCAGACTCTCCCTGCGGCTCACAGCTGCTATCAGCTCCTCCAACTCGACCCAGGAGCCTGATGATCAAACAAAACATGGAGTCTGTGATGATGCTCAGGCAGTCAGCAAGGAGGCAGAAAACAGCAGGGCTTCATATACAAACTGTATGTAGATAAGCAGAAAAGAGATGTGATGAGGAAAGTGAACTATGTGGCCTTAATATTGAGCTTTACACCGAGTCACTTTTCTGTTAGTTTAAAAAAAAACAACACTTTACCCATTAGCAGCTCTGTCACTAGAAATTTGCCATTTTCAAACAGTGATAATTTTCTTCTTTGTCATACTTACAGTGGGTGTTAAAATGCTGTAATGTCTGACTTTTATGGTCAAGGTTGTAATTTGTGTTAATTAAAGGGGATCAGAGAAATACTGAATCCTTTCAACACTTAACTGATCACCAATAGAAAATCTTGAACATCATATTCATTTGAAAAATGCTACTAAATGCTTCAAATTGAAAGAAAAAAAAGCTTTGAATTATACACATCTATACCTGTATTTTTCTCTCATATTTGATTGCACTACAAACCGTTTTTAAACGTGGTTCAGTTTTTACAGAAACAGTTTTGTTGTTCCATTTTTTTCTATTATCTTAATAATTGGGACTTTTGTTATTATGCCGACTGGCTTGAAGTTTTCTTTGTTCCTATTTGTAGCTAATTTGTCCACCATGTTACTTTTCTGAAAAAAAACAAACAAAAAAACAAACCCACTAATCCTGTTCTGTTATTTATCACAAAAATAGGGACAACAAGAATGATTTCACACATACAAGAGAGAGAGTTTCACTCAGCTCTCACAATAAATCCTGTCCAATTGCAAAAAATCAGAACAGTTCTTTCCCTCTGAATGTGTGCGTGTGTGCTGTTGTCGACATATGGTGACGTAAGCAACATAACATTTGATATTCCAAGAGGTAATGAATGGAGAACGGACATCCGGCTAGCAGTGAACACGCACGCACACACACACACACACACACTGAAACACATGAATGAGTCTGTGCCTCTCAATCAATGAGTAACAAACACACAGCACATAAATGAGTGGACACGCAGGTTCACTGGGTACATGGTCAGGAAGAGATTTACACACTGACATACACACATGCACTCTGGTGTGTTTGGCATGCACACACACAGTAGCCAAACAGTAGGGCAGGGATAACTCGGCCTGACAGCATGCTTGCTTACATAAGATCTTATTTCTGTTAGAGATTAGCCATTCACCCTCCTCCCTCCCTTCTTTCTTCTTGTTTCTCTCGTCATGTATTCACTCCTGTGATACATTTTACAAAATATCAACACCTCATCTGCCAACCGAAGTATGATGTGATCGCTCTAATCGTCACTTTACAACACTGTAATCACACAAGCAGCAGCAGAGGAGACATGAGCGGGCACAGAGCTGGAGTAGGGGGGGGACTGTGCCATTGCCCTATTTATTTTTCTACAGAGCAGAGTTATGACATAACAACTGCCTTGTTGCCTGATTTATCTATCTGTCGCCATTCTGCAGCACTAAATCAGTGTCTATGGTGCAATTCTGTACACATTCATCTGTGCCACTGCCAAATCAGCTTTATGTAATGTGGACAAGCGCTGGATGCTTAAAAGACTCAATGAGCTGCAGCGCGACAGAATCATTTTTGATTTGCTAATAGTGTCTGTTTAGGGATTGTAGAGGGGGTGGATGTGTCTTTTTTTCCGCTAAAGGCAGGGTAGGCTCATTGTTTTGAAAAAGCAGGTTCGAGGTGACTAAATGTTTCTATGCCAGATCCAGTGCCACAAAAAAAACAATAGCTACAGCATGAGTTAGGTCCAAAAAAACGGCATTTCATTATCTTTATTAACCACAAAGGTCATCTTCGTCTGGTCAAACAAAGATGACAACAATCTAAGTAAAAGTCAATGACCAGCAAACATTATTATTAGATTTTTTACTTGCATTATAAAGAACTTCAGTGAGAGCATTTTGAAAAAATTAACAATTTGCAAAAGGATTTTACATTTTATTGAACTGAAATCCTGATGTTTTGTACAATGGAAACAGCCTAAAACACGATGCGTGTGGCTTGCAACTTCAACTGTAAAGACAAAAAAAAAGGGAGCAGATAACTGGACGGTTCCTTAAAATATACACAAAATAAACTAAAAGGGCAGACTCCTGTTGTGTTTTCCACAAGGTGTTTTGTTGCTTGAGGTTAGCCCTTTTTCTTTTCTCAGTCACTCAATGGCACCTGACTGAAGAGGTAATGACACACAATGTTTGTTCTACTGATTGATGGAAACTAGTGAAAATACCTGCTCATTTGGTAACCATCAAAATGGAGTCAAAAACTAGGAGCAACTGTATGAGTTGGTAACATTGCAGAGCTGTGAATTTTTTTCATTGTGATATGGAACTTGATATCAGCGCTTGCCAAACAAATACTGATGACATTCTCTGGTGATAGAGCAATACATTAGTTAGATATGTCAGCTGACTGACCAGTCGTTGGCTGTTTAATTGCTCCTCATATCTCAGATTATAGCCTAATAGAGAAAGATTAATAAGAAAGCTCAAAAACCCAAACAGTGCTCAGGTTATTTAGAGAGTATCTTTGAACAATTTGTAAAGATATGGATTGTTTATGATTGAAGGTTTTGGTTTTTTTTACTCCAAAATGTGCACCAGCAGCCTAAAAAACCAGTAGCCTATCAGCAAGGCTGTAAATACTAACCTCTTGACATCATGAGCTTAAACCCCCTGTACTTTATGTACAGTCCCATCGTGTCCTGCCATAACATTGCTCCACATGTTCTTCTTACCGAGCATCCTATACGTGCCAAACAATGTTCATCCAGCACAGTGGAGCTATAAGCGTCAGGAAATCTCTGCAGCGTAATTGGCTTACAGAGATACAAACAGGTGAGTCAGGGAATCCGTTTATACAATGACAGTGTCAGTGGCAACAACAATGCCAATTATAAAACTGGCACTGCCTTATTCATTCCCTGTGTTTCTCTTACACCTGCTCCCAGCCTGACATGCTGTTGGCATTATGTCTGCTCTGTTAGATATCTGCACATCAGACCTGGAGGTATGCTGCTGAGCTAATGAATGGACTCTCTGCCTACATTGTTTACCTACTGTGTTTACATCTGCATTCAGAGATCGAAAGAAAAATAACACTGTGTGCACATATAGAGCAGCTTGTATGTTATGTGTTAGCTGTTGTGATAGGAACACGTGCACTAATTTCTTCTACGTCATTGCTGCAAAGGCAGATAAACAAACGGCCTTGTCCTTGCCCCACCATCCCCTCACTCACCATAGAGTCCGTCCTCTGGTGTCTGCGAGCCGGACAGAGACATGCCTGATCGCCGGGTGAAGGATGAAGAGAGAGAGAGAGAGGGGGGGAGATGCTGACACTGAGCGCGGAGGACAAGCAGGTTCAAATGGGTTTCTTCCCTCTGCGCTTTTCTCCCTATCAATCTGGTGTTTGTTGTGGTCTAAAAGGGACAACGGGCACTGACGCTGTGCTAATCCGCCTCCTCTCCTCTCCTCCCCCTCCCTCCTCGCCTCCTCTCCTCCCTCCCTTCCCCACGTGTCAGGAGCCAAGAGGTAAACAAAACGAGCCAGGGCTAAGCAGGGAAAAGTCCCAACGATAACCAGGTACTCTGAGGTGGCAGAATGCGTGTGTGCCCTAATAACCAAGCTGTAACCTTTGTGTTTAGATGTCTGTGATGAAAAACAGTTAAGATGGTTATGTAAGAAAGTGTCATTTAATGAAAGGCTTATTTGTATGATTGTGTGTCGAGGGGACTAGTCTGTTTTAATTGTAGCATCGTAAACATGTTTATTAGAAAATGAGGCACTTATAAGCTTTTACAGCATGCTTTAGTTGATCAACTGCTTGATGTTAATGAATATGTTTTTGTACCATCATTTAGCTCTACAAACACATCTGATAAGTCTTATTGATCTTTTCTCTATCTAGCTTTCGTTCTAAGAATGTATCAATAATGATAATAATAATGTGCAGTGTTTTTGTCAAATATTCTGATGAGGTTATTGTCCAATTGTCCACTAGAGGCAGTGTACAGTAGTCTTTACATTCTGGTCAAGTCTTGGCGACATGCCAGAGTTCAGCTCTTTGATGAAGTTATTTATTTGTACTTGTTATCAGACACATTCATATTAAATATCAATGATGGCACCTCTAATGTAGTTTAGATGTTACATTCGTATACACCATCAAACTGAAAATATAAGTATGAATAAAAACAAAATACACATCGCATTGGACAGTTTAGGATGATACTTAAGTTAACTTGAAGACTAACATTACCTAAAATACATTTTCAGTTAACATTTTCTGTTTAATAAAGTCGGATGATTAAAATATACAAGGCTGTAAAGATGAAAACATTTAACACATACAAAGTATGTAAGAGGCATAAATATTATAAAACATGTTTTTATTGACTTAGAGTAATATTCTATCTTTGCATCTTGTGTTTCAGTTTCTGAACTTCCTACATTACCTTTACTGACAGCTAAATATTTGATTTTCTAACTCAGAACACGGACGCGTTTTCTGTCCAGTGTTTCATCATTCACTTGACTCTCTGAGGCTGTTTTCCAAAGTCTTCTTCACAAAGAATTCTGCATCCAAATAAGACATTATGAGCAATTTGATCATCATGAATATCACATTTTTCAAAGCTCAAAAAATGTATTCATAATACAAAATAATTTTTTAACTTTCTGGTCCAATGATGTTAAAATATCCTTTTTTTAAAATGAGCATTTGGTGTGTCTTCTAAGCCAAAATGTACATTTTTGCACCCTTTATATTTCAGGATAAATAATCTAACCTTATAGTTCTTTCCAAAATCCAGAGAATTTATTTCAAAGCACTTCTTTTTCATCTTTGATTAACTGCATTGGCAGGAGAGTATCTTTGATGTTTGCCTTAAAAACATCACATAAAAAAGATCAGCGATCAGGCTGTTCAGTGTTTCTGAATAATCACTTTATCTGCATTATTTTTATTACATATACACATAAATGCAGGAGAACATGTGTATATTTTAACCTTTCATTTTAATGAATTAGATCAAGAATTAGTTTCAGATATATCTCTTTGTATTTGAGTCCAATGAGCCCTGCAGCCAATGATTCATTTATTTCTGAGATGTTCCTATAAGACGCGCAGACCGCTGGATTTCGTTCTTGGAGACACACACATGCGCACACAAACCTACACACACACACACACACACACACACACACACACACACACACACACACACACACACACACACACACGCACACTAGAAAATTCTACTCAGAAATTATTTGAAGGGTTAATTAAAATGTTTGCTACTGACACATTAAGAACAACATCGCCACCTGGTGGAGAGAGTTAAAAGTATTTTGTCCTAAAGCTATATTCCATCTATAATTATCAAAAATTGAAACTCCTGGTCTGTTAGACTTCAACAGCTTATTACTATTAAAAACGGTTTCTTGGAATAACTTAAAAGAGCAAATATGAGGAATACTGCTTTTAATTGTTGGTGCAGCTTAAACACCTCTACTCACCCAGTCTATCGTCTCTGCTATTTATTATGTTGTCGTTGCAGCATTTCCTTTCTGACCTCCCGTCTTGTTTCAAGACAAGAGGACAGATGCAGAAAGCCATTAACCGGCCCAGAAACAAAGCAGGAAAAGTTCCCTCATCCATCAAAGGGACTTAAAAGTCTTTGACAATGTCCTGCGCCCGCTTCAGATCAAAGATGGAGACGCCAGCTGTACTCAGGTCAGGTTCAGCAAATGACTGTCCTCCTCGTTCATCCATCATGTTTGAAACTGATACAGAAAATAATAAAAACCTGTTCAGGTAATGGCCACAGTTAGATATCGCCATTAGGCGTATCCCCATATGCTGCAACGTTGTATGAGACTGTGATTGATGACTTGATCTGAGTGTAGTTTAAAGCTCTGCTTAAAATTCAACTTTTTATAGCTGTTCAGACTCGGAGTCTGATTAATGAGCGCCAGAGAAAGTACCAGTGTTCTTTGGTGGCTCTGAGCTCGGCGAAAACAATCTGATCAGCTGCATGCACTGGGGTTTGGATGATTTTGATATACAATAATTGCAATTTCTGGGCTGACCCTTAGGGTAACTGATTTATGTGAACAAAACAAAGATGGAGAAAAAGTCAGGGAGAGACACAGAGAGGAAAGATGTTCAAAATATCAGTACGACAGTTTGGTTTGAAATGTTTTTGATTAGCATGGATAACAGGAGTAAGAGTTCACAGCCAGTGGCATGTCCAGACTTTTTTAATGGGGCAGCCAAAGTGTAGCTGATTTAAACCGGGCTGACAAGGAGCATGTGCACTTGCTACATCACAAACACACACACACCCACCCACACACACTGAGATCTCAACAGGACTAACCATTCGGTCTCCAGTACTCCAGTATATGTGAACATCCACACGTTCATTCCCAAGTCGTCAAATACCATCCGTTTGGCATTTTTGGACATTTTATTGGTTCCAAGACAAAAGTTATTTTCTATAGAGTTTGTTGTTCTAGCATAATGATTTCCACTTTAGAGCAAATATGTGGAGGGTATTATGAATACAAACTTATTACACAACGCCACATAAGAACAATATTCTAAATATAAAGTTAAAACTTGAATCATGGGCCTGAATGACAGCCAACAGATATTATCTTGTGCGTTGAAAGTCAAATGGCCAGGTGTAGGTGTTTGATAAACTGTGATGATAACTTTCAGTTTATCAAAAAACACTGCCTCAATGGTTCGAGCAATTGATACATCATGGTTTACTTGTCAAACACTGCTTAAAGCTAACGTCTCAAATCTGACTGGTAGAGCGCCATTAAAAAATGTAGGCTGATAAGGTCTCACCTGGTAAAGACAATAAGTGTTTAGAGGTGGCCCATTCCACACCTAATCACCTGTTGAGCACACACACCTCAGACACACAAATGCTTTTAGGTGCCAACACAAGAATGTCAACATGACATGGCTTCAGGTTGCAGGACTAACTCGGTTGCTTAGTTTATTCAGGTAGGCTTTCAGTTATTATGCTTGGTATATTAGTTCAGCAGGTTGGTAACATTTGAGATCTGGGTTAATGTTCTTCTCTTCGCCAGACCCAGTTGATTAAAAACCCAAGACACCACAACAACTAAAATTTGACCTGATAATGGAGCTGAATCCAAAGTCACAGAAGTTATTACTAGTCATCCTCAGCAGAAAAATAATCCCTTTTTTCAGATATGCAACATTACATTTTTTAGATAATCAGTTGGGCTTATTTACCTTTAGTCCAGACACTTCTTTGCCTTTAGAGGATTATGACTAAAATCATCACCAATATTTGTTTTTGCAATTTGCAGTTAATGCAATGTGATATTAGTAAGATACATCATAATAAAAATGATATCAGTGCAGAAGAATATTCTTTTATATTTTGCCTAGAAGATGCAACAAAACAACAGAATCTGTCTATTGTGGCCTATTAACATCCTCGTTTGTGTTTCATCTTCTAAAGCAGTTCGCAGACAGCTTCTGTCTGTGCCTGAAGATTTCTAAAACTTCTAAAAAGAATTTCTTTTAAAATCCCCTAAGATGTCCTAACCCTCCAACAACTCCACTTTAATCACCCGCCGAACAGCAGAGATGGTGGAGAGCTTCAAACGTCGTCAAAAATAATGGACAGTAAACTAAACACCACCTATAAGCACTGCCAGCAGGAAAGTCTTTGTGGTTTAACTCAAGGTCCTCCGTCTGTAGCTGAATAACTCCGTCTGTTTGGAAGGCTCATAATCATTGCTTCTTTTCATTATCCTCCACTGCTCCATCTGCTGCTTTGCCATGCGGACAGTCTCCTACAGCCCCAAACATGCTCTGATTTTAACATCACTCATCTTTCAGCTTTCACAGACGTCTATGTTGCTGCCAGCATATGAAACAGTGCTCTCAGTGCAGCATATGACCCTGATTACCAAATACTGTGACCGATGCTACACTGTACATATGTCTGCGGCAGGTTTAGATCCCAATCCAATTTTTCTTCAGGTACCTTGATAAGTTGCAGATATTGATTTCATTATTAGCATCATGTTATAGATTTATGTTTTACATTGAAAAATCTGTACTGGAAGCTGGATCCAAACACAAGAACAAGGGGAAAAAAGAAGAAAATGTGTGGAAAAATCAAAAACGTATCTTATAATAATTGCTATATGTCATGGTATATATGTATTCACACTGATATCACAGTTTGCTCTGTGTAGGCACATTAGTTAGTTACTGACATATTCATATTTATGGTTCTCTGTGTATAGCCATTGTAACTGTGCATATGTTTATGTTGACTGGGCTTTATGATAATGTGCTATATAATGTATCTCTTAATTAGATTCTGAGTTTCAGCTGTGTTGAGTCACATGTAGGTTTATGCATGTCAAGGATGGCAACTCACAAAATCCGCTTTAGCTCGTTAGCTCGAAAGCGTCAGTTCTCAAAGAACCCTTTAAAGGTGAGCTTCGTGATGTGTGTAGCTTGTTTGCTTCTATTAATCTGCCCATGTTTTACTGGCCATGATATCTAGACACAAACGTAATCCTAGTTTACGGAGGCCGTGCAAACAAGTTCTGAACACAACGTTGACGTCAGACCATTGCCTTTCAAGTTTGTATTGAAAATCAAACGGTTGCTTTTCCAGCAGTTTTGACGCAACATAACCGCTAAGTCAACTTTGTATTAAAAGCTATAGGGAGAGTTTATTATGAAGTGTCAAGCTGGCTGGCATGATATGTAAAAATAATCAATGGAATGCAGAAATAATACATTTGCATGTTAAATGTGTGTATGAAATATATATGCTAATTATTTCATGTACTGTATTGGATTGTTTTATACCAAAAAGGCTTATCTTTATATTCATACGTACACTCTGTGTATTCCATATGCATATCTCATTATGTCCTATTATGTCTTGATATTGCAGCAGATGGCGTGTCCATTCATCTTCTATTACTGTAGATTCTATTGAAGTACATTGTGCACTTTCCATGAAATTGTATTTGAAATCTATTCAAATGAGGATTCCCAGAAATGGGCTCTAAAAGTGTAAAAGCAGAACAAAAATGGAAAAATAAAATTCACTGGGACGTTAATGTAAGTCTGATCGGAAGCGAGGAGATGGGACAAGATAAGTGATCCGAGCTGATAAAATCAGATGAGATATCTCATCCCGAGAGGCATTTAGGTGTCGCCTTTATCTCAGTATCTGTGCTATATGTAGTGGTTTCTACTCCTGCAGCCTCAGGTGGCTACATCCAGAGCTGTAATGATGGGGCCGAGGTATCAGTAAAAGAAACGAAAACAAATCAATTTGTTCTAGTCAACCAGCTTGGAAAAAAACCTGTGCTCCCCATAGAACCATAGAAAAAAAAGTAATCTAATATGAATTGGTGTTTTGCCCTTTAATATTTGCATGCACAACAGCAAACACTTACGCATGTTAATTCAAAGCATCCTGACAACACTGAAGTGGTTTAACCTTCGCTGACTGTGGATCTGCCTCCTGCTTCACAGGCCCATTGTCCATGTGTCTCTATTATCCTGCTGGTCACGGTTCCCCGGCTCTGCCCCAGCTCATACGGGAGATATCTGTAGAATAATTCTACCTGTCTGTTCCCATCTCTTTCTCCCTCTTTTCTCTCTCTGCGTCTTCCTCCCCTCCTCCCTCTCTGTATGCATGACCTTTCTGCATTCCTCTCCAGCTGACCGGGGTGTCCTGTCAGCTCTTTCCCTTCTTTTACCCACCTCACACTACCAACAAATCCCCCACTCCCCCCCCCCTTTCCACCTCATGCCCCTCATTTCCGCCCCCTACTGACTGCATCCCCGTATTCCGCCCCCTGGATCACTTTGCTCCCCTCTCTCCTCCCCTCTCCTCCTCTCTCTGTCTCCCTCTTTGCCCTCTGCAGCTGTACATACTCTGCTTTTTAATTAGACCGACTCTCTAAGCTCCTCCTCCCTCTGCCTCCTACTCTCCATCCCCCTCCCTCCCTTTGCTTGCAAGGATACAGGGGGCTTGCATGGCGACACTGAGAGGGGGGTCACGATGGAGAGACGCAGCGAGAAAGGGGGAGAGATGGAAGCGGAAGGAGACGTGGAGAACTGAGAGGAACATCTGAGAGGATAACTGCCTGTTTGCTCACTCTTGTCTTCTTGCTCCCCCTCCTGTCCGCTCACTTCCACCCAAACGCTCAGACAGCTAGGTAGGCACACACAGTGGAGCTCCGAGCAGCTGAGAGATGGATAAAAAGGTTCCCACGTGAAAGGCATGAATCTACAGAAGAAGAGGAGGGTGAGCTAGAGGAACACTCTACCAAAGAGGAAAAACAAAACCAGAAAAAATCAGAGGAGGGAGCAGATGGACTCTGAAAAGAGGAAAGGAAACAGTATAGAGCTGCAGTGACAAGAGAGGTGGAAATAAAAAAGCAAACATAAACGCCAGAGGGATGGAAGAATGGGCTGAAGAGACGTGAAGGAATAGCGGAGAAGAGGAGCAAGCGTTTGTGGGAGGAAGACACAGCACAGAGGGGAAACGGGAAGAGGGGGAGATGTGGTACGTGTGACTCAGTTTTGTTTGCCGATGAAAGATAGTACAGCAATCTCTTCATCAGGCTCCTGCCTATCAGCATTACCAAAACAGTAACAAAGTAAGAAAGATCTGAGCTGAGGACAGATTTGAAAACATCAGTGAAGTGTCTGTTTTGCTCGGTGTTTTGTTTCGTCTCTTTAATTTCTGCTTCAATGTGAAAGGAAAAGAAAGAGAGTGTGTGTCCTTGCATGTTTGCACACACGTGCATGCATTTTGTTTGTGTTTGGCTGATGTTTGTTTTGTGTGTGCGTGAGCGTGTGTGCACTATTCTTACAATGGCGGTGTGTTTGTGTGAGTGTGAAATCGACAGAAATGGGGTCAACTTGTGTGTATGTGTGTACGTGTGCGTGCATGCGTGTGCTTGTGTGTGCGCCATGCATGTGTGTGTGTGTGTGTGTATTTGGATGCTGGGATTTGCTTTACCGCAGGTGTGGGAGTTATTTTCCGAGATTGTGCAGCTTTATGAGAAGCTTTAAAGAGTGAGGAGCTTAGATTGGTGTGTCGGTGATGTAGCTTTGCAGATTCGAGCAGCATGCTTTCATTGCATATTTGTCATGATCTGGACTGTGTGCATCTGTGTGTGTGTGTGTGTGTGTGTGTGTGTGTGTGTGGGAGGGGTAGAGTGTACACAGAAAGTTTGAGAAGGAGGAGGCGGCACTGAGTGAGGGAATTCCATTTGTATGGATCTGTATCGCAGAAAGATTAAATGCATTCTGTTCCTGCTGCATGAGCGTTTCAATCTTAAGAATTGTGGGTTATTTTATAACTGCATTTCAGTAAAACTCACAGGCTTTAACATGACGATTACACGTTAAAAAATTAGATTTTTTTTTCAGTAAAAACACAACTTCTCTTATCTCAGTCAACTTATGTCATCGTAATCATCTCATTCACATGTAATACAAATGTGATTTCACATGCACTGTCACGCATGCATGCACGGCGTTAAATCCACATGCATGCACATGGGCACAGGTGCACATTCGCACACACATTTTTGCTGTGTGAAGAAATGCTGCGCTGTTAATCCTGCCCGCCGTTGCTCGACTCTTTTCCCCTCGTTCTCTCACTCCCTCTGCTCCTCGCTACAGTATATTTCCCTTTTATCTTATCTCATCAACGTGTCTTTTAAGGGGTCAGCTATCCCCACCTCCCTGCTTCCTCTTTTCTATCTACCATTTAATCCTTTTTTCTCGCATCGCTTATAAATCTGTCTCCTCCACTTCCTTTTACCCAACATCAGTTAATGTAGCCTACTTCTGTTAAACTTTAGCAGTCTTTTACTTTTATGCTGAGAATGTCTGTCAGCTGGCTGTGCGTTTGCGTGGACTGACAGCGGACTGGCTTTATAGGTAACACTGATGTACTCTTTGGACATTAGTTTGGACAGGGACGTTGTAGTGCGTCTGCCCAGCAGAGAGGCGCCCCAAGGGACACTGCTCTATATGTACCTTAAAGTAGTCTGCAAATGTGTACTGAACATGCCAGTCAAGCCACCTGTTTTATTTTTCTTCTTATATTTAACCCGGGGACATTTTGGATTATTCAACCTCTCTGAATCCTGTAGCACTGTGAAATAGAGAGACACAAAAGATTGAGCATAAAAGAACTAACCAGCCAGAGAAACCAGACAATTAGGCTGCAGAAGGCGTGCAAGAAAAGAAAAGCAATGTTTACTCTGGCTCTCTTTCAAACATCCCCAAATTTGCTCACAGTTGGCAGAGTATGCTTATCACAATCCATTGGCCTAAATATAGGGATTTCATATTAGGCAGAGGATTTTGGTCAAAAGAGGACAGATGGAACAAATCATTTCTGGCACTCAAACTCTGAAAGTTAGAAATAATCCAGTCATGCTTCAAGGAAACTGGCACAAGCAGGGTGGCCGCATTGGCCTCTTTAGGAACGAGCTGCCCAGTGACACTGATAGCTGACATTCGGGTATGTTTGTGTGACATCGCAATGGATGTTAACCCTTAAATATGTGCATGCTGTACAGCTACAGGAATAAGAGCATTTAGCAAGGTTTAAATGATAAAGATCTGTCTTGCAAAAGAATAGTCCTGAGCATCACAGACGTGACGTAACTGGAAAAGTTACGTTCTGTTAAAAATGTGTTGATTTGGAAGATCCTTGTAGATGTCTGACTGGACTGCACCAATGTTGGTTCAGTTTTCCAAGCTGCTCACTTTTACAACATTTAATGATAAGAGAAATAAATCATTCAGCTAAAACAATCACATTTAACTGCCTGGAACATTTTTAAACCTGCAATAATGTTTTGGTTACTGGGGGACAGCAGAAAAAAGCTTTAAAGTATTGGGACCTTTAAGCTTTTATGGCAAACTTGCCAGCAAACATTGTCCTTTTACACTAACTGTGTAAATAGGCACCTATTAGTATCACTTGATTGAACTTAAGTGTCTGTCAGTTGGACAAATTAAAGCTTTAACCTTCTTTTAGCTCTGTTTTGGTGTCTACACACTACAAAGGTAAAGATTCTGACTTTTCTATGATCTGTGATCACCAGCTAGTGCTCGCTGTTGCTGTCTTTCTAATGTTTCATAAAAAAGTTACAGCAGCAGAAAGCAGGGACAGATGTGTTATCAGGTGTTAAGTTGAAAACATGAAAAAGCAACTTTGCTTGCTGCAAATGCTAGAGAAAAACTAAAATAATGGCTGACCACTAATCATAATGGCTATCACTTGCAAACAGCATAAGTTGACTTCCTTGTAAAAAAAAAAGAAAAAGAAGAGCTAATTGATTTTATTAGTCCTATACATCTTATGGCACCGCCACTCCCATTGCCGCCATGCTGTTTAACAGTTAGACCATTACTTTGTTTTGATAAAAAAAAAATGTAAAAAAGATTCTGGAAGCTTCCAAGCGTTCAGTGTCTAGATACTGATTATTTGATATTTGTGCTGCAGCGACAGTGCCCGGTGAAATATGGCTCGTTGTGACGGCTGACTGTAACCGGCCAAATTGGATGCCAGTTCACAGTCATAAACAAACAAACAGGCATTTACATCTTGCTGCTATTGCACAAGAGTCTGTCAGGAATAACAATGGTTGAATTCATTGTGTTGCCTTGGATGTATAACGAATTAAGGATCATGATTTGATTTGCGTTTGTTTGTGTAATTTAATTTTGCTGAGCAGGACCAGGTTTAGAATTTCATTAGACAGTTACACTTTATTTCCGCTACGCGTGTCAGAGATGAGGGATCTTTTTTTTTATAACCTCTTAATACAACTTGCTTTACTTCCCTTATGCCTTTACTTCCTTCAGACAATTTGTATGCTGTTTATGTTCAAATATTTAAGCCCAAATTTTTCCTCATGGAGCTACATGTGATATTTGCTTCAGCCAGACGATTTTATTACCTTTATTAAAATGAAACTTCCTTTATTGTTGCTTGCAATGCTTCGGTTACCTTATAAAATATTTCTCTACAGGCGCCTCAAAAGGAGAAATCTTTTTTTTTCAATTGCAAAACACTCTCTTGCACTTTGCATTGATTCTGTAAGGTGACTGTGTTGTAAATTCCCCTGACGGAGCACAGGTATAGCTCCTAACCTACCTTTTTTTGCTCTCAGGGCCAATAACTGATCATATATCTTTTCTTAGTTCCTCTCCAGTTCCTCCTTAAATGCCCTGACACGCTGATGCTCCTGATTTACCACTTCACTGAACCCTAACCATGACATTTCCTTTGCTGCCAGGGGTTGTTCCCTCCTGCTTTTTCTCCCTGTTGCCCCCCCACCTCCATCCTCTTCCTCCTACTTATTCACATTCCTACTCCTCTCGGTTTGTTATGTGTCTCATAGCATCTCTAAATATAACCGTGCGTGTCTACCTCCTCTCCTTCCTCTTCCTCTCTCTCTCTCTGCCTCCTCTTCATCTCCGTCCTGTCTGACAAATTCAAGCGTGCCGAGACAATCCGATCTGACATGCCTTTACATAACAATTCAATCCACAGCACCTTCCACCTCTTCAGCACTGTGAGCCCCAAAGGTGTGTTATTGGCATGGATGCAATTCTTAGCATCCCTGAAAGACTGAATATTATTAGATCCATGCAAACAGAATCTCTGCCTCTTTTGTTTTGAAATTTGCATCAGATATCTTTCTCCTAGTCAGCACGGCTCAGCACAGTGAGATCAGATTTGACCTTAGCGTTATCATCCCATGCACACATATGCATAGGTATTAAACCACACACACAGAAAAGAGGATATTCACAGCAAAGCCTTCCCCGAGAGGTAGGCAGCACACAAGAAGGCTGTAGTAAATCTTAAATAATAACCGCAAAGAGTTATGACCCTTGCTGGCATTATGCCGTTGCACACCTTCGTCCTCCTGCCTGGTGATTTATCTCTTGTCTGCCAATAAAGCTCAACATGAAAATGTCACATGTGGAAAAGAGCTGGCCTCAGCGGCAGGAGTGAGCCCATGAAGTATTAAGAGGGTCTGGATTCATTAAAGTGTCAGTGTAAATTTTGACCCGGGGGTAGTTTGCAGATCGAGAGGGACTAACTGTGGTGGTGTGGGACCGAATGAGGCAGAGGGAAAGATTGTGTTGTTTAAGCGAGAAAGAGACATACGAGTGACAATGGGGAAATTCAAACTAGAGAAGGTAGAATAGAGGAGGATGACATCCCTGTTGGAGTAGAAAGGATAGTAGACCTGCGAAGGTTGGCTACAACTCTGGGAGGATCTATCGGGATGAATATTAAATGTAAAGTGCTTTTCATAAAGAATAGGTAAAAAGATGGAGTACATATGGGATTTAAGGAAATAAACTGGGGATGGAAATATGATTTAATCCAGGAAGAATCATGAAAAAAAGTCGTATACAGGTAGAAGTATTTCTATATACCAGTATCATATTGGCTTTTGATGCACCAATGTGATGATATAAAAAAGATGTTTTCTGTAATTGTGCACACAAACCCCCAAAGTATCGGCGCAGCTTTTTAAAAGGCTGTTTTCAAGTTAATCAGGAAGGCAAACAATTTTGTCAGAGCATCTCTATTAATGCTGTAAGGCCTGTAATATTTCATAAATAGATTATCGTCTTTGTTATTTAAGCCTCTATGGTACAGGATTCAGGCTTCCTAGAGTACTTTAACCCAAAGTGGTTGTGTCTTCTGCATGAATTAAGTAGCTCATCTGTATACGCTGCCGTGATGAGAAAATAACATGAATAGGAATCTTGTGGTTTGTTTCTAAATCCATTTATATATCCAAGGATGCTTGCTTGATATTTCCCCTCGAGGCCCATGTCTAGTGTAACTTTAATCATAATTTAAGCTAATAACCATGTTTTTAAAGGTCTTGACAGCGGGGGTGTGGTTGTGACAAAGATCCTCCTCTTCAGCGCCGGAGAAAGAAAGAGAGGAAAACAGAGGACATAAATAAAAGTGGCAGCCCCTCGGGTATCTCTCTCCCTAAATAACCTGGGAGCTGTGAAGGAGTCACTAATTATCCCTCCCACAACAGAGATGAGAACGGAGTAACGGCCAGTCACACTCGCGCACAAAATTAGCAAGGGCCTGTCAGTGTCAGGGGCAATCACAAAGAGATAACAAGGCACAGATCCATAGATCGTGTACGACAAACGCCAGCACCACGCTTGACTGCCAGTGGCCCAGACAGAAAATGGAAGTGATAAATATATACATGTATCAAGGCCATAGATCGTCAAAAATAGGCAGCAGAATCAGACTGACGAGAATGTACTACTAAACACAGTGAGACAGACAGATTGTCACACAGTGACCAGATGAATCAGAAAGAATGTCACTGTGGCAGATTATCAAGGACTGATAAAAGGGCCAAAGACTGTTATACATGAAGAAAAAAAGAAAATCTTTAAGACACAGTCATATTATGCCCCGATAGGCAGTAAAAAAATACTAAATCACACCAGTACTGCTGCTGCGACTTTTAATTGTGCAAACATACACAATATATTAAATTAACAAAAGGAATCGGGGAATGGAATATCAAATACAAGTACATTCAGCTGACATGAAAAAGCCTTAATTACAATCTCTTTCACTTGTGATGTGTGACTATATTTTCATCGTTGATGATATACTGTTTCTCTTCTGCCAACTACATCCTTTCATCACTTTTTTTAAAATTGACATCTTTTCCCCCCCATTCTTTGGTGACCTCACTGTCATGCATTTTTTAAAATGACATATCTTTTTCATTATCCTTGAGAAAAAAACGCATTGTGTTTCAATCCAAATGCAATAATGTGAAAAAATTACAGTCTCTTACTGCTTTCCTTTTTTCTCTTTTCCTACTCTCTTTAGGAGCTCAAGCTGTCTTCAGCCTTGAGAGAGTGAGTCATTGATAAGCGAAAGAAACGAAGAAAGTGATTAAACCAAGAGAAAGGAACAACAAAAAATGGTGGAACATATAGGCCATTATGTGTAAGTTTGCAAGACTGTCCCATTCTTTGGCCTTCCAATATACTGAATGCTCAGGGGACAAAGTAGGAGTAGAGGGACGGACCACCAAGTAGAAGAGCCAAAGTGATGGACACAGAAAGGATGGACAGACTGTATGACCTTCCTCCATGCGTATTTGTTGGAAACATCTCCAGCCTCAACAAGAGTTTCTCTCCATGGAAATTTAAAGAGAAAATGGAATAAGAAGTAAAAGACATGGACATTATGGACATTTTTCACATGGTTGTTTAAAAGAATATCTGATGCTGCACATATTTATTTTTCTATGAAAGTATGAGTAAAAAGAGAACCATAAAGTTCTTTGGGTAAGCATTTATTGCCATGATCTATTCTTAATTTTTAATGGCTGTGCTTAATACTACTACACTTTGAACTGTGAATCTGGTATCACAACCTTTCTTGAGGACAGTCTTAGTTACAAGGAAGTCCTTGGTGTCTAAATTTGAAAAAACCTGAGCAGCTGCACACAAGAAACGGCAACATATGTCCTGTGATGAAACTGGGACTCAGTCACGCAATTGAAGATTTATAATGGATATCTAGTGAAAGGAGATCACTGTCTTTGTTGATGCACTGACACAACTAAGCCTTTACAACATCAAACTGCCTGCAGAGCCTGTGGATGTTGGGGGAGCAAGAGCAACAAGAGCAATGGTGAGCAAAGAGCCAAACCACGTGCTCACAGGCCAATCCAACGGCAAGAGCACTTTGGCAGACAAGTTGCCCGGGACAATGACTGTGCGTTCTGTGTTGCTTAATAGAGACTCCCCAGACATTGAAAGCCGCCTAAAGCGGCGTCGCAACCGCACCCACCAGGTCCGCTTTAAAGACCTGGAGGATGGCAGCAGCAGCAGTGGCAACAGTGGAACAGGAGAAAACAATAGCCATCAGAGGGTTGCCACAGATTGTGACAGCCCGCATCCTCTTCGCAAACACAGCAGCAGGGCCCCGACACCATGGGCAGACAGGGATGGGCCAAGGACTGATAGTCTACCTGGCCAAACTTCTGTGGTGGGAGCTGTACGTGGGGATATGGCAAGTACCATAGAGGTGGTGGCAGCCTTCTTAGCCAGGGCTCCTCCTCATCCATTGACACCAGGTCCTACGCGTCGATGCTGGGCACCACCTCAGAGTAACTCCCTAACCTTGCCTATGACACGCAAGCCCAGTACGAGCACCAGCACAGCCATCCAGACCTCCCCATGCCTGACAAAAAACCAGTCAATCTCTTCCACACACAGACGTAGTCACAGTCTTGGGGACTCAGTGGGCGTGGATGGTGATGATGAACATGACTCTCAAGATGAGTACCTTACGCACAACCATGTGTCTTTGCCAGGGTCAAAGGATATGAATGGTCCTTCTGTTACAGAGGATGGAATAGTTGTGGAACGGCGGTCTAAATCTTGCAGGACAGATATGAAGTCAGCTGTCAGTTTAGTAAAAAATTCGAGGCACAGCTGTCCACCGTCAGTCCTACATAACACTGAGCCATGCCACTGTTCCACTGTGACCTGTCGTGATGGTCCCAAGCGCCAGGGAAGCAGCACTCCTTCAGCAATTAGGCGAAGAAAGCGGCTGAATAGGACAACAAGTGATCCTGGAAAGGAAGTAAACTTCTGCACCACCCTCACTCAGACTGAAAGCCCCGGTCCATCCCCCAAACCCTCAAATACCAAACTCTGTACCACCCAAGTTCAAACTGAGAGCACTTCCCCATCTCTTAATTCAAAGTATTGCTTGACTCAAAGTCAGACTGAGAGTAAACAAAAGTCTTCACTGCTGAATGACAAACAATGCACAACAACTCAAAATCAAGTCACTGATTCTTGCTCAACCCTACCTCCAAACACTGAACAGTGCACGACTCAGAAACAAACTGACTCACCCTGTCATCTTTCCCCAATTCATCAATCTTGCACTACCCAGACACAAACTTGCAGTCCCTGTGCTTCCCCACCTCTGACAGTATCGCCCTGCTCAATGCAAGACCAATCTGAAACTCCTGCAATCCCAACAGCAACTCAAGACCCTCCCACAACCCAAATAACTACTGTGCCTTACTCTACCTCCCCTCCAAATACAAATGCAACCACACAGAGCCCTGAACATTGCGTTAAGCCAATTTGCTCCTCTCCATCTAAGCCAGCTTGCACCACCCCTCCCCCACTAATAGATTTACCCATCCCTTGCTCGACTCCTGCAACCACCGTTATCCAACCTCCAATTCCCTATTATACTGTTGTGTCACCACCAACAACCCCAAGCACAGCTATGGTCTGTGCCACTCCTTCTATAACTGCAACACTACATCCCAGCCCAAATTGTACCTCCCCGATACCAAATGTAGAATCATTACCTCCCCAAATTTGTTTGAACCCAACCCAAACACTAACCCCCAATGTGACCGCCTTTGACCCTGCCAGTAATAAAACAACTGCCCCAAACATGACATATCAACCACCAAACAATGCAACCAACATGACACCTTCTTTAAACCCAACACCCAGTACATTTGTAACTCAAACTGCTATGTCTTGCACCTCCATATCATATTATTCCTCCACACATCCAGTCGGCCCCAATGCCCCTCAGTTAAATTCTACTGCACCTACTTATGCTACACTCATACAGACTGTATCTCACTGCAATATCCCATGTAAAGCTTTGCAAAATACGTCTGCTGCCAACACAGGAATAACCCCCTACTCCTCCCCAGTCCCTAAATTAAAATCTTGCACTTCTCCGCCTCCTCTTGTGAAAACATATGTGTCCACTCTTCCACTTGCACAACAATGTGCAACACCAACTAAAGCTGTTCCTCTGTATTCCTCCACATTTCGTGCTGCGCCACCATACACCCCCCCCTCTCAGGCCTCCTTTAACGCTCAGGATAAGAGGGGCATTCGACTTCCACCTCCTCCTCCACCACCTCCACCTTACACACCACGCAAAAAGGGAAACGATACACCAGGTCCTGCAATCCGTACACCCATGCTCAGGGCAGACAACAAGGCTAGCAAGAAAGATAAAGAAGAGGATAAGGAGAAAAAGGAAGATAGAAAATGTACAGACTCGCCCAAACTCTGTCAGAGAGCCAGCTCTTTGAAGCACAGAGCTCAAACTCCGCCAGTTGCTGTGATGAAGGCAGAGAAGCAGTCCTCCTCCTCCTCCTCTTCCTCTCCTGCCAAGGCCTGTTTTAAGCCCAGCTGTCTCAGCTCAGCCCAGGCTCAGCTTGGGGCACTACATAAAATGCTCTGCTCAGGAGCCAATGCCCGGCCCCACACCCCCAACAGTCAACACCCTCTCCCTCCAAACCAGCAGGGTTGCTCTGGGGCTGGGCGCTGCTCTGCTTCTGGGGAGCGACCTACAGCTGGACCCCTGACTGCCACCCAAGCTGACACACTAAGACAGGTCCAGGAAATTCTGGGAGGGTTGGTGGCTGGGGCCAGGTGTAAACTGGACCCAGCAAGGGTGACAGAAAAGCTCTTAGGTCCCAATGGACCCCTACATGATATTCGTAGCCTGCAGAACCAACTCCACAGTCTGGAGGGGGTCCTGGAGACCAGCCAGAATACCATTAAGGTTTTGCTAGATGTCATTCAAGACCTTGAGAAGAAGGAAGCCGAAAGGGACGGGTGAGAAAATATTTTATTTTTCCACAGTATACATGTTTTAGAATGAAAAGGTAAGGTTTTGCCAAACCACTTCACTATCTATATGAATCAACTATGGTTAAAGCCCAATAAGACCTGGAGGAGTCATAATACAATACATATTCAGTTGCATGGAAGCATGCTGTATTGGTATAGGATTATCAGTAAACGGTATAATGAAGGCCAGCCAATAGACAAAGTGAGTTTGTCTATGCAGAGAGCTGTAAAACTACTGTGAAGGAGTTGAATAGTTGAAAAGATTACCTCTGTTTTTGCAAAATAATAAAAGATCACTTTACAGCTGCCATGATGAGTTTTCAGAGATGTTCTGTCCTGTTTCAGAGTATTGTTAAGTGTTCCTGGATGGTTTTGCACATGATTGGCTTGCAATCCTGGATGTACATTTAAAATAAACCTTCCTGTGTTTCAATGTTAAACCAGTTTCTGAAAAAAACAACAACAACAGAGCCACAAGCAAGACAGGTAGATAAGCAGAGACCTTAAAGTGAATGTTAATGTCTAGAGTAAGTGGCCACTGTTTTATTCATAAACATTTAAGTTCTTAAGAGAGAATCTCCACACATGAAAACGTGAATTTACCTTTGTACTAAAAGTTGTTCTTTCTTCTTCTGGAATGAACGACACAGGTTGGTTGTCCTAGGCTCATTATTCTTCACAAAGGGGAATATCCACAGCAGCTGTAATAACCTTTCTGCATCATGTGTTGTGAATATTAAAGAAAGATGGCTGTTGTGTCTGAGCTTTGTTATCATGTAGCTCCCCTATTTATAGCAAATCCCAATTGTAAACACTTTGGCAACAAAGCTGTGTGGACAGAACAAAAAGTCAATTTTGGTGCATGAGAAGGCAATAGAAACAAAAGTGGCTAAATCTGAAAATGAAACACCAGATTGACATTGGAGACAGAAGGCAGGGCCAGCGTCTGTCGCCATTTTTAAAAGTCTCTTGTCAGTCATGTAACTCAGTCCCAACTCTCGATATGCTGAAGAATTCATGTCATGACAGACAACAGGGAGCACTTTAGGAGCCTGCTTTCACCCATTTTGCAGCCGCTCTTTTCACTCATGCATGTGCAGGCACAGATAAGAATCAGCATTGGCTGTCATCATGTTGGTGGTTTCAGATGCCTCTCAGTAAATCCTTTACCATTTTTGTCAAGTCTTTAATTAATCTGCTTCCTACATTGTAAGCTGCTTAGTAATTTCTCCCGCCTTATCACACCAAAATTGGAACAGATAGACATGGGTAGATGTGTGTCTATAAATCCATGGAAAGGCTTGACTGATATCTGAGCAGCATAATCCCAATCATACTGTTAAGGCTAATGCTAACGCCAGTCATTTGAACATGTATCGCCTCCTGTCTCAGAGGTGCTATATCTTGTGTGTTCCTGTACAAGAATTCAGTGACAGGGCCAAATATAATGCATGCAGACTTGACTTTTACCTCATAAGCATTATTTTATGCCTGGAGTGATGTAGTGACTCATGTTTTACGTAACCGCCGGAGCCCATTTGAAGGGGGTATCGTTCATTAAAAAATGATCAGTGGTGATTTCAGAGAAGAGATTGCTTTATTTGCAGGGATGTGAAAATTTGGTCCAACCATAAGCTGAATATGTCTCCCACAAGCACACACATACATAAAAATCACTCTTTTACCCCTGATATGTCATCTATATGCTTTTCCACAGAAGACATTTATACAGAACCGGACAGGACATTGAGAACTGTGGGACCTGCAGAGACTGCGCCTGCATCATCTACAGGTATGGATGTGTGAATATCTATATATTTGTCATTTGTTTTACATGTTAGCACTGGGAGCAGTGCGTGTCTTGGTGCACAGTTATGTGCATCATGCTGTCATTTTGAATCACATCACTTTTGGGAGGGAGTTAAGTTTTACGGCTTGGTAGGATTTGTCGTTCTGCTCAGTTTGACAGCACAGCCGGATGCAGCACGATGTGTGTGGCCACGTAGTGCACAAACACTGCTGCAGGTTTGATGCATGAGCAGCAGTTATGAGAGATTTGTATAGACTTATGACACACACTGTCATGCAGACTCTCACAGATTTAATGATGCATACAAAAACACAGACTTAAGTTGTGCAACCGTGTTTCCACCTTCCACCCTCCTCTAATCAAATTTTTTACACTCATCTTTCTCAAATACACACAGATGCAAAGATTATCAAATACCTACACTTACACACAGACGCACTCAGTGTCAAATACACGTGTACACACACACACACTTACACACATACACAAACACACACTCTCAGAGTTACTGAAAATCATTTTGCTCTGAGATTTGAATTGAAATCAGTTAATTAACAAACAGGATTTCACACATTACAGGAGGGTGAAGGAAGGCAAAATGAAAAATGTGGATTCTTATGAAATTGAAATCCCTGTCTCTTCCTCATATTTGTTAAAATTGCAAAATAATCTATTAGGGTTAATAGTCTAAAAAAATGTGTGGTGGAAAATGAGAAGTGTGCTTCCCTGTTCAAATGCATGCTGGCTTTTATTAAATGTTTTCTTATTAAGGCGTTTTGAGAACCTTGCATAGAATAAAAAAAACAAAAAACTTTTATAAATCATTTAAGTTCGTATAGTTCATGATAGTTCTGGCTATAATAGCAGTGGGACTCTTTTTAAACACAAATCTTATCAATATATTTAATTATTAATTCTAACCAATACGTTACATATATAATAAACCTCAGTTATGTACAAATTCCTCATATAGTAATTGTGATTTCTTTTCACTCAAATCCTTTACTTCCAAAAAAAATCGGTTATGGGCCATTATAGCGGCTCTGTCATGGCAGGCGCCAAACCAAGATACGTCCCATTACAGCTATACAATACAGATTTTGTCTGGATTTAATGTATTTGAATGTATAGGTTTTGTGAATTTTTTATATTTATCTGTAGTTAAATTAGCAAAATAAAATCACATTTGAATAATATTTTCAACCATTAACTACAAAAATGATTACGGGGTGCTGGCGGACAATAACTACACATATTTTCATTCAGACATTACAACAGAATAAGAATACAATGTGATCAATATGAGCAAAATGACCTTCTTGTGTGAATCAACAAATACAAGTAGCCAGTGTGATAACAAGAATCAAATTCAAGTATAACACAATCCACTCTGGGCTGTTACAATCACTAGGTTGGAGCAGCATTTTTGTAAGATAATTATTGATCTTGTTGATGGTCTCAGAAGGTTTTGTGTCAAACGTGACACAAATTGAAAAATGGGTTAAGGTAGAACTCTGATTATTAAAACCTTTGTGTAAACACCTCTGAGTGGTAATGTTTGTCAAACAGTGTCATAAATCTGAGAAAGCATGAATCAATTAAGAGGCCAACTTTCATCATCAATCATTTTAATTGTGGACTGGAGCTGTGAAATGTTTGTGCGCCTGTGTTGTTGTGCCGTCGACGGATTGCTTTCAGTGATTTGATTGTGCGTACTCACCTACTCACTCATTTATTATTTACCACTGCGTAGCACTAATAAGGTGTCTCCTGCAGCTAAAACACAGCCCCAACATGAACCTCATCATGAAACAAATGATATTACTGCTGAGGTCGAATTACTGAACACCACAGAAAGATCCCGTCAAACTATTATCTTAATCTAGTCACCAACGGTAAAAATATTTAAACTGTGTATGCAAACCTCTTCAATCGAGAAGAAGAGAGACAGTGGCTGAGGAGGAAAAGGAAGACGGTTGAGGATTAGAGAGAAAAAGATCTGTGAGAAGAGATCTGAGGTTTTGAAATATAACAAGAGAGGGAGCAGAAGCCCATAAAGAAAATGATTCATTCGAAATGTAATCACGGCTTCATCTTGAAAGACTTAATATTTCAGTGAGGGTTACAGCTCAGGAAGACACAGTGAATCCTCATTTAAATTTAAAATTACTGTGACAGAAAGCGACAGTTTTGGAATATTTAACTATATCATTACTGCATGTTTATTTCTTTAAGTGGCTGTACTGTAATAAAACACTTAATATTATGCTCTACTTCTCCGGTCTACCTCTCAAGGTTGGACGAGCACTTATCACTCAATCGACCTGTCAGAGCGACATGCTTCTTTCATGTGCGACAAGAGGATTTTCCCGCTTTGAAAAGGGAGGAGATTTTCTTTTCTTGGCGGCTCAAGTTGAGCCGAGTCTAAAATGAGAAATTGGCAGCAATAGAGAAAAAGGTGTTGAAGGAGGGGGAAAAAATGAATACACACAAAGAGAAGCCTGGAAAGGGGTGAGTGATGGAAAAGCCATGATATCTGTCAGGACAGATTCCATCAATTAAAAAAAAGCCTCTTGAAGAAGTCTTAGCCCTCAAAGGAAAGCAGAGCTCAGCAAACTACTACGCTATCAATCTGGCTGACAGCTTAAACAGGAACGGAAAAAAAGTTAATGATTTCCAAATGGGGGGCAAAAAACCATTGAAAAAAAGAGAATGGAGTTGATATAACATTACAATTTTATTTCAAAGCTGACATAACCAATTATATTATTATGAAAATAGATGTTTCTGATATGTGAAAGAAATCACTACAACAGCACATAGATGTTTTGATCAGATTATAGTTTCCCCTTAGTTCAACACTTTTAGCCTGCTTTGGCAACTTAAGGACCCGTTGGCCATTGTCAGACACTGATAGAGTATATATCCTCTGGGAATGATGGATAACTTCATGGTAAACCTGGTGCAGCTACAGACACAAGTAAAAAGTAGTTTACATTCGTAAACGACTCGTAAAAAACATTTTTTTATGAAAACTTCTGTTTAATTTACTCAATTCTACAGTTGCATTTACGAAGAACCAACTCAGTCGACTGACAAAACATAAGAGACATATTTCCTGAAGATCTTGATGGACACCAAAACAGAGCTAAAAGGAGTGATTGTTTGAATTGTATTTGTAAATTGGCAATTAAAGATGTCAAAGGGGCTGAAAGTTTGAAATTTCAAAATTCCAGGGGGCGCTATGGAGCTATCTGGCTAAATTCATCATCTTTTTTTTTTTTTTTTGACCAAATTTCATGCATGCCCATTAGCTCTCCAACATGGTGATTATGTTCAACCAAGGAGGAATTAAAAAAAAGAAGATAATTTCTTGCCAGGGGAATTGAGATATGTAGCTGTCTCATGCTAGCTGGTGTCCGTTTTGAGTGCTGCCCCCAGGTGGCCAAAACAGTTTCCTACAAAAGAACATATGACAAAATACTACAATGGCTAAAATATCTTACATTGTGAACATTTTCTTCTCAACCAGGATGCATATGTGAGCGCTTAATTTAGCTTTTAAAGGCTTTGACGCTACAAAAAAAAAAAAAAATGCATGATGCATGTACAGCAGTGGTATGTTAACTGCATGTTGATTCTGGGATGTGCTTGTTTGACTGTAAGACAGTTAATTACTGTGTGAAGTTGAGATTCTTTTTGCTAATGACAAACGGGATGTATGGTAAAAAGTAAAAAGGTCTAACAAGGAGGCCTTGTGCTTAATCCCTGTGGAGTGTGGGAAGACGGCAGCCTAATCAGATCTGCACTGTGGTGTTTTATCTTCGCTTCGGCTTTGTCTATTGCTCGATCACGCATTTCACTTCACTTGAGGAGCTTGATGGGAGATGGATTAATGACTCTTTGGACCGCACGTTTTTCAGCTAAACTATGGGTCCACTAAGAGTTTCTTTTTTTCCCAAACACAATCCGTCATCGCCTTCACTGAGCAGCAGATAATTGAGAAAAAAAAAGAAGCTTGCTGAGGAAGCAGTCTCTCTTTCCTGCCGGGGATGCCAGTCAATCTGTATTGCGGCCTCGATTCACACTCGCATTGTTCTCACTCTCATTTACAGCCTGTGCTGCCTCTTTAAAGTTTCCTGTTTGTCAATGAATGCCTCTTCACATCTGTGATATGCATATGCATGCCATGCGTGGTGATTGTGGTGGTAGGGCGGTGGATTACTCGACTGAGACTCGTAGGACGAAGTCTGCAGACGGATCCATTAAGAGGGCTTTGAGACGAACATTTTGTGACAGCGCCTACAGTAACAACTCATCACCACACACCCATCATGAATCAGCGCTTCCTGACGCACATCTCCACTGACACGACAATGCATGACAGGGCTGGAAACTTGCACGCTGTCCTGCGATTGCGATAGACTAGAGAGTCAGTTGGTGGAGAAAAAGAGAGTCCAGGCACAGGGGAGGGACATTTTGGATGACTCTTCATGCATATCAATAGCTCCAACTTTTTATTTTCTCTCTTGCCGTGTATCCCTCAATGACTCGTACCTCTTCCTCTCTCTTTGCCTAACCCTGGTGTGCAGTGAAATATTCATCTGAATTAAAAATTCATCACAGCGGCTTTAAAAGATTTTAAAAAGTAATAATAGTGTTAAAAGAGACCTGGAGACATGGCTCCTTTGGCTCGGTGCTGTAGAAGGATGACTGCCAGACACGTTTGTCCCCTATGATGGAACAGTAGTGGATGTCTTGGATTGTTAAGCAGGCTGGAATATGTAGCCCCACTAGCTTGTGGAGAAATAACATAAACCCATTTTTTGTGCTGCAGAGTTAATGGAATTCTTATCTTAAAGAACAAATCTTTCAATAAGTCAATCTCTCATTTATTGTATTTTTTTTTTATTGGAAAAACATTCCCATAAAAGGTATCTCATGACTGTTTTTAGTATGACTGACTGACCAAGCACTTGGCAGCAGAAACTTTTTTGAAAGCGGCAGAAACCTCAAACAGAAACAGATCATTGGTGAACCGCCGTCTGCCATGGCCAGAAGGGCCAAGCAGCAGACAATCTGCTAAAAAGATCCACAGAAACCAACGAGACATGGGTGCACAAAAACTGGGACACAGATATATAGTCTGTGACAGGCAATCATTGAATGTACATTTGTAGATAGAAATGGAGGAGGAAGACAGGTGATTGATACATCAAATCTCTGATCTCAAGTCTAAGCCTATAGCAGCATATTATTAATTATTTGCACCCAAAATGACATCATGGTATAGTAGGTGGGTCTTGGAGGCTTCTGCCTCCCATACTACTTTCAGAGACTTGAGGCACCAAAAGCAGGTAATGTTTTAAAGTGGTGGACATCGTGAGTTCTAATAATTGATGTTGCCAGGCCATTAAAACCTTTTTAGGTGAGATGACAGAAAGAATAGGGTACTGTATGTGTCTTTGTTGCCAGTCATGCAGTGTTAGGCGCTGTGGGCTGTGGTGCATGGAGGCCTCATTCATGTCCTCCTGCCTTCTATAATGTGCTTTAGTCTCCAGAGTGCTACTTCTCAGCTTGGGCTCACGTTTCCTTTCACTGGCTTTGATTCACTTTCTCATGTGGCCCAGAAGGAGCATAGCAGTCCAATTGAAATACTCTCCACACGCGTCCAACACTGGCCCATAGCTGCTGACAGCTTCTTATTGTCCTGGTTTTTATCCAGAGGAACATGGTGCTCTGCCGACATCAGAAAGAGGCGCCTTTTCCAGTAGATTGCTTGTGTCACTTCCTCCCCTCTCTCCCTACATTTCCCCTTTTTTCTGCGAATTGAATATAAATACATTTCACACCTAAATGGGGATGAGGAGAAGTGGTGCAAACTCACAGCAGGGGAGAGGGGTGAGAGGAGAGCAGCATCAGAGAGGAGGTGAGTGGGAAAGATTGCCCAGGCGGAGACTTACAGCTTTGCTTTGCTTTCCACAGTCGAAAGAAGCAGAACCGGAGGTGTTTCTGTACAGTTTATTCCGGGAAACCAAAATCCGCACTATACATAGAGAGAGCAAATGAGCAGAAACTTGTCCAAAATAAACCTGAGCCCCAGTGTGCGCACATTTAGCTGAGCTTCTCTGAACACACAGTGATGTGTGAGCAAATTATGGATGAACTTCTCATGTTCACGGTCACAAAGATATTTCTGAACCTGTATTCAGCCCCCAGCTGTTCATTAAACATTGACAGTCCTCTGCTATTATCATAACAGGGAGTGAAAAGACCTGACTGAATAGAATATAAAATGAATTCCCAGGAAAAAAATAGACTTTAAGAGATAGGGGGAACGGGAAAGTGCATCTTTGTTTGAAGAAGCAACAAAGTCAAAGTGTCAGAAAGAAGAAACCGAGCAGAGGATATGTAACAATGTCAGAAAGGAAAAGGTTTTTTGTGCAGTGACACAATATGAATTTTGAAAGCAACATTGAAAAACCAAATCACACATCCCAGTTTCCATAGATATGAAGCTAATATTGAATGTTTTTGCACTTCACAATATATATCTAGTTCTGAACTGTCTTGTCAGTGGAAACATGAGTTTTTCGGATATTTCAGTTTTATGGAGCGAGTCATACTGTCATGTATGAGTGTCTGTCAAATAACATAACTGCTGCATTATGTATCAGTGTTTTGCTCCGAAGCAAACACATTTCTTCACGGTGTAATCCAGGTGTCTTTAGGTTTCACTCAAACTGTCTTTCATTTGCTCCCATTTCTTTAAATGACCTGCCCTACACAGGACAATAAAGCAAACGTAGTGATAAAAAGACAAGAAAAGCCTTCATAACCTTAGTCTATGTAAAGTATCATAAGAAGACGCAGAACAGAAAGAAAATGAACAGATTTCATGGGGGAGAAATGTTGGGTGTGCTTTAAGGAGAAAAAAAAGGCAGCTGTCCTAATCACTAATCGGAAACTAGCTGGCTTACCAATCAATCAATAATGCACCGATCGAGCCCTGAGGTTAAGTCCCTTCAGCTAAGCAACACCAGCAACATCTTCTGACTGCAGAGTTTGGCTTTGCATCTTGCGGATATTTTAAATGGCTAAGGTTGTCCATATCTGACAGGGAATTGATCCAAACACAACAGTTTTACTACCTGGACATTGATCTTTGAATAAAAGCAGATAGAGAGGGGAACACTGAGATGCCATTGAAAAAAAAGATGGAACAACAAAAATAATAGCTGGTGTACTGTAGATTCAGTTTAACTGGATATGAGAGGTTTTGGTTTCTCTGAAGAAAGATTTGTCAGATTCTTGAGTCTGACCTTTTGCTAACAACCCTGTCAGAGCCTTCAGACCTGTGTGTGTGCGTGAGTGCGTGTGCACATGCGCACTACTTCCCCGTGGATGAGGCTGATAATGGAGAACTGGTGTGTGTGTGAAATGTGTAAAGGGCAGGGCAGGCAGTTCTTCTGCAGTAATCCATCTTTACTTCAGGGCTGAGCCAAAGAGCAACAGGCAGCTCACAGGGGAGACGGAGAAAATACACTGTAGGCATCACTCTCATTCATATTGAACTACACAGAGGTAATGTTGAGCCAGCAGGGAAAGAGATTTTCACAGTAAGGAAACAAGAAAACAGAACTGAAAAGTATTATTTCTTCCATTTGTTTGTTTGTTTGTGTTGCTGTGCATACACGTGAAAAATCGCATTTGTCTCAGCTTATTCAAGGAAGATGTGAAACTGTCCCTACCAGTGTGTATCTATCCACTTACATGTTTGTTTGTGTGAAGAAATGACAGATGTAGGTGCTGGGTATGTGAAACAGACGGACTGCGAGAGACACAAGAAAAGAAGAAGGGAGATTGAGGACCCTTGTTCACGCCGTTTGGCAATAATCACAGAGCCCAAACTTGTGCCAACAGCGAGGGCCAGATGGTGCCCATCACCAATATGCCACATCTTTGGAACAGGGAGGAGAGAGGAAGATCAGGAGTGGCATGTGGAACTGGGAAGCATTGCGCAATGTGGATGATGTGTCATATAAATACAAATGACACTACAATCACACTCACAGCAAAATTAGCTCCCTCAAGCTCTGGCACCACACTCGTGTTAATATTAAAAGTCATCGATGTATGAGCTAAAAAATTTTGAATGTGAATCCTATTTTTGACCAAGTATATTCTAAAAATTGTTTTAATGGAAACTGACTTTTAATTGTGTTGGCAACAGTAACTATTTCTATGAATAGTGTTTTTTAAATCATTCGCTGTAATGCTTTATAGATCGTTGGGAGGATTTCGTTGTTCAGGGTTGCCAAAAATCTGCCTTGCTCCAGCATAACAGTGGGCAAATGCTCAAAAGGAATTTCCTCAAACAAATCTGTCATTCGATTTTGTCACACCCTTGATGTTTATTAGGTTTCTGTTTCTGATAATCTTTCTCCGTTTATGCATCTCTAAAACGTAAAAACCAAACAAAGGATAAGTGAATAACTAAATGCAGTTCCAATGTTATTGAAATACTTTATTCTTTCTTTAAAAACATTACTAAAATGATGTTAATCTGCTCCTTATTTTCTTCATCTATACACAAACAAACAAACCGCTTACGCTGATATTAAATCATCATAACCCCTAGAAACTCATGCTTTTCCATCCCACCACCAAATGCTAGGTGAAACGAAAAACACAACCCTTTCACACAGAGTAAACTATGAGAAATCCTTGGTGTGATATTGGCAAAAACCTTGGTGTCCACACTTCTTTTTGGCACATTCCTGGTCAGTGTGAGTGGACTGTGAACTCTTCCAGAGCGTGAGGGCTCTGATGTGTACATTTCAAAAAATGCAGACATTCTCTGTGACTTACCCAGAGTTCATGGGCTACGTTACAATAACTCCCCCCCCCCCCCCCCCCCAATATTTCATATCTGATGCGTCATCCTGCACTCAGGGCTTTCACTAATTTTTCATCCAATAATACAGCTTTGTCAAAGCTAACGATCCAATCAAATTAATTCCAACATTATCTGTCAAATGTGTCAACGAGTAGTTAGATAATCTTGAAGCTATGTTTGTTTGTTTTTTAGTCAAATATTCTTCAAGTACTAATATTCACGATAATTCACTGACTTGTGATCGTTTGTAAAAAATACATAAACACTGTAATGAAAGAAATCCAAATACATACAAGAGGTGGGCTTATTTTTGTTTAATGGCACGTCTTGTTTCCAGGCACAGGCGAGGTCATTATAGTTGTCCCATTACTCATTTTTATATCATCTCAAGCCCTCATGGACTCACAGACAGGGCTTTAGAGTGCAGAGCTCAGGCTGGTGTATATTTATGAATGGGTGCAACACAGATAAAGATGGATGGATCTTAACTGCTCGTTGTTATTTTTGTTTTTCAAGATGGCAACCTGCCACCCTCTCCTGTAGCCACTCATCCATCAGCAGCTATCACTCAATACCTCAGTGTGCTGTGTGTAACCAGCCATGAAATTTTTCTTTTTAATTCACCTTAGCCGACTTACTACAGTCCATTTATCAGGGTGATATCTGGGTAACTTTTGAGGAAAACAAAAATGGGCAACAGGTTAAATCTGCAGTACTTTTGTTCTCGAGTTTTGGATAAAAACACATTATGGGAGGTTGTTAAAAGAAAAATCCTAGTTTGAATGTTAGCCCAGACTTAGTGAGCACACCACATCACATATGTTGCAGTAAATTTAGACCAAAACAGACACAGGAGGCAAAACAAGAAATGTTGGTCCAATGTCCAAAATGCCAGAACTCAGCTATTATCGCCACAAATCTACACTGACTTGAGTTTAACGGCATAAAACTGCTTATGCTCAGTCATACACATCAACTGAATTGCAGTGACATGTTCAGCAGATCATAGCCTAGAATAATAAGGAAGGGTAACCATGCTAGCTCAGACTTTCCTGCTCAGCGGGCTAGAAACCTCTCCGAGCTCTACAGTTTCACACTGCTGCACAAAGGTTTTTGTGGATTTCAGCAGTTTTTATCCTGCAAAATTACTGGTTCGTGTTTTTTCTGAGATCAATATCACTCTCATGTCTGTTACATGAACTATAAGTCTGTCCGCATCAATTTATTAGCTGGCCAATGGTGTAGCCTAAATGTATTAAAAACCTGCCTACCACATCATTTAACATCAACAAGCATGGGTTGTTTTTAAATAAATTATTTTTAATCAATAAAACAATACAAGTGTAGAAATGTCCTATTTTACATCCATGTCGACCAAACATTTGGCTCTTTTTTTTTAATAACTTGTTTTTTCATTTGCAAAGCTAAACCAACATGCTGCTGTATTTGGCATCATATTCATCAAACAAACATGAGACCTGGTCATGTAATTTACAGCTTAATGTTAAGAGAATTCTCACAAATGTCAACCGAGCTGCTCGTCAGGGCCCATGACTCCATAATTGGAGACTATTTGCTTAAAGTTGTTCCATTTACTTCCAAGTGTCAATTTTAATGCCTATTATCAAGAATAACTATACATGTCTTTGTTAAGTTATAAGCACCCAGCTGATCTGTGTTTGCTTAAACTTAAAGTGGTTATGGGGGGGGGGGGGATTTCAAAATGGTGATTAAAGGTGTTTGGTTGTTATCTTATTGAAAGTGCACTTTACATTATTATTACCAGCTATTATTATACATCAAACTATGTGATGCCAGGATTAAAATTCTAGCTGGGCCTGGTAATTTCAGGATTAAAAATAGTGCTCCCACCTCCACACTCTGTTTTCTATACATTTGCTCAGGCTCTTTCCATGTTACTTTTATGATACTGAGGCGGCTTTTTGTTTAGCTTCAAACCATTTATTTATCAAATGACACGCGTAAGTAAAGCTTGCTGCTCTCACTACCCAACAGTTATTATATCCTGTTTATTTTTTGCTTTGGATGGTGACAATCAATATATCAGTATTTCAGAACACTTGCCCTTTGACTTCTCTGTAAGAAAATGTTGGCTTTTTTAGATGATCTGGACAGATCATTTTTTATTTGATGTGTTGATATCTGGATAGGAGATAGCTGGTCGATGAGCTCCATTGACTTTTATTGAGAGAGAGCAGTACACTACACTCGCTGTTATGATTCTCAACAGAAACAATCAGTTGTTTAAGACAATATAGATTACATGTATGACGAACAGCCAGCACAGCAGCTCCTTTCATTCCTACGTGGATTTGTCTGTTCTTCAGTTCTCATTACTTTCGAATCAGTAGCAGTGGCACTCACTGTGGATGAGATCAATGATTGAAAGATGGACATGCATCCCTTACCTGATTAAAGCTAAGCCTCTGTCTTTCACATGTAGCCCTCTCTCTCATCAACAGAAACCATGTCCCACACGTATCTGCTGCAGAGAAAAGTAACAATGTGCTCGCAGGCACTCCTGCACTGCTTTTCAAACCTGGGTAAAGTAAAATGGTCTTTGATTAGTTTCACACACGATAGTCCCAGAATTAATATCTCATATCCTTACATAAAATAAGGAATGATTTTGGCTACTAGCATGATTTTGAAAGAAGCATTCCCTCTGTGCTCCGTCTGCACACACACTGTAATTAGTAACCATCAAGCTGACCTTCTGTCTGTCTGCATGCAGGCAGAAGGCCACACAATGTTGTTGTTGATTTTCTGTCCATTATTGAAATAGTTCTTTCTATAATTGTTATAAACAAACACTGAGAACACTGTGCACCTTCAAAAGCCACGCCCCTCACTTACATTCACAAGCGCCATTGGTCAAGAAGCAGACCTCAGCTTGAGCGCATGCAGGGAGTAGAGAACAAGCAGGGAGACAGGGTGATTGGTTCATGAACTTGGTATCTCACAGCAGACATTAGTTGAGGTTTTTACAGGCTTACAACTGCTACAGATGACAGATTTTTGTCATTCCTTTTTCAGAGAGTTATTAATGTCTTTTAGAACCTAAAGACAACCTTAACAAACACCTTTAAAAAATATATCTGGACAAAATGACCAATCCTGCCTTTTAATGATCAAATAAATAAATAAAATGTCAAATAAGTGAAGTATTTTTGTCACACTGTCATTTAAAGGGGGCTCGTTCAGACCTATTCAAAATTCCTCAGCTGACTGACACCATTACAAGTGACTGGCACTTGTGCAAAACAACTACACCTAAAAATGACATTGGGCCTTTAATGATAATTATTATCCTAGCCAGGAAACACAATGTGAATCCTGTAGTAAAGCAGAACTGAAGTAGTGACAGGGAATTCACAGCAAACAGCTTTCTTCCCTCCACAGAGCAGATATGGTACGAGGACTACAGTACTAGTCTCGCTCTTGTATGCTGGTTTCTTGTAAGTGAGCCTGTCTCATTTATACACCTTGTTCGGCTTATTCGCTGAACACAATGGGCTTCACAGAGAAAACAAAGCACTGAGAGCTACACCACATCAGAGGGTCAGGTCTAAAAATGACACAGACTAACTCTGATGGGACTGTAAGCTCCTGGCCTTACATCTGCTTTTACTTCCTCATCCTTCGCTCATGCCTCCTCTGTAATCAAGCCTAACCTCACTTGCTCTATATTTAAGAAGGTGCTTGATGCGCAGGGATTTTTTTCTGATCTTAAAACCTGCCAGATTCTTCATCTGGTCTCTTTAATAAGCAAACATTGTTTTTATTTATTCATGCACATGAAAAGGAGTACAAACAAGGTGAAAGTCTACCCCCTATCTCGCGCTGGGAATAGCTGTGCCGTCGTTTTTCTGGAAGAACAAAGCACCGCTGAAAGTGCCAGAGGTGGCTAATAAGGTCACATTAGTAAAATGACATGGGTAATTGCTATGAAAGTATAAATATTTGGCATTCATTACCGAACAATGGAAAGATGCAAGCAGTAGGATATGGATGGTGGAGGAGACTGTAACATTAAAGCTGCACAAGGTTAGCTTATTTAAATTCATCCACTACAGGTTTTTCCTTTGTTTACTTTGAAAGGATGCCAAGCACTTCAGCACTTAGTTCTCAAGCCAAATGCATTGACCTTGAAAATATTTGTACCATAAGCTAGTGCGCATAGTTTCAATACCATATATTGTTCCATCATGGACTGAGAGATGTTTTTATGTAATGGGATCTGACTGCAGGCGATGTGCATTTAAGCTTTCAGCATCCTATGATTAGCATAAATTATATTGCATAGTCGGCCCCTCCGTGGCTAGCATAAATCATATGATGATGTGTCCCTGAGGTCTTAGTCATGTTTACAGCGTCAGTGTCTTTCTTTTCTTGCTCTGTCACACAGTCTCCTCCCAGCCATACAAACTGAAATAATACTTTGCCTCATCGCTCTCTGGCTTTTTTTTTTTTTTTTTGCAGACATCGTTTTCCATCACTTCTTGCCTGAGTCTACCATCTTGTTAGTGAAGCTTTTATTTCCTTGATGGGATTTTCTCCAGGCCTGTGTAAGCTTGGTGAATGGAGGTGTGGAAATGTAAGATTACTCATTTCTTCCTGTTTCTCAAAACAAATAAAAATTAAAAAACTGCTCTAATTGCTCTGTGGTTACTCGACAGTGCCGACCTTCTGTCAGTCAAAGTCAGGCAACAGATGCCTCCACCAGCTGTCAATAAAGTGAAGCTGACGAAAACAAAATAGTACAAGCTGACTGCGAGTCGAGCTTGAGATCACACCTTAATTATCTCATTATCTTTAGATGTAAGACAATTTCTCATCATCACAACTTAATTATCTGTAGCTCAAATTTGTTTTTTAAGCCTGTCATCCTGGGATACTAATTTAATTAACTAATTTTTAGATATCAGATGTCATCTAAAAACTTGGTGTGATTGTCTCATTGGAAGTTTTTTAACCATGCCAGCAGGGTGGCTACATGGATGGCAACTAAAACCAAGCCTCAGCCTGATGTCCTCAACGCTAATCAGTGGCTACACCGAGAGCCCCCCAGAAAGTTGGCTGCCACCCCCACTGACTTTATCACAATCAGATGACAGCCAATGGTTTCAAAGGCTTCCTCAAGATGGAGCGCCAGATGGCCTCGGAGTTAGGTTGTGCACGCCATGTACAGAGGCTGCAGTCTTCGTCACAGCCACTGTGGGTTCCCCCAGTCTTCCCCAATTGTCTCTCTTCAGCCATCTTATCTGATCGGCAAACATTTTTCCAAAATATCTTGGGAAAAATAATACTTCCCACAATTGTGCTCACTTCGTTTATTGCTAAATTTCCCATATGGTGTAGTAAAAAGTTGGTATAATGCACGTTTTACCTGCTAAACATTGTGCTAGCCCCGTGGTTGTTAGCATGTTAGTATCGTAACACATATCTATCTTCTGTAATATACAATTATGGTTACTGTGAACACATTAGCCTGCTGGAAATGGAATTGTCTCCGAACCAGTTCTTTCCATTTCCATGAGGTTACAGTTGTTAATTGACCTTAAAGCCTGTGATATAATAAGGATTCATCTGAACAACGCCCAAAATTATTTTTAAAGGAAACACAAATGTCAAATGCCAGTCCAAAGTTGTGTTGGTGCAGATTTTTAAGAGGGATCCTTTAAGTCAAACCACAGTTTTCGATACTGTGTGACAGCCGAACAGCTGGTGGGAGCATCTCTGAATCCCAGTCCCAGGAGAGGGTAACACCTCAGGGGACAACCTGTTCTCTTTAGTAGTTAAAGGTCGTTGTCTGTAAGGACGTGTAGATGTTGTGAGGGAATTTAGGGGCATTGAGCTTATATTCCTATTTACTTGTGGAAATGTATGTTTGTCACAGATGTGCATATGTGTGTGGTATCCTCATCAGAGATGAAAACCGCTCTCTGCAGAGATTGTCTGCTCCTGTAATTCCTGCTGAAATGAAATGTTCAGATTTTTTTCTCGGGATGTTCAGCCTATAGGGGAGAAAATTGCAAAGATATTTTGAGTTGATTGCCTTTGCACGGCTATATTTCTGCTGTAGTCTCTCCTCCACCGCTCATTGAAAGTGGAGGGGAGGGAAGATGGAGGAGAAATGATGATCTCCCGCTGTTGCTGTTGTATGAATGTTTTATAGATGGAGGGCTGAAAGAGAGACAAAGCCTTGCTCAACCTCTATTCTCTTATTATTTTAACACACTGTCTTAGAGCACTCTTTGCTTTTCAAATTTTTTATCCTGTATCCAATCTGACGGCACTTAATGTCCTATTTTACAGCACACCGAGCACACTGTACTGCGAGTGTGCTCATCTGACTGCAGTAAATGAAACAAAGGGCTAATTTGCTAGACATCTCAGATACCGTTGTCAATATTCTCTAATTGTTTTCAACGACGGTCGTGAGTAACCTTGAATAACCTTTGTAACTACAAATCTGCTGATAAAATCCCCTCAGGAGAAGCACTGGGTTGGTGTGCTTGGGCAAGGTCGCTTTCTCCCAAACTGAATGATTAAAAAAAAAAAAGAGAGATTTAAAGAGTAAATCTCTAAGGATGGAAAAACATGAACAAAGTAAGGTCACACAGTGGGAATAGATAGTGTACTGATGCACGCTTTACAGCGGGATGTATCAACTTTTCAAGCTGATGTTTGGTTGTCTTTGGAGTCACTTTGATCCCCTGATGAAACTCTTTTAAACAAAGACATGGAGACATGGATGTATAATGAGATACAAAAAAGACAAGTGCGATCCCATCTGGACTTGTTTTCATATATATCACAACACTTTGCCAAGTGTAATACTTTGTGTTTGATCTGTTTCATCCAAAGAAAATTGAAATGTCCTTCAGATCACACATTCATACCCGTCATTGTAAGATATGCATTAAATGAATATGCTAATTATTTGTATTTCATAGTGTAACTTCTCAAAACAAAATGTCTCCTTTATAATTGAAACATCCATTCTCTGTGTTTGCCGTAATGTCAACATTTTCTGAAAGTTTTTACGTGAGGCACTTTGGCTACATTTTTATCTCCTTTTTCCTTTAAAGGTTTATTTGGGAGCTTTAATGCTTTTATTGTTTAGATAAGACAGTAGTTAGAATCAGAAATCAGGGAGGGACATCTAATTATTATAACGTGAAGCCCTGAGTGACGTCACCCATCTGTTAGTGCAGGGGGCTCTGGAGGCTCATGGGCAGCTGCCGCCAAGTTAGAAGTGCTGTTTCAGCCTAATTTTCAGTCAACTTAAAGACAGCCTGAGAGCCGGAGCTGAGGCGGGTTTTAAGCCTCATAATGGAGGCGTTTTGGAAAATGTATTCCCTGTACAGTTTGTGCCCATGATGATGATAACTAATCAGACTGCATTTAGCTTTTTTTTGTACCAGGCGCTAAACACATGAATTTATGATGTTAAAACTGGATTTTTTTGTCTTTGGTGTGTATGTAACTTCCAGGGCTCCTGGATCCAACCTCAAACAGACATTCAACGAATTGCAAGAACTTGCACTTCTGCATTGGCTTTATTTTTTCAAAACCCAAAGGAGCCAAAAGTCAGATCCGAGCCTGGGCCGCCTGCTTGGAGGACTTACTTAACCTCTGTTCATGGTGCGGGCACACTGACCACTAGGTTACCAGTGCCCAACTTTTATCAATGAAAAGTGCAAAACTTCTTCTGGAATGGCAAATTTAATGCAGCATGCGGCCCATTTCTTTGAAACCTTTAAGTTTAAATTGAAACATCTGACGTTTTTATTGATGGCCATAAAGGTAAACCATGATCTTGTGTGGTTTAGTGTTAACAATAAATGTTAACCAATGTACCATAGACGTATTTTCTAAACTTATCTTTAAATCCTCAGAGACAGAGGTATTACACTAAATAGTTCACATACGCACTATCAAGGGATTTGTATTTAAAGGACTTTTAAGTGGATTTATTTGTAAAATGAAAAAAACATTTTTCCCCCTGCTTTTAATTAAATCAGTGCTGTCGTTATGGTGTTTTCCCCATTGTAATGCATGATAGTATAACTTGCTGGGGGAATTAGCATTTGTTGTACAATACTTTTCCTGATGTATCATAGGATCATTTGAGGGTTTAACATTTCTCACATAACGTTCAGATGGGTCTTGAAAATGGTTAACTGGGCTATACATAATACTGAGTAATGAATGAAGTCAGACAAGCATGATTGTGAACTCATGTGTGCCCTTGTAACTTGTTGATGATGTCACTCACAGTGGTTTACCACCAGGGTTGTATTTATGTATCTGACACTTGCATAGCACTTGCCTTGAGAAAGGCCGAGTGTGGTCGAGCGTTGACAATAAAATCAGTCGAGCTTAAAGTGCTGTCGTCTTCTCCTCGCTATACTGTATGTCAGCATTCGCAGTCTATGTTACTGGTCACAGCGGCATGCGACTCTATGCTGATAAGTTGCACATTGCGCGATGATTGGCCTCCGTTCCAGTTGTAATGCTTCAAAATGATGCTTGTCAAATATGTGCCTAAAACTGGTTTAAGAAGAATGTGTCGAGAGGGAATAAATGAATGTCTGAAACTGTGCACACCTCAGTCTGCACAGTGAAGGTCAAAACATCCAAGTGAAAAAGCACGCAGCAAAACACATTATTTACCTGCAGGGGGATCTTGGAAGTTTTCCAAGGCCATGTGATTTATCTTACAGAATATGATGTGCACACAAAGCCATAACTGTTTAACTACTGCGAAAACACATTTCTTTCAACTTCAGTTACACTAGAACGAGTCTGAAAGGGCCGTCCTCAGGCTCAGGTCAATCCCCCTCTCCAACAATCCATCTCAGACACCTATACGGCACAAATCACAGTTCTGACCCTTTGACTTACTATATCGCCTGCATTGTCTATAAAACACACCTGAGGATGGGCGCTCCCTGTTGCCAAAAAAGGCATCGATGTGAGCATGAGGACAGAGGAGTACAAGCAGAGAGAGCTGTGTTAGGTTCACAGCTTCCTGCCTGCCACAGTTTGTGGGCTCAGCGTGCAGATAATTAAGGTTGAGGGTGGACAGCTCCCTATAGCGCCGATGTTGCCTTCATCACGCAGAGCTGTGGACTGAGGCTATTCATTTTCACAAAGAGGGAACACGGCGGACGCAAAGCTCGAGTCACTGGGGAACTGAGCTGTGTGATGGCACAAACAGGAAGGCTGTGGATTGGGACGGGGATGGAACACTTTATTTACTCTGTTTATTTCAAGGAGGTAGAACGGCAGAGACAGACAGACAAACTTCGTTTTTGCGAGGCAATATTTTTCTGTTACACTACTACCATTCGAGCATTAAATATCAAACAATATAAATATATTTGATTTAATTTGATGTCATCTGGAAAATATAGTAAATGTCAATGTATTAATTTGGATTAACACATTTGCTATGAGCAGAGGTGGAAGAAGAAGTAGGGAAGAAAGTCAGGCAATATATTTGCTTTGATAATCAGCATCAAGTTATCATAAAAGCTTTCTCATGAAACTTTCCAAATGAAGATGGTCCAAACCCGTTGTCTTTGTGAGCAAGTCTTCAGAATGAATCCACAAAAAGCAAGCAATTTCTCAAAGTGGAAAGGAAAACCCATCCTGTTAACAGGCAGAGACCTGCAGCAGAACCAGACTCACTTTACTGGTTATACCAAATGTGGGAAAGAAGGAGAGACAAACGGACAGATCAGAAGACATACATGCAACAAGAAAAATAACAAGATCACATATATAGTAGAGTAAGTATATCTCCGGTTATAATTGCTAAAATAAGAATCAAGCAGGTCAACAGCAGTGCTCAGCCTCTATGACCCAAAGGGACCTGCAGAAAGCAGGCACAAAAACTCTATCATGACATTAAAATCAAATGTAGCTACCATAACAATCAGGCCTTGTGCCCTTTTTTTCAAGTCCAGCGTTTTCAGCGTTATATCTCAGCGTCAACTCTTTTGTTGCCGCGAGCTTTAGGAACACATCCCTCCCATTCATGTCAATTCTCCCTCAGCGACCAATCAGAATCCAGAAAGGGTAGGACTAAACTATTACGATAACATTGTATTGTTATCCCCGAGACAGATCCCTTATCTTGCTTTGCTACCGACTTGCCCCTCGTCTTACAGGTCTCTGAGTTTTGTTTTAAGCTGTCAGCAGACTCAGCCACCACATAGAGGTTTAGATACAGTGTCTTTTTTTCCCTACCTGCTGTAAATATTGCAGAGGGAAGAAATCCACTCCACTGCTCTTTGTTCCCACTCCCTTTTTAACTGTTTACTCTGTCCGCACTTGTTGCCTGCACTGTGCTCCCGTCTGGAGTTTGATGTTTCATTTGTTTTGAGTGAAGTGGTTGAGTGACCGTGGGAGTGGGAGTTTTGAAGCCAGATGGATATGAGTGTGAAACAACAGGCCCTGCTCCTGCTGAGTTCAGACCTCCTCGCTTCCTCGTCTCCTCAAGCGAGGGAGTCCTCTTTATTTCCAGCTTCTGTGCTGTGATGAGAAACACCAGCTAACTAGGCCACTGCATAATAAGCAAGAATAGCAGCAAAGTGAGAAGAATACAAAAAAGAAAAAAAGTGATTCAGTTTACTGGGGGAAAGATTACCCAACATGTAACTGCTGAAAAAAGCAAATATTGTTTTTCTTTTTTTTCCTTTATTGCAGAATCATACATTTATTATTGCTTACCCTTACCGATAGCTGCTGCAGAGGTGCAAGAAGGTTCATGTCTCATTTCGGCAGTGAGGCCCTCAAGCCGTGCTGTCATGTCACTGATGAGGCACCTTGCTGACTTTTTCATTTGATGTGTGTGAACTGCAGTCCTGGGATCCCTCCCGGTGCGGCAACATTTCTGTGATACTCAGCGTTTCAGCTCATGATTCACTTTAGCAACAGCTTCCTAAAACCAAGTAGCAGATGCAGAAGTCTCCACTGCTTCTCTTTGATGCTTTTTTAGCGGACGTCTTTCTTGTGTCATGAACTGAGCTTCAACTGTATGTCTGTTATTTTTAAGTGGCTAAGATTGAATGGGTGGAATGTGACAAACTTAAAGACAGTTAAGTGAATCTGCAGCTCATTTATGCTTTTTTTTGGAGCTTTATAGAAAGTTTTAGTTTTTTTAGCTGTCTGGCCTTGGACTATTTCAGGTTCACTTTCACAGTTCCAACACCTTTCCTTTGGCTGCAGATTCACAGTTTTCTAAAGAACAAATGCATCTTAGCTGCTTAGTGCACAATAAACATTCCAGATATTAGTTCATAACCTTTTTATTCTCATTTGATTATTTTTATGTAAATTATTTATTTGATACACATGAAATGAGCATTGCTTTAAGTAAAATACAAAGTTGATGCCAGAATTGTAGCCGTTGCATTACAATGAATATATACGGAAATGATGATGCTCTGCAAAATCAGATACTATAGTGCAATACAAATAATAGACTTTATTAAGGACAAGCAGTAAAATAAGAACTGTCAGAGGAAACACATTCAAACCTATTTTAGCATTTAGCAGTTAAAAGCCAACATTTTTCTAAAAGGACTCAGAGCATGAATATTGAAATTTTATCTTCTCGTTGACCAGTAACACAAATCAAAATAATGCTCCTCTGTAACTTCTGGATGAGTATATAAGTAACGTTATTTTTTCTTTCTATCCTAGTGCAACATCACGATCAGCAAGGAAAGCTGTTTTTGTTGAACATTTTTCCAAACATAGCCCACTTATGGATCAAATAGCTCGAGCCCTGAGTCAAACTGTAAGGATGGGGCTATAGGTGAAACTCTATAGGATAACCAATGTTCTTTTCAGCATTTAAAAAATAGTGAGAAATAAGTATTTATTTCAGTATTGTTTTCCTCCCCCAGGACCAACTGCAGATTCGACACATTAACTTACACTTTCCTGCATTGTCTCTCTCTCTCTCTCTCTCTCTCTCTCTCTCTCCTTCTAGTGTAGAGCACGACTTCCGTCTGCAGGAGGGGCAGGTGGTCCGCACATGGAAGGTTGGCGACCCTCCTGAGGGCATCCCACAGCCCCCCACTCCCCAGCCCCCTACGCCCAACCAACAAGACTCTCCTCAGCCAGTGCGACCCCCTGCCACCACCAAGAAGAACAGGAAGAAATGTTTCTGGTTCCTCTGAGAACTACAAAATGGAGCAAAAGACACTTTGATACTCTAATGCACTGCTTAACCTTCTTTTAAAAAAGACAAAACCATGGAGATGTGATTAAAAACACAAGCGTGGAGTGAAGTGGGGAATTAAAATGCAAACCTAAAAGTGAGGTAGGAGGAGAGTAACAAAGGTGAAGATTGTAGCTGTTGTTGGTGGAGTTGATGGGAATGGTTGACGGGGGAACACATGTTGTTACTGCTCTTAAAATCAGCCTCTTCAGCACTTATAAGTTTGATACTTGTGCAGGGAAGTAAAAGTGCTGAAGTCAAATAAAAGCAAAAGTTCAGTCCACACATGAGTCACAGCTAGGAAGCAATTAGGAGATATAAAGAGAATATATAGCCAGTGGAAGGGGGCAAGGGGCACAGTACAAGAGGCAATACAGAAGAGAGATGGAGAATATTTATGAAATATGAAAGGAATTAAGTTTATAGGGAAAGAGAGAAAAGACAGAGAGGAAGTATTCATCTTCATTAATGGACTAATGAGGGTCAGAACACCAGCTTTTATATCCAGAGACATTTAAAAAGAATAATCATGACCTGTATTTAAAACTTTTATGAAACTGTAATTGATAAAAAAAAATTTAAAAAAAGTATTACACATGTCTACATGCACATACAGCACCCACACAAACACAAATGAACATATTTACATAAGATGCATATATAAATGGAGATGAGTGAATTGAGCTCTGTACATGTCAGGGCTATTCTGCTTGGATGCTATATTTCAGATATGGATTACTGCTCTATAAAAGTATTTTACCACAGCTGCTTGTGTTTGTTTTTATCTGGGTTCAACATACTTGAGGTCATTCTTGAGAGTATTCAGATGCCTAACTCTAAGGGGCAATAAAATAGTTGTTGCTTGTTGTAATGAACCTACAGAAAGTTATGACCCCTCATCTGAGATTTGCTCAATATTTGTTTTTTTCCCCACTCTCACTACTCTCAAAGCATTGTCTTATCCCTCAATAGCTGTTATATAAACCCACTGTACACTACCTGCTGAGCACAAACAAGCAGACAGTCAAGTGTAAAGTTGTAACTTTGTCGGTAGCATTTAAAACTAAAGAGCTTCATAACGACTTGAGTAGTTGGAGGAGATCTAAACTTAGCTGAAGTGAGAATAAATCTTGAACTTACGATGGTCACGATCACAACAACATACATAAATGTGGAAGTCCTGTATTGATAATCTTACAAAGGATGGAATAAAGAATATAATCAGCATAATAAACCAAGAAGATGAATATCAGGCAATCGTTCTGTAGAAAACAATGTCCTGTAACTGATGGTTGTATTCATTACAATAATAGATTGTTTGGAATGATGTGACCTGGTTTAAGAAAAGTTATTGCAAAATTGTTTATTATTAATAAGTGAGTTAGTCCAAGTGATCCAAACCTAAAGGTTGAGTTCTTATTGAGAATAAAATAGAATCCATCTTTAATGGAAATTTGACAAATATAGATTTATAAAACAGCAAAAAGAACATTCAGACAGTCAATAACCCAGACAACAGCTAGATTTACACATTAAAAACGGTTGATATCAGGTATCAAGGAGTCAGCTGCTTCAGGGAGTTAGCTGCTTGGATACTCCTGGCTTACTTCTCTGTCCTATCAGTAAACAGGTCAGACAGAAACAGAAATGAAAAACAAAAAAGTTCCGCTACACAAATTTGTAGTTATTAAGGATCTTTGGATAATTGCAGCTTTTAAATTGTTTAATACGTCCAGAAGTTTGTTTCCTTTGAACCTAAGGCTTTCAGAGACGCAAACAGTGTCCTTGCTGATAGTTTTGACTGAATGTGTCTCAAAGTCATCCCTAACATTTTGTTTGGATTGGTACTTGTAAAAAATAGAACAAAATAATACATCCCTTTGACCTATTCATACTGAAGACCAACAACTGTTGTGACCAATTGCCCAATACCAATAACACAGGAGCCATTTTATTAGTCCCAAGCCTTGTGCATATATGTGATTGTGGCGTTCTAGAAAGACAGACGTGACATAGATATCTAAGATATCACATACACATAAAAAGAAGGGACATTTATAAGTCTTCAGATGGCAGCTCAGGCAGCCTACTTTCCTAGACACTCAAGGGAAAGTCTCAGGAAATTTAGCCTCAGCTGTTTGATGGTTGCAAGAGAAGCCCCAAATATTGCTACTCAGTAATTCATGACACACATAAGTTGCTTCTATGAGGCTCCAAGGTGGTACGGGATCATGACCTAATTAATGCCAAACTTCAGAAACTGATAGCTCTCAGTTTGTTTGCCTGCTTGTTGGAATTTGCACAACTTCTGCCAGGTTCCACAATTGCCTCAAACAGCTGCTGTTTTTTTTTTTGTTTTTTTTTGTTAAGGGGAAATGTATCTCTAGAAGGATGGAATCCAACAAGTATACCATTCTTTCTCTAGCTGGGCTTACATCACATAACTACAAGAGCCTGGACATGTTAACATGAGAAAACACATCAGCAGAGGAGGAAACTAGCTAGGTTCTAGTCAAGTTCTACACCCCATTTGGTAAATAAAAGAATTCATAGCCATGGTAGAGGCAAGTAAATAGTCTAGATAGGGTTAAAGAAAAATCAACGAATGAAATGAAAATTCAAAAGAGTGTGCAGTCCAAACAGAACTCGAGAGTCTACCATTATTGTTGATGTTCACCTATCCGTGCATGGCTATGGACTGGGACCATAAGTCTCAGTTTTCAGAGAAAATGCATCTTGCCAGGTGGTTTTACAACAAAGGGGATTGTGCTGTTTAAAAAGGGACCAGTTTTCAAAATGTTGTGTTTTCTGGCCAAAAAAAAAAAAAAAAAAGCTGTTGTTGTGTAAAAGATTTCAGCCAAAAAGCAACAAAAGCAAACAAAATTCATTGTTGTTTGAACAGGACCTAAACACATTAACACAACCATAATGATACTGTTTTAAATAAATAAGATAAATAGGCAGCATTTGATTTTTCATTAGGAGGAAATCAGTTGTATTTAAAATCAAGAACCTCTTGACTGGTGTCTCTCACTGCAGTGGACCACAAGATCACTGGTAGATCAGACGACAGCTTCCATCCCACAATGGTCCCTGGTGACTTTCTGAAAATGCAATCACCACAGATAGATGAGTGGTCAGTTCTCTGGAGGTATCAAGGAGTCACAGCTGTGGTAATGTATCACCTATAAGCACAGACTGCTATCAGTCCTATGTAGACCTTGTTCCTCCATCTCTTATTTTTATGCGGTGACCTCACACGAATCCCGACTGCCTCCCACACGCCTGACAGGAGGGATGATGCGAGAGGTCGCGGCGACCTTACATGAATTCCTCTTTTCCTCTGATGGTTTAAAGGGGGGGGGGAAAATCAAGATATTTATACAATTCTAAAGATTTAAAGCCATTTCACCTGTTGGTTTTTAACAGTTCAGTTGCTGAATTGAATACATTTTATTGTCCCCTTGGGGAAGTTTGTCTTGGACAGAAAGTTTGGCACAACTTAGAGTTAACTCTTAACTTTTCAATGAACATAAATTGACACAGAATGAGTGTGATCTAAACACAATTGCGTAATATCTGAATAAGCAGTGAGTATGCTATTGTTCTTTTTTCTAGTCTGACTAAAATAACTTTATTCGCATGGTCCATGTAAACACGACGCCGACAACAGGGCACTTGGCACTTCTCACACATTGTATTTAAAGAGACTGTATATCTGCTTCATTTATGTGTGAAATGTTGAACTACCTCCTTTATCAAAATGTTTTTTATACTTTCAGCTGGAATACACGTTCATTTGGTTTACATGAGTTGATTTAAGGAATATATATAAACAGAATATATTTATTACAGACAATTATTGTAAAAAGAAGAAATCCCTTTATTGTTCCCACAGGGGCAACATGTTTTTTACGTCTATATTTAAACTTGAGCTACGTTTGTACTTTTACATGACTACATTTCTGAAGTCGTATTTTTACCTGTATTTACGTAACATTCTATTAAAATAAGATTACTTTTGCTTGAGTAGAATATTTTAGCTCTCTAGACCTCTGCTGATCGCAGGGCTGTTGAAAGAGAGCCATTTATTTTTGTTCTTGCTGTCGGGGTTTGTTATAAAGTGCTTGAAATGTCTGTATAAAGTTATAATGAAATTCAAATGTGTGCAGAGTCATATACAGAAATGACCAATTGACGAAGTCAAAAGCTTTTTCTAAAGCTTCATCTAAAGCCAGCACGACTGCTGCAGTTTCATCCTCTTTTATCTGGTGAATCACTTGAAAAGTGCATCCGATTTAATTCATTTAATTTGGTGATGTTTTATGAATCCTGTTTGGTCTAAATCTAAAATTGCGAGTTTAAAAAATCTTCCATTCTTCTTTTTGTATTGAGTACTGCATTAAATAAGTATGGCATTAGGGGAAAACCCCTATTACAAACAAAAGGGTTCTTTTGCTATAACAACAGTGAAATAGAAGTTTTTAATGTTGAACATCAGGGTAGATTTTTAAAGTCCAGCTGAACAGAGAGGACACCTTTAAAGGTTAGCAAGCATCGAATGCTATCCTGTTTGTTAGCTGAAGTTCTGTGTTGTGTTGATGACACTCAGAATCATAGAGCCACTGCAGTAGGCTGTAAAACTTGGGAACTATTCTGTAAACAGAACATAAGCCCCTGAAAAATAAGCAAGTGCACAAGACGTAACCACCAGCGCTGGTTTGAGGGGGAAACGCTGTAACTCACGCTTTCGTTACCGCTAGCTTGTTGCATTATGAAGTCATGTGGCAAAATCAATCAATTCTGTCTCACTGGGCAGCATGAAAATGAAGTGGGTTAGCGAAAATGCAATGCTTACTTGCAAGCTTGTAGGCCCTGTTCTTTGGTCAGGACAAATGAATTCCAAGTAATTTTTGGATTATAAAGTCTTAAATAGACTGTATGTAAGTTTTATTAGTAAATGTAGAAACATTGTTTCTGTAATTGTTGACCCAGATACTGGCATAGAAGAAAGAAAAATTATGTTTTATCTATTTTTACATCATGGGGAAATTATCTTTCCCTCCTGAAGTTTAGATTGTTAAACACTTTCACTGCACGTACCAAAGCTTCAAAAGAAGCAAGACATTTACGCACACTCACCGTCTCACAACCTCACAGCTAACATATTGTTCACAGACCAACACAATGAATTATCTCCCCCGCAGTTGTTCCTCTCTCCCTCACAACCAGGCACACGCTTCCTCCTGGTAGCTCTGTGTGTGCCTTGCAATGCTGAGAGGAGTGTAGAGTTGTCAGTCATTAATCTGCTACAGCACAGCCTGTAATCCTGATGACAGAGCAGAGCGGGTTTACAGAGAGCAGAGAGGATCTGAGCCCAGCCTGGAGTGGCGAACAAAGGAGCCAGAGAAGACTGGCTTTGAATCCATAAAGAGAAATGAAATGTGTGAGGAGATGTGTGTGCGTGTGTGTGTGTTTGTGTGTGTGTGTGTGTGTGTGTGTCTGTGTGTGTGTGTGTGTAGGGGGGGAGACTAGGTTGAGGTAGGTAACTATTTTGTCAGCAATACTGCAGTGCAAATCAAGAATGCTGGCCCGAGAAAAAAAAAAAAAAGAGGGAGAAAATCATTACATAGAAAGCAAAACAGTGTCACACTGACACATCAGGGATAGAAGCTGCAGTACAGGCTGGTCATTATGTAGCAAGGTACCCTGGCCCTGCAGAGACAGAGAGAGAGCAAGCCTATACTGGGGGCCTCTTCAAAGGAACATCAAGGGGTCAAAGTTGGCTCACGCAATTCAGCGCAACATCAGTCGAAGCTGGGCTGAAAATGAAGATGAAAAAAAAAAAAAAAAAACATGTCTTGAGGCATCAACAAGCATGCATAATGGGCATGTGAAAACAACTACAACTGCTTCTGCATGCTGAGAGGAAGCAGCAAAGCTAATACTGCATGAGTCATTGAGCTTAGGCCGCTACACAGATATTATGTTTCACTTTACCACATTACAACTAAAGAGGTCATTTCACAGTCAATCAGTACGAGAAGCACAGAGGTGCAGGAGACGAGTCCAGCAGCGAAATAGCATTATTTGAAGGCTAATGCAATAAATGATGCAACATCAACTGCGTCTTTTCCCAATGAGTTAATAATGATGCAGCTGATAAACAAGCCCCAAAGTTGCAGTGATACTTGAAAGCATTTTCTTTTCTTTGAACTGAAAAAGGAGCCTCATTAGTGACCAAATAAAAGGAAAATATGGATGGAATGTGGACCAGGGGATTCAAATTAAAAATTCACCCACATGTGCCCACACACACTCAAACACACACACACACACACACACACACACAAAGACACAATGCCTGGGCAAATCCTCTGGCTTGGCTCGCTATAGTTATGTGGAATAAGACACACGCACAGTATACTAGTAGCAATGAAACACTGTGCGAGCTTGTGTGTGTGTGTGTGTGTGTGTGTGTGTGTGTGTGTGTGTGTGTGTGTGTGTGTGTCATAGGGACATGATAAATAATGAATTAAAAAGTACCCGTTTCTCGACGACCTGCCAAGTTTCTGAGTCAACCTCGATAGCTGCAGATTGCTTCAATAAAATATGAGCTAAATTCTCCCCTGCCACAGCTGTCACTGACGCAAAAATGGGCAATGAAATGTAAATATGTGGCGGCTGGGCTCAGAAGGACACAGAAACAGTGTAAACCTGTGACTCCAGAGTTCCCCACCAGATCAAAACAGAATATATGGAAAGAAAAATGTTTCCTTTTAGAGCAGATCTTTTGGCAGGCTGGGTAAGGATGGGAAAAAATACAGTGTGGGTAATCTATCAATAAACTGCATGAGTTTTGATTAGAATTTGACACTTTGACTCTTTGCAAAACTTCAAAGTACACTGATTTTTTTTTTTTTAAAAGTGGGGTGATATTTGACAAGGGCCAAATCTGAAGCAGAGATACTGGAGGATGTTCTGAAGAACTTCCAGTATATGTGTCGTTCAGGGCTTTGAAGGAGCATCAACATACGAGCTGAGCTCAAAGAAGTTTTCTCTGTGTGATCATTCCTTCACTTGTAACGATTTTTGCTATGAGATTTCGATATGATTTATGAGCGGCATCAATGAGGGCAGAGCACAAACTCAAACAGCGCCTTGTTCATCTAAAGGCTGAAAGATGCTTCCCGGATTCTGCACCTTGCATACGGACGAACATGCATGTCATTCAGCATTCATCTGGTTGTCTGCTTGGAGCTATGATTTGGATGTCTTGAAGCTTGAGCCACGACATTTTCAGACAGATATTAGCTCTGCTTGAAAAAAATGCACATACTTTATTTCCTGAAATATAGATATTCCTCAACTGCTACTGTGGCATACCACTGAAAAAAGCCTATCCCTGACTCCATCTGTTTGTCTGTAATTGAACACTAGTGAACTCCAAACCAAGAATCTGTGATCCTAACTGTATAGGGTTATGAAATCTAACATGCATCCCACGTCCCTGACAGTTTGTGCTCTAAAGTTGCTTCTTATAAACACTATCTTTAAACAGAAAAAAAGACACGTCTGCCATGCAGGCAGTTGAGCTGACATTTTTAAACACCAAAGCCAAAATGTAACCATATTTGGCAGGTGGCAGGTGCTAATTTTGTCCCCCTGCTGTAATTAATTTGAATAAGGTCAGCCAGTTGACCTTGTGTGGCTGCCAACACTTTTGCCACAAACGATGCAAGAACCCATCCCATATCCCATCCAGGCTGTTTCCTTTTTATCATGACCACTGAATTTAAATTTACCTTGCAATTGACAGAACAAAAGATTCAATTATTCTCTTTCATTACGAAGAGTTCTTGAAGTTCTTGTGTTGGCTTAACCCAAGGTTATTTACAGTCTGAATTCCTAATATTATTGTGCAAAAATTGACAAAAGCATCCCTGTTAATTTGGCAGATAGCTTGCTCTGGGTAATCAAAGGTCCCACACTTAATATAGTTTACATTCTCCAAATGTCATCAAACACTCCTCAGTCAGATTTTCATCGATTTTTATAAAAACTTTCCGAATAAGTTTTATGGTCTCATTGTCCAGTGTATCGGCTAAGCAGAGTGAACTTTAAGTCATTACCATGTGTGATTGAAGAGTCTCTGTTATAGCTCAGGGATTGCCAACCTTTTTTCCTTTTTCTTTGTATCTAAGAAAAGCTCAGCTCAGCTCTACATGAAAAAAATTATACATTGCTTTCAAAAGTTAACATAAACAAGAATAGTTTTCATTGATAAAATCAGAATATGCCCACTTGAACAGAAGACCTTTGTATCATCACCATTTGACTTAATATGTGTAAGTTTTGACAACCTTGTTGCAGACAGAGTCTCATACCCCTCCTGAGATCGCAGGCACCCCAACATAGGGGTCCCTGGACCCAATTGTTGAGAACCAATGCTCTTTTTCGTCTGAACAGGGAAACTTCTGGCTAAAAAGATCAAGATGGTTCCTCCTTTCAGTGAAAATCACACTTCTCAAGGTCACCTTCTTTGCCTCTTAACCAGATGTTCTCTGACTATTCCTCCACTCGCCGTGTATGCACCTGTTTTCTGTTCAAATCAGTCCATCATTGTTCAGACCCTGCCCCCCCCCTTCTTTTTGTTTGTCTGTCTGCCTACTCTCATGTTTTTCTTTTTTAGTTTAAAGTTTTCTTTTTTCCTTTTGATTTAAAATCTTCCAAGAAGTCATTATGGTGTGAAATTGTCAAAATCTCAATACACTCTACATTTAGAGACAATTTATTAAAGTGTAGTGGTTCAGTGTGCTCCATCTCTGATCTGATGCAAGATAATCATACCAAGTATTTTTGTTTCTTTATTGAACGCCGAAAAAAAAAAAAAAACGGAAGAACAAATGTGTACATTTAAAATGACATTTCCAAACATTATGTCCAGGGAAAAAGAGACTGGTCCTACAGTACAAACCAAAATTGTGACAAAAATGTACAAGAACTGTAATCTAGTCACTCACCTAATCCATGTCTCACTTCTACAAATCCAGGGCTCTGAATACTAAGGCTGTCACACCTTTAAAGAGTCAGTAGAAATGTCCATACAGTTTTCAAACTGGGCGCCTCCTCCTGGGATCATCTCCACCAGAAGCACACACCCACTACAGGACTTAAGGGTGCAGGTTGTAGCTACACTGCATGCTGCCCGAGAATGGAACTTTTACATTAGTTGTAATAGAAAGGCTGATCATTTAGCAGCTGAGCACAAGCTAACCACCAGTGTACCCGTCCAACAGAAAGCCGGCCAACTCTGCGGTGAAAGCCAAGTAAAGGTGTACCGTCGTTTGGAATGGGCTTTATCGGCTTGGTGTTTCGCCTCACTGTGATGATATTTTCACTTCTTTGCTGCTACGTCTGCGTCAATCACTTCTTGCGTTCAATTGCTGATTTGTATCCACTCACCTGCCCGCTGTCATCGAATGTAAGAAATACATACATACACGCTTCCAAGCCCAGAAAAGTCCTGAGTGAACCAAAGCAACGCAAAACATCAAAATACAGACACCGGGTCTCTGCAGACACAGTCACCAACACACATGACCCATAAGTGGTAGAGAGGAGGTCTCTGGACAAAATGCTCTCCATCATGGACAACACACACCACCCTCTGCACAGCACCTTCACCGGGCAGCGGGGCATGTTCAGCGAAAGACTGCTGTCACAGTCGTGCTCCACGGACAGACTCAAGAACTCTTTCGTCCCCCTGGCAATAAGACTGTATAACACTTCACTGTCACGGCAGGGAAGAAGCGCACGGTGATCCCTGGAATCTTTTTTCACTTTTTTCTCACTCCTCACCTGCACTGCTGACCTCAGAGTCAGCCCCCAGTTGGACACTGTAATGCATATTGATAGTCACTTTACTGAGCACTGGTCACTTTAAAGATAATCACCCTAATCATGTCTGGTTTCATCCTACTGTTGTGTTATGCTACATCTGTAAGGGTTGACATGATCACCCTAATTAGGTCAAGTTTCACTCTATTGTCCCCAACACTTAATGCTAATCTGCCCCTCAATAGTTGGGTACTTAACGATAATTACCCTAACCACTCCTGGTTTCACCATATTGTCTTGGACACTTAATGCAAATCACTGCTCCTTTAAGTTGGTGAACCAATTTACATTCCTGCATTGACTGTTTAACGACTGTACTCACACCTCTGGCATAAGCTCAAACACCTCTGTACATGCACATGTAACTAGTTTCTAAAGGTCAGCACTTTGTTTCTAAGGCTCTTTAACTGTTTACAGGTCTCTTTTAACCAACACATGTTTTTCTCTCCTCACAGGTTATGTACATTATGCTATATTAGTTTTAAGTCTAACTGCTAATGCTAACTGCACAGGTTTAACATATAATTATGTTTATTCTTAGTCACATAGGGGCTGCTAAATCTGTTTGGGGGATTTGTATACAGAGGGGAGGGGGGACAGTGGGTGTGTATTGTAACTAATGTCTTGTGTCCTGCCTGTCTGTATACTGCTACTGGATGCCTTGAATTTCCCTCGGGATCAATAAAGTATCTATCTATCTATCTATCTATCTATCTATCTATCTATCTATCTATCTATCTAAGTGATTATCGAGCAGCATTACTTTTAGAAAAATCTGCATTTTATTTTGTAGGAAAAGTTATTGTCTGTCTTTTGACACCCTAGAATCCACAAACTAAACACAGTCAATGTCAACAGATGCAAAAATGTTTTGTATGAAAGTATGCAGAACTGCAAAATGTAATTTCCTTACCCCTGCATGTCATGCAGCAGAACTCATGACACAGAACCATAAGAGTTCATAAAATAGTGAGAAGACTTTCTGAACAAAGAACAAACAAGAGTTCATGTCTGTGCTGCCTGCGGGGCAGTATATGTACGGAGGAACACGCTTGACAATTATTTTCAGGGGAATGTGTCACTGTGTGAGAAGAGTCCTCTGAACATCAAAGTCAGTCTCTCTGAAGACATGTTAGATAACTTCAAAGTCCTGTGACTGCTTCGCCGAGAGGTGCGTTCCCTTTGTTTTGTTCTGCTGGTTTGTTTTCTTCTCCATAGTCAAGTAGATGATAAAGACTCTGAGTTCACATTGCATCATGAACCTGTTCTTTGTCATTTACAATCCAAGGACACAATGTATATACTGAACATGACTTTAACTAACAGTATCTTCTGACAGATGGGTTACCAATTAGCTCAGAGAAACATTTTCTTCTTTTGCTTATTTGGAAACCATCATGACCTAGTATGTGATCATGACACATGCAGCATAAGTAAAACATCCTGGAAGTTTGATTTTGGTGGAGGGTTTGAACATTCATTCTTCTAATTAAGAGTTTTTTTTGACATTTTTAGGCTTTTTCTTTTCTGATCCAGAGAGTTCTCTCTTTCAGATCAGGGTTCATATTACAATCTTTGGAAAATGGAATTAAATTGCCAGTGAGAGTTGATGCTTGGATATAATTGTTACAACTCAGAAGTGCATAGTAATGAAACACGTTTGACATCACCTGATATAACTTATATTTTGGAGACATCACGTAATGTTTAAATAAACGTGAAGACATTAAAAAACGTATAGAACCATTGAAAGGTTGAGTGGGTGGAGAAGCTAGCCTATATCCAATGTAGCCTAATCTGCCTGAAAGCACATAAAGCTCACTTTGAAGAGATATTATATATTACCTCAGCAGAGACTTTAAGAAGCGACTGTAAACAAACAAACACAACACCCTTGTTGGAGCTAGATGTTGGGAAGGTGGGGTTGGCGGGTGCAGCGGAGGCAAAGCAGTCGAAGCAGAGAGAGTGAACAGCAATCTAGCAGTTTCAAAAAAACAACAACCAAATTGGGAGAATGCGTTTGTCAGGTGGTCGTGGGATTGGTGCATGTCAAGAGGAAAAAGAAAAGAAATATACAAGAAAAGCAAAATGACAAAGTTCAAGTGTTCTGCACTTTGTCAACCGCTACAGATAATTCTAAGAAAAAACTGAAAGCATCATTTAGTAATTACTTTAAATACTGTGTAATAATAATAATAATGATGTGATTATGTAAAATATATGTGCATGTTTACATGCGCTTACAGTGTGCAGGAAGATCATCTTTCCTAAAACCATCTGAACTATGGGTATCTTATGACACCTTCCAATGATTATTTGAATCTGCTTTATCGGTTTTGAGAGTCTGACATGAGACCTAGTGCTGCCTTAATAATCAGCTTTTGACTTTTATTTCCCAAGGCATCAAATCAGCAACAAGAGGCTGCTGCCAACAACCCCTCTTAATTAGTACGGGATCCTCGAACAACATGCATTATATATCACATTATGAACCTCATTTACCTGCAACACACATAACAGGTCTCACGGGACATAATTATATGACTTATGTTGTGGCATTAATTGGAATTACCCTCCCTGAAGATCAGTGTCGGTGGATATTATATTGCTATCTCTCATGTTGCGCTTGGGGACACTAATGTGGTAAAGTAAAGTCAAAGTATATAAAGTATACTATGAACCACATCAATGGAAAGGAAGGATTGCATTTATCAAAAGTAAGGGGAGATCTTAACATTAAGTATCTCAGGGTGTTGTCACTGCCAAAACGTGGTCTCAACACAGATGTTGAATCTACGTTTTACAAATATTCTTTGAAAAATATTTTGGTTTTGTACCAATTCTTAATTGGATCCTTTTTCAGAAGGACTGCTTTTGATTATTATTAGCAGAGACATCCTTGGTAAAAGAACATAGTCCATAAAGCATCCAATTTATGAATTTAAAATGAAAAAGAAAAACCATGAAATCACATTTAACTTTTTTAACCTGCTGGAAAAAAGATTTTTAAGAATGCCCTTGAAAGCATAATTTCCATCTTTGACTCTTGTGGTTAGTTTTTCGTAGTTTTTTTCCTTGCTGTTTCTGCTGTACTTTGCTCATCCAGTGCACATGTCGCTGCTGATGCCACATTCATTTACAGAGATTGTAAATTATGGCATTTTTATACAGTTCTAAAAATCAAGTAAACAAGAAACTTCTCAGGAAAAAAAAGACAATAATAATAAATTGTATTGAAGGGTCCTTTCATGACACTCAAGGCCACCTTACAGAAAAATAAAAACAAACAATAAAACAGATGATGATTTGAATACAAAATTTAAAGTTGATTTAAGAAAATAAAAAGTTTTACCAATATCCCATCTGTTAACATTGAGGAGGGTGAATCTATGGCTTTTGTTGCAGCCAGTGAGCAGTAGGAGCTCTAAATCTTTTGGCTTCACTTGAGGTGATGTATTTCACTGTCCATTCTTTACACAGCATGTTTGCAAACAGCCGAGAGTCTCAGAAGATACTGGTCCATGTCTGTGTTCATTAATGAGCTTTACAGGTGCTGGTAGGTGAATTTCTTTTTGTACCTTTTGAACAGAGTGCTGAACGTTTATATTCCAGTTTCCAGTTCTTGTGCTAAGCTAAGCTAACCGTCTATTGCTCATAGTGTACAGAGGGAAGAGTTGAGTGAAGTATCTCAGCTAGTCAGTGTTAAAAGAATAATAAGCACATTTGAAGAGTTCATTTTAAAAACTGTATTTTGTATTTCTAAAAAAATATTACCAGAATATACAGCAAATGTCAACCACACTCAGATCTACAGTACATTGTGATTCAATACATACATGTTCTACAATTTAACACCACTCATATGGTTGTAGTTTTTTTCCATCTGTCTGGAACTGTGAGATTAAAAACAGGAATATTTTGATGGTCCTCTTGTATTCGCTATGTAGGATTGTTTTCGGTTTGCCTCAGATTGACCCAGTTAACACAGTGTATTTTTTTTAAATGCGATGATATCCCTTCAAAATGCAGAGACTGCTGTGGTGCCAGGGGGGGAAGGCATTTGGCCAAAAACAGAATTTAAAACGTATCACTTCTGGGCAAACATTATTGACTCCCTGAATGCTTTAAACATTCTTTGGGTTTTGGATAAGACTTGACTCCCATGAATCAGACTCCATCATGCAAACAGTGTACTCATCCCTCTTGGTAGAGGAACCCTAAAATCGACGAGTCAAAAAAACTATTTAAATTTATGAGAACAAGCAGGGTTATTTATTCCAAATCAATAAAAATGCTGCAGAATGATCAACAAAACAGTTTACATGAATCTAATCTAGTATTATTTTTTTTCTCTGCAAGCAAAGGTTCAAGTGAAAGATTATAGATCAGTGCATGGATGTTTCACCCCGGGCTGAGGCCCGCTGAGGTGGAGCTGGGTTTTGCAGGAGGTTTGCCAGTTTTGCTCACTCACAATAAAGTATTTTCTCACATAGACTGGGACAGTCGATCTTTAAGTTTGAATCAATGTAAGTTAAATAACAAACAAAGCTGCATAACAAGCAAACACAAAACAAGTTCCTTTTTTTTTTTTTTTTTTTTTTAAGTAGCAGGCTTAGGCTACCTTATATGTGTAAGGTCAGCTTAGCTCCAGTGCCTGAAGCCTAAAAGTAGGCCCATATATTCCACTTAATGTCTCTTCACCTTTTTTTCTTCTTGGGTTTCTATTTCTGCACCACTTTGCTCTTTTTCAAACTGAGAAGATAATAATGAAGAAAGATGATGTCTTTTATTGAAATTGCGTTACAGAGAAGACGTTTGAAAGGGGGAGGAGGGCATTTTAGGCTGTAACCACAGTTTGGATCCTTTCACAGAGCCGTCCACAGGTGATCTCTGGCTCCCATGTTGAAGCAGTAATCTGATAGCTGATTTGTTCCCCGTGGAAGAGTCAAGTCTTGACAACTTCAGTCGCCAAAGACGCTTCCGCTTCTGCAGAACATCTAATTTTCCGCTATGACAGACACTTCTCGCAGGAGATCAGACTGAAGGAACACCTGGGAGCCATCCAATTAAAAAGAAGCGTCTTTATCTGTGCAGTAATGGTGCGTTTTTACGCGCTGTGGATGTGGACTCAGCTTCAGTTTTGTCACGCAACAATTTACAGCAACGACTGGGCGATTAAAATAAGAGCTGACCACGACTCTGTGAATAAAATAGCAGCGAAACATGGATTTACTAATATGGGACAGGTAGGTTTTTGTCAAGTGACTGTTAAAAGGATTGCGTTTCGCGCATGCTTGATAGTTTGTCTTGATCCATCTGTTGTGGGGCTAAACGTTTCCTAGTTTAGAATCACATGTGTCCTGTGTGTCAGCAGTCATCCCATTGAACAACGTTACATTCAGAACAATTACTGGCAAAAATTCCAGACAAAATCTAGTAACTATTGGACAGGTAGGCCTCAGATCGTTTGACACCAGACTCATTCAAAAGTAGCCCAATATTGCAAAATCCATGATTTAAATAAATGGAATTATTTTTTATGTAATGCTTTTGTTTGCAGTATTATGTTAGCTTTTAAGAAAACCCCAATCATAGTTGCCAGTCAAAAAGTTGTTCTACCTGCAGACAGTAGATGTATCAGCACTCTAAAAAGGCCATAGACGTTGCAATAGATCTATAACGCCACTCTGCAAAATAAGGTAGCCAGCAGATTGGTTTAACATTTTTACTGTTCTGTTCAGACCTAGGGAAGTTTTTATATTATATATATTATATAAGTTTATATATATATATATATATATATATATATATATATATATATATATATATATATACTTGAATTTCCCTCGGGATCAATAAAGTATCTATCTATCTATCTATCTATATTATAGGAATCTGCAGCTGCTCATCTACATTACAATCCTGTCTGAATGGTCTTGGGTGAAAAAATGAGACAAAGCTGCCAAAAAATCTAATTTTCTTCTCTCAGCTTTTCCCTCCGTTTCATTATTCTAACACAGACCATATAATATTAATTATCCAAACAGTAAAACCTCCCAGAACCAAGATCCAACACTTAATTGCGTATTTAATAAGGGCTGCAAATAATTCTCTAGTAATCATGTGCAAGATGGAAATGTATAAAAAAGAAATCAATTTGACCAATCAGAGATGTCTATACACCCACAGAATGACCAAATAAAAGCAAATATCGATAAATAATAAAGTAAATAAATAAAACAGGCCAAGTTATGTAGCTCAGGACAATAAAATGCAACAGTGCTCCCATGAGAAGAGTGCTGTAATGAAGTTTCAGGTCTCCAGTCCATGTTTCTCGATGTTATGAACAAGAAAAATTACCTTTTAACATGAAAATCTTGCTATGGTCAAAAGAAAATGTCAGCACCAGGCCATCAAGGATTAAATTAGAAGCATAATTTATTGTTGTGACAAAAAAAAGTCCACTTGTGGTTTGTTTTATTAAACGTAAATCACTCAGAGTTCCTCTTCTCATTTATAAAAAAAAAAGGATTACGTCATGGGCTTAGACATGCACACACATGAGCAGCAGTGTGGAGTCTTGTGGCTCAGGTTGCCATCGCCTGCAAAACTATCACGGGTGTAAGGTAGCCGCCTTAATGAAAGACACCCAAGCCAGTTTAAAAATTTAACAGCTGTTTATTACAGAGACCGAGCGGGATGAGCAACACACCTGAAAACAAATTAATTTAGAGGTTTTGATGTCCGTTTCAACAGATTGGAGACCTGACGAGTTTCTACAAATTTTGCCACCATGAGACAGCAGCACGGTCTGCTGTGTCCAACAATGAGGTGACTCTTAGCATCGCCAAGGAGACCAAGGTATAGTAATGGGATATGAGGAGAAGTGGAAGACTGCTGGATTATTCATCAGCATCATGTCACCTCTCTAGCCCCAGACACAAATGCAGCTCATTGACATTCATGTACATACACTGGGCTCATATACAGACCGATCTCCTCACATTATGGCCTCACCCAAATCCTTAAGCTGTAGAGAAGTCAGAGAGAAGCGCCCAGTGTTACTTCTCACAGCAGGCGCTGTGTGAATGTAGAAAGTGGTGGTTTTGGTTGGTGATGGCACAGTCTGATGGATGTGGATGGGTGTCAGGGACATCAGGTGTCAAGTGGTAGTAGTGCCCGATCACCTCCCTGTAGGTTTTGGAGCTCTGTCTACTCAAGAGTCTGGCTTCTGCAGTTGGAACAAAGCCTCCTGAAAAACAGGACAGAAAAATGAATCTGATGAGTTGGTAGAAGCTGTTTGGCACATGAAAATGACCCATAGTACTTGCTGTCTGGGTCATTTTAAGCTATTACATTTCACAGGCTAACTTTCTGGTTCAACAAGGCCAAACAGACTGAAGTCACATTTTCAAATTACTTTTTGCCCCACCCTGACCAATATATTTAACTGCAGAATAATGCATTTAACAATCAGTGACAAATCTTTTTCAGACTAGAAATTGAGTCTGAGACCTCCTTTATAAATTAATTCATGGAGCAGATGTTGCTCATAGAATTGCTAAATGGTAAAGTTTCCACTTTAAGTTTTCATTGTTAAATAGATGCACGCTGTGCTCGTGAAGCTGGTTGCACAATTGTGACATAAGTAATCACAAATTCAAGTAAATCACTCTCTTGTTTTACAAATATTGAGTGAAGTAAAAGAAAGCAGATTCCCCAGCTTAACTGACAATTTAACATGGTCATGACACTTAATGAAAGGAGTAATACAGTACTGTACTGTATGTGACTCTGACAACTAGTGTTTAAAATCGGTACTGCAGTCCAAATTCAAACATTGAAGAGAGCTGTGTGCCGCTGCCCACCACTCCCAAGAGTTGAGGAGCATGCAGGTTGTCTTGAGGATTTACTCTCTGGGGCCATGAATGTCTGTACCAAATTTCAAATTTCAATTTTTCAAATTTCAAAAATTAAATGTGTACTTAAGTGTTAGTCTAAGCATACTGTCAGATCTTTACCTAAATCTTAACGTGTTACACTTTTATATCTGTAGCCTACAAGTACTCTGTATGTCCCCTTTCAAGGTGGAATGGCTCCAACAGCAGATGGTCCTCAGAAGAGAAAAAAGGAAACCAATGGTCAGTGACATCTATTCTGGTGACATTAAGACCCAACACCTTCCTGTTGATCATCTTGGATCCAGCCTCACACAGACACAACACCACAATGACTCAGTGTGGAACAGTCTGTGGTATATTGTAAGCTGATTTTTTTGCCCGTACTAAGCTACATTTTGAGACACATAAACCCAGAAATACAGAGCCTAAAATAGACCCTAAAATATAATTATTCTTATTTTAAGTATTCCATAAGGCTAAATTTGTTGTCCCACAATTTGCTCCACAGCACTGCAGTGATGAATCCAAAGGATGCCAGTCTGATATGAACATTGCAAGGGCCTGGAGGAGGGGGTACACTGGGAAGGGTGTGGTGGTGTCTGTCCTAGATGATGGCATTGAGAGAGAGCATCCGGATCTGAAGCCAAATTATGTAAGTGCCCTGGGATGGGATGCTGTTCTTTGGAAGGGGACATTAATCATAAGCAATTTGGCAGAGCTCTTAGAGTAAGAGCGCAGTGCTGAGATAGATATTGCAGGCAGAGCTTTTGGGCCAAAAGGTTCTGAAAGGCCGGCCAAGAGTATTAGAATGGACATTAAACGTCTGATTCACTTAACTGTCTTGTGGACTGGTGAATAATGTTCTTTGTGATTTGTCTGATGAAACAGAGACAGATAGCTACTGGTGTCTTATTCATCATACTCACACAGCGGCCATTTCCCTCTGACATCAGACTGAGGGTGGGAAGCTCAAACGCTAATATTGTTGAAATGCTCTGTTTGCAGGATGAAAGTTTGGCCATTGAAATGTAATCATTGTTCTTATTGTATCTTTTCTTGTTAAACTAATAGTTGAACGCCCAACATATAAGCCCAAAAATAAAAATAATTTATAACTTGTAAACCTCAGCCAGACAAAAACTATTGTTAGCATTTAGCCAACGATTCTAATCTAATAAAACTGTTAGCTAGGAAATGGCTGCTTACAATAACTTTTGATAGTGTTGCACCGTTATATAAAATAATTACATGTCTTGCCTAAGTAATTGTCAGTGTTTGCTTACAATCCAGCTTCTGCTGATGGTATCTAATTAGCCAAACTGATATTAAGGTTAACCATATGTGGCATTTGATAGTGTTGTATTATACTTTAGAAAATATTCCTGCCTTTATAAGCATTTAACTTCACACTGTAAGCCTGATGTAAAATGAAAATGACCACCTTTTGATTGTTTTGAACTATGTGCTACTTGTTTCAATCTGTTTCAGGATCCTTTTGCCAGCTATGATGTGAATGGACACGATCAGGATCCTTCTCCTGATTATTCCAATAATGCACTCAACTAGTGAGTACTTCGTTTATCTCCGTGGCACCTGTTTTTTTCCCATTTCCCTAACTTTAATTAATGCATACTTTTCTTTTTTTCCAGCAATTATATGCATGTATGGATATGCAGATTATCCGGTCTGAATTCTGTTTTTCACTGGTTTGATGTAACGGAAATAGCCTGTCTTCTCCTCATGAATATGTATCTAACCTCGCGTTCTGATGTTCTCCTCCTTTCTCTGAAAGCCATGGGACACAGTGTGCAGGGACGGTTGCGGCAGCTGCAAATAACTCTTGGTGCACGGTTGGAGTGTCTTTCCATGCACGCATAGGCGGTGAGTCCTTGAGACAACAAGAAACTGAAGAGAAAGACTTCTGGAGGACAAAATCTCAGGGATTTTAAATTCCTGTTTTGTTTTTCACTCTTCTTCCCCCCCTAAACTATAGGCATCCGCATGCTGGATGGAGATGTGACAGACATTGTGGAGGCCCAATCCTTAAGCTTCAGACCACAGTACATTGATATATACTTAGCTAGCTGGGGGCCACATGACGGGGGGGCCACTTTAGAAGGACCTGGGCCTCTGACTCTTCTTGCTCTACAAAATGGCATAAAAAATGTGAGAGAAATTGTTTCTGTGTGAGAGAATAAGACACATGGGATGCTGCTTATCTCTGTCTTACCTGCAGCTGTTTATTCATTTCAAAGGCTTGTATTTTTCTCCTTTATAAATAATTACCATAAATAAATTGATCAACTCTGTCTGCTTTCATAATTAATCTTAGGGCCGGCAAGGGAGGGGCTCTGTCTTTGTCTGGGCCTCAGGAAACGGAGGCAGAAGAGGTGACCACTGCTCCTGTGACGGCTACAGCAGCAGCATCTACACCATCTCTATCAGCAGCAGCACTCCCCTTGGAAGACGGCCAGATTACCTGGAGCGGTGCTCCTCCATACTGGCAACAGCTTACAGTGGAGCAGAGACGAAGGATATGGTGAGTCGAGAGTGTGAGACAAATAAGAGATATTCCATTACCTAAAGTAAAACAAAGGCTGTTATTTCCTGAGGGGAGTCTGTGCAGTATGGATGAAAACAAGCAGTTACGTGCTTTACATTTTAATTCTTTTGATGTCATTCTTTAAAAAAAAAAAAAAAAAAAGTTTATCCAGATTAAATGAAGAAAAAATATTATTCAAAATTCACCCAAATAGCAGAGTAGAGGGGGAACAGTGAGAGAAACTTAATGGAGAACTACTGTACACAAGAGTGACATTTCCAATTACTTTAAGGGTCCGCTTAAAACAGACACAAGAATCCTTTTGTCTGTGGACTGTAACGACCTGAGGGATCTTTGACGTTTTATCAATGTGTTTGATCTTAGCTCTGGTTATAGTGGAAGAGGCGGGACATGGATTTCATGGCTCCACTTGCCAGATCCGTTTAAAGCATGTCCTGGCTCCAATAGAAGTCGCCATCTAAATATATTAGTTCCTGGGCTTTGTGGCTTAATTTTTGTACCTGGAGATGAGCTGAAGGATGTCCATATTACTTATAGTCAATGATATATCTATGCATATGAATCAAAAAGTAATGTAAAATCTGTAGAAAAAACAAACAAATATATAATTCTTGCAATTTGAGTTTGTTTTTTAAAACAGACAAGTTGACAAGATTGTCACATAAAACCTTTTTTTTACTGTAAGTAATTAAGTAAGCAAGTCTTTTTATATATAGCACTATTAAAACAATTTGTTGTGAGGTGCTTTACAAATGCAAAAAGTAAAAACAGGAAAACATACACAAAGAAAAATAAAGAAATAAAAACCTACAAATAAGTAGGCAGGTCTTTCATCTCTGAAAAATGTCAAAATGTTGGTGAAGCTCCCTTTGCTTTTTGCTGCAGAGCTAAACAGATTATAAAATAAAAGAGTTAGGTTGCGTGTTTTGATATTAGTTTTGTTGCCTTCAAGTCTCAAAACACATAAGCCTTTCTCTGAGGTGCTTGGTGCATTGCTGATGTATTTGCAAAAATGTTTATTCTCTCTTTTAGATAATACAATTATTTTAACTGCAAATCTGCAAATCACTTCATTTTTATGAAAACATCTGCAACTTTGGTTATACTCCGGGGAATGATTATAACATCTTTCCTGCTGAAAGCCAAAAAGCACACAGTTTGAGAAATGAAGGGGATGCTAGCGGGTTGCAGTGGAGGGCACGCAAGCAAAAACGTCTGGAGTTGAGCTTGATGGTCTGAGACATCTGTCAATCAAGACGTACTCCCTTTGAACTTGGTAGAATTTTAACTGGTAAAGTCACGAGACATAGACAAAGATGAAATTGGCAAGATGGAGCAAAGACTATGTCAATATGGTCACTGTGACGTCACCCACATATTTCTTAAGTGTGTATTTGAAACCTTGAGTTTGGCTATTGGCTGCGTCCATATCGGTTTCTGGAGCCAAAAGTCACCCTATTTAAAAGAGAAGGTGGTGCTGGATGGATGTTTTAGTTGTTTGATAGGACAATGGATAGTGTACAGTTCAGACTGACATACAGAAGAAAGAGCCACAGGTTGGATTATAACCCAGGCTGCCAGAGTGTACATGGGAAGTGACCTAACCATGAGGCCATCTGCACCTCTGCAAACCTTATGTGATTTAAGGTTAACAGCTACGGCCTGTGGCTAATTCTTTAGCTTGTAAAAAAAGCTAGTTTACTCTTGTGTTTTCAATTACATTCCATTTGTGGTCAGCTTTATTAATCAGACTTGTTGATCTCCAGTGAGAGCCATCACCAAAACCTCTTCTTATCACTACTGTCCACCGTAACACCTCTTGGGGAACATCAAAAACAATTCTGACTCCTATGCAGTGACCAACAGTTAACACGGACATAGTATCTACAAGAGAGACAAAGTGGTACAGTAACACTCCTAATTATTCACAAGTTTTAAGTATTGCCATACTTGAAATAGGGTAATATAAAAGTTAAGGGTTTCTATAAAATAGAAACTGTGTTATTTGCTTCAGGCTGTAAACATGTTGTTAATGCTTATGAGTAATGTTTTAATATAGAGCCTTATGGGATTTTTTTTTTTTTGCGTTTTGAGCCAGCCTCTTGTGGACATTTGAGGAACTGCAGTTTTAAACACTTTTGCATTGGCCTCAAATAGTTCAGGTTGCCGCTTGATTAGATGCTATATAATAGGGTTTTAGTTGGGGTTTTTTTAGATCCTATAATAAATTCATTGTACTAAAGCTGTTGCAGGAGCTAGGGTTACAGCTTCCCTGATTATATAGTAGAAACCTTTGTAAACACCCTCAAAGACTCAGGAGGCCTACTTTAGCATGCCAACATAGACAATATGGCCAAATCATAAGCAAAGTCACCAGAGATATTCTCCTATGGAGGTATACTTCTACGTTGTGTTTTTGTTGTTTGATTGGCGGCAGTTGTGTTTTTTGCTTGGCAACATAGCAGGGAAGGAACACGGTAATTATCCAGAACATAATTACATTCGCTGAAAGTGAAAATCTTTTTTGAAAACAGTTTGAGTGAAAAAGTAACACCTGCATGTTATATTTACACTTATATACACTTCATGAGTTTGAATGGAATTTTAGCTTAAATTAATTCTCTGGTTTGGAGTCACAGGGTAGAATATGGCTGAAATAGTGATTCTCTCTTTATGTAATTTGCAGGAGTCACGGGTGAGCAGAGTGGGTGGCTCATTAGAGCAAACACAGGGAAGTCTGAGAGCTGCTCCTCTGGCCTCAGGCTTACTGAGGGGTTTTCTGCTGGTCTTTTGTTTTTTTCGCCATCTCTTTTGTAACACAGCTGACAAAAGGCCAACAATACGATCATGCGTAGCCAGTGAAATGCTGCCGTTTCTTACAGTTCAAAATCTTTTAGCTTGATTCATGATTCTAATTACTATAATAATTATCAATCTCGATTGGTGATCTCACTTCAGATCAACTTGTAACAAATGTTTAATTTGCTTTTTTGATTATTTCTTTTTGGAGCTTGTTAAAGGAATTGGATGTTTTTTATTAGAAATCTTGATTTAGAAATCAATGATAAAAGTCAGTTCCTCAGTGTACACACAATATGGTGGAAAAGACGGAGCGCTGAAGTCTAACTGGTTCACTGCGCACTAAATAAGAGCGGATAATTGAGATCATTAAATATGACGTTTTGTAAATTGAAATCAATATTTTTGGCTGATATTTTGTGTTTGTGGAATACATGTTGAGAAACGAGGTATTGATTAAATAACCTGACTGTGTTGAAACGTAAAAAAAATCGTATAATTATTCAAATACACTACGAGTTCAGTATCTTCATTGATCTGCCACTACAGTTGAGTACTCCTTAATACACATCTGGGGTCTTGCCAGGTAACGTTGGGCCCACATCAGAGCTGCAGCCGGGCTAAATCAGCGACCTCTCTCTCTTCCTCCGTGGCTGCAGGAGTCATCGCTCTCACCTTGGAGGCCAAGTGAGTGTTTCTCCAACGCACTGAATCCATACATGCAGGCACCATTAACGGATACGAGCTGGAGATGAGAGTATGATGTTTTTTATCTGTTTGACCTTTTCGCAGCCCCTCGCTAACCTGGAGGGATGTGCAGCACATTATTGTCAGGACATCAAAAGCTCATCATCTTGCTGCTCCTGACTGGCACGTTAATGGAGCCGGATATAAAGGTATTCCCATTGGACTCCTGCCAATTGTCAGTTCTTGCCAGCTTTTTTATTTCACTACCGGCTAATAGTTTGGGGAGAAAATGAATAATTACATGGTATCTTTTGATGCAACTCCAAAAAGTTATGATAAAGAAGATGAGTTCAGCTTGATAAGCATATTTTGGTAAATGTTCTCTCAGCTCTTTTTAGGGAAACTATCAAACAGCGAGCATGTGAACTAATGAGACACTGGGAGCAGAACAGTAATAAACGCCTACAAAGTCCCAGGAGTGTGCAATGTCTTTTATAAGCTACACAGCCTTTTATGCCCCGGCTAATGCGCTGTGTACGTGTGTGTTTGTGTATATCAGTGAGCCACTTCTATGGCTTTGGCTTGCTGGACGCCGAGAGCATGGTGAAGGAGGCCGAGCGTTGGAAACAAGTCCCCTCGCAGCACGAGTGTGTGGAGGAGGCTCCCGCCCAGTCACGCAGGTATCACACCACCGGCACCGCCAGATATCTGCACTTTGAGTCAGGGCTTCCCTTGATTCCTCCGCCTTTCATCACACTTTATCTATTTCTGTCTCACTCCTTACCCGAATTTCTCTCACGCTGATTCTCGCACAGTTTAATCGGTGGCATTTTCTTCACTGCTCCTTTCCTTGTTACTCTCTCCTTTTCTTCTGCTTCCATCTTTGATCTCTGCTGCTCACTTCTATCTCTTTATTCTCTCTCTCTCTCATATCAGAACAATCCATCCCGGCTCTGTGCTGAAGTCTGTGTATGAGACTACGGGTTGCTCTGGCGAGCTCCAGCGTCATGTGATTTATGTGGAGCATGTTGTCATCCGTGTTACCATCAATCACAGGCGTCGTGGTGACCTTTCCATTACGCTCACCTCACCTTCTGGCACCGTGTCACAGCTGCTAGCTAACAGGTAACTAAAGAGACATGTTAAATCACAGACTGAATGTGTGGAAACTAAAATCCCCACGATGGTTCCCCCTCATTTTTTGTGCATACAGTAATCACTTTTATTCAGAGCACAGAATTTTGTCCAACAGAGTTATTTTTTTTTCTTCCGTTTGGCTCTTTGTGATGTTTGGGGAATAACTGTATTTTGGCAAACAGTGCTAGAAAATCACAGGGAATAAGGGAAGTGCTATCTGGGCAAGTTTTCTGGCAAAATGACTTTCTGCTTAACTCAGTGTAACTTTCAGCTAACTCTGCAATGATAAAATTACACCACAAGTTAGCTTCCAGAGAAACTCTGAATTATGACGATGCGGCAATTTAATTCTCATCAGTAGAAAGTTAAAAAGTTTTTTAGTGTTTACCTTACAGCTGCTCATCAATGTTTGTTTAGCAACAGATGTATCTGTGTAAAGTAAAAGACTGAATTTAATGTTCTGTCTTTTTAATTAAACTCTTCTTTGGTGCATTTCTGTGCATTTCACTGTTATTGTTTATTATAGCTACTGTAATCATTTTTGTTTTCAGCAACACCAAAATGATTTTTTTCAGGATAAGAGCTAAGCTTAATAGATTTGTACTTCCTGGTAACAGCTAGCTTGTAGCTGGTCAACACAGCTGAGTGTCTAACCATGAACTGTTGATATTTCTGCAGATAAGAGTTTCCGAACAGCAAAATAAAGAAGAAATCTGAGCGAAAATTGAAATTACATTTGTGTTATAGACCGACAGGTTTCTTAAAATGAATGCCTACATGTCTACCTGTATATCTCTTGTGTGGGTTAACTAGATTTTGTTTGCTGTGATGATCATTGTTTCAGCTTTCTAAAATGTTAATGAATTAATACTGTGTTTACGTCTTGATGTGCTGCCTCCAAATGGACAAGATAAAGAGTGGACTTACAATGATTCCTGCTCATAACACTGGAAGTTACCAATGGAATAAGTACAAACAAGTAGATTGTGCTGATAGTAGCACTCTGATTTTACACAAGGAAAACTTTGAAGGCAGAACTTGTGTATTTGTCCAACTTTGAGCTGTAACTGTTTCTTAAAAAGACATCTCAGTACTTCCTCCACCTCTGATAAACCCTCATTTTGGTTACAGTTAGCTTTAACATTAGTCATAGCAGACTCACAGTGTGGTTATGTCTCTGTTTAGACCTCTTGATGACTCCATTGAGGGATTTCAGAACTGGGCGTTCATGACGACTCACTCCTGGGGGGAGCAGGCGGCCGGGGAGTGGACTCTAAAAGTCCAGGATACTCCCTCTCTGAAGAGACGCAGCACTCAACTGGGTCTGCCCTTCCTCTTTGTAACAGCTCAGTGTTCTGAAACATACATTTAAGTTGATCAATGGCATTCGGAAAACACAGGGACAGCCCTTTTATCCTGATCTCTTTCTGTTTCTCTCATGTTTCAAAGGGACATTAAAGGAGTGGTCGCTGGTGATTTATGGCACCGCAGAGCATCCGTACCCCATGCATCGTGAGCGAGCCAGATCGGCTGAGATGCCGATGGATAGTGACCTCACTGAGGAATACAGCGGTGAGTCATGAGCTCAGCTGGTATTAAGCTGCCACTTCTTCAAACTTAGACCTCTCACACGGCAGCTAAATGCACTCTAATGCGGATTTACAGCAGATGTGAATTCAGGAGGAGTCTTTTTGTGTAAATAAACAGCGATATCATCAATCTGAACAAACTCTCTGTGATGGTGCAGTGACCATGTGAGTGTTTGCCCTTACAGGACCCTGCGACCCAGAATGCAGTGACGACGGCTGTGAGGGGCCCAGCCCGCAGCAGTGTGTCACGTGTTTACACTTTTTTCTAAAGTTCAAGAACACCACAAGGTTAGCATGTTTACATGGAGTACAGCTAGAGCATCCAGAATGACGTGTACAGTGTGTAGAAATGGTTTCTTCAGGATATGTGGCATGTATTTGTCCATATATTAAAATCAACCACAACACAGCTCTTTTGTTGCTAAAATGTGAGACATATCTGCAGCAAAAAATAAACAAAGAATAGGTTAAAGTGAACCAGGAATGTCACGTCCTCTACTCCCCCCTCATTTAGAGAGTAACACCTCGTGTCCTCTGTGTGCTGCGGTCCGTGTCTGTGTAATAGGATGTGCGTGTCTGAGTGTCCCAGGGGATTCTGGGGCGACCGGAGGCGTTGTAAGAGGTGCTTCTCCTCCTGTGAGAGCTGCACTGGGAGTCGCAGTGATCAGTGCACGTCCTGTCAGGCTGGGCATCACCTGACAGAGGGGACCAACATCTGCACGGCCATCTGTGGGGACAACTTCTACTTGGACCACGGTTAGTTTTTAGGCCTTAAACAAAGAGCTGGGCAGTGTGGCAAAAAAAAAGTCTGCATGTAGATTAACACAGTTCTGGTGCAGTAAATCCATTAAACAATAAAAACCTGAGGTGTCTTCCTGGGCTGTTGTGGCTATTTCTGCAGAGTGATTGGCTGTTTGAAGTATCCGTATCACGTTGAAAAATCAGGAATTCATCAGTCATCAGGAGTTTCATGGCAACAAATTCAACTCTCTCTTTATGGATTGTTTTCGTCACACTCTTTGCATTTGTAGCAAACAAAGCCAGTGACTGAACCTTTCGGTATCCATGGCTCACTGTTTGAAAACAGCTGCACATGAGTCTGCTAATGAATAGTCAGTTGATGTAACTGCAGTTGAGGGCTGTGTGAGTAAGATTGATTAATCGCTCTGATGTGTATTCACTGTTTATTGTTTGATTTCCCCACAGATGCAAATATGTGCAGAAAGTGCAGCGAAAACTGCTTGAAGTGCACCTCGTACAGCATCTGCACAGAATGCAAACCAGACACAAGGTGAAACAAACTCTCAGATGATGCTTGAATTAACTGCTCGGTAAACATTGCTCCTATTCTCGCTCTGAATACTGATTGTTTGAGCTCCTGTCCTCTACAGCAATATTAGCATTAGATGTTTAACTTGACGAAAGTGTGTTTAACTTCCCTTTCTGACGGCATTTTAAATAGAAACATTTACCATAGTGTTGAGTACGAAGTTCACTGACTCAGTTCAACAAGTACTTGTGGTGGTGTGTTGTGGGTTGGAAACTTGCGCTTGCAGTGACTCATAATGACAGTGTCATGTGATTGGATGTGTGTGTGTGTGTGTTTGTGTCATGGTGCCACATGCTCTCTCCACCCTCTTTCCAGTCTGCAGGGGAATCGGTGCCAGCTGAGCTGCGCAGTGGGATTTTACCACAACAGACAGGAAGGCACATGCGAACCATGTCATAAGGCCTGCGCCACCTGTGCAGGTGAGAGCCAATGAAATGTATGAAAACTTGAAGTGACCGTTAAAAACATGACATGAAGCAGGACTTTTTAAATGTCCTTTGTCCTCATAAAGCCATACTCCTTTCAGGTGCCGGTGTAAGAGCGTGCGACCGTTGCGCAGAGGGCTACCTGATGGAGGAGTGGAGGTGCGTGTCCGCCTGCAGCGCTGGCTTCTTCGCCACCGAGCAGAACCCAGAGATAGCTGATGGGCACAGGACATGTAGGAGGTGAGCTCACTGGTGTGTGTTCAGGTGTGGGTGGTTTGTTTATCTGCTGATAGCAGGCCACATTCTGGTGTTTGCCTTCTGTACGTGTGTCTGTTTGTGCTTCGTTTCATGCTTGTGTTTGTAGTTGTTTTTTTTTCTTCTTTTTTTTTTTTGTTTTTTTTTTCTTTTCCTGTGTGTATGTGTTATTTGTGGTCAGCATGTGTGAGCGTGTGCACTCAGTCTGTGTGCCCTCCTCCTCAGGTGTGACGCCAGCTGTCTCACCTGTGAGGGGCCGAGCCGGGGGAACTGCAGCAGCTGTTCCAGCGGTCACAGCCTGCAGGAGGGAGTGTGTGTTGTTAACACTGAGTGCACAGACGGTCAGTCAACCATCCTCTTCCTCCATTACATGTTGGCTCACTTCTGCCAGATACACAGATTTCATTTTTAACACATTTAGTTCTTTCTCCTTTTATCATTTGACTTACCAGATACAAAATATTTTGCTAAAGCGAGCTAAAAATGATGCGTTAATAACATCTGCTGGTGTTTAATGAGAGCACAAGAGCTCTTTCATGTATATATTTGGAAAGCGATATGTCTTATCTACATTCTGAGTCATGTTTGGCAATGGACGTTAAGCCCACCTCTCCGCCTCAGATGGTTATTTATTTCTCAGTCAGCATCGTGTTCTTGCTGCGTGTCTATCAGGAGAGTACCAAGGCGCTGACGGGGAGTGCCATGCGTGTGATGCAACGTGTCTAAAGTGCACAGGGCCACGGAGGGAAGACTGCATCAGCTGCGCTGCTTCACGGTGAGATGGTGTCGACCTTTTAGATGCAAGGTCGGTGGGGTTGAAATGAATACGTCGCCGCCTAAAAAACCTCTCTGCGTTAAAAGAAAACAGACCTTTGAATGTAGTTTAAAGTTGGGTTGGATGTGGGAGTGTTGGATATAAATGAACTCTGTGTGTCCTTAAAGCCAGGATATTCTTTACTTTTAAAATGTTGAAATTCTCAAATTAAGATCAAGGTGAAGTGAGGACTGAGACCCCCCCCCCCTTCCTCCCGTGATGTATAAAAGTATATACCTGCATGCATACATGCATACATTCTCTCTCTTTGTATATAGATGTATATGCATCTAAATAGCATTCCCATATGGCCTGCCTGCTTAACCAGCCATTCACAGGCCTCTCCCTCCTCTCTTCCCCCCTGTGTCAACATGCTCAGCGTCATCTGTTTAACTCTGCCATATGCTCCACGCTGGGACGTAAACGAGTTCGGCTCATTAGCATAGAAATCATTCATATGTGTTGGTTTTGCGGAGCTGCAGCTGAAAAACGGGTGTTTGTGATGTTGTCGTTGTCGGCTGCAGGGCTTTAGATGAAGGCCGCTGCCTGCTGGAATGTGAAAGGGGCAAATACTTGTCAGGTGGCCAATGTCACCTGTGTGACCACACCTGTGCTACCTGTGTGGAGGCGGGGCCAGCCAACTGTACCAGCTGTGACACTGGTGAGGACTTAACGAGAGCTTGACGCTGTGTTTGCCTGTTTATTTACTGTGTTTGTCTGTCAGTGTGAAGGACATTTATTTGATCATGTTCATCATTTGCTACTTGGGAAACAAGATGAAGCAACGTCCTTCACGCTCTCCGCGCTCTTTTAAAAAACGAACTTAAATTGTATTACATATATGATAGTGGTGAAATAAAGTGAGAGAAAAAAACTCACCAGACAGGATAAACAATCATCGCAGTGACTTTAAAATGTCGTAGCTTGACTACGGTTGGTGCTGAACTTCACTGTATCAAATGTTTAATATTTCCAACTCTAGTTACCCATAGTGGTTAAACAAGTAGTTTTTTCATTTTAAAACACTAAGGGCCTGATTCACTGAAAAATGGATTGCATACGCTTACAGCTCCAATAGCTCCCACCATCTACTCCGTCTCAAGGTCCAAGTCACCAAGCATGTTGCCTTTATGATATTCAGTGGCAGACACAAAGGTAGAGTTTGCTCTTGTTTGGCGTCTGAATGTGAAGGAAAACCGTCTGCACCTCTGAGCTCTCAGACCGATGTTGAGCCAGGAGGGGAGGGGAAACTTTTTCATGGTTTATTTTGACGTAAGTGTTTTAAAATAGGTTTCACTGATTAAAACATTGCTTCCTCTTTGAATGGAGCATGTGAGGGCAAAAAACAGCTCTCACCCGTGTTTCAAGGCTCGAGACCGTCTTCACAGATGTTGATGAAGCGTCAGACTGATTTAACTTCTGTTAATATTAATAACAGTGATGTCAAAGTGGTACACGCAGACTTTAAATAGAGATAAGAGGGTTTGTGTGTGAGATCTTTTGTAATTAAGGCAGCACAGTTACCACCTGGTCTCAGCAAAACTTTTTGTTTTATTGCTTCACTCTGTGTGTGGCTTTCAGCTGACGTAATGACTCATTTTTAATGATGCCATTTAGGTAAAAACATTCCCCTTTCTGTATGAAAAAAGCCTCATTGCAAAAAAGAAAGTCTGATTAAAAAAAAAAAAACATAAAAAGGCGCCAATATTACTTTATTCAGGAGATTGAAAAAACAAAAAAATGAGCTGAGAGATGCTGCTATGCTGAGTGAAGGTCAGATAAAATGCCGAGTCAATACAGGTGACCTTTTCCCTTTACAAACGATCAGTTGATGCATGTTAAACACAAAAACAGAATATTTGAAAACTGAACCAATATTAAAAAAAAGATGTTCCAAATTGTTTATTATTTTTCAGCTAATCTAAAAAGCTTCATATTGTGTGCTTTACTCTGTGCTCTTTAGACTGACAACAGAAAATGCAGATCAACCAGGCCAGGAAAAACTAGGACATCCAATGTCAGAGAGCTGTTCAAGTGCAGGTTGAGCTGAAGTTCAGTGTCACAATTCCTCAGACTGAGATTCGCTGCTCTTTCCTCCAGATAAGTTTAGGTTGGAGCGTTACCTGTATGAAGGCCTTTGTGTAGACGCCTGTCCGGAGGCCTTCTACCATACAAAGAAGAAGAGCTGTGAGCCATGCTCGGACCACTGTCGCCTCTGCACGAGCCCCAACCGCTGCCTCAAGTGTAAGCCCTCCTACTACGTCTCTGATGGAGTGTGCGCCAAGCTGGAGTGTGGAGAAGGTAAACAAGGTCACAGTGTTATTTATGAGCTTTTATTCTTCTAATTTCTGATATGACAGGATGACCCTGATGAGCATTTTTAAAACTGTCCACTGCTTTCTCACCTTGTTCTTTGTCTTCTTTTCTGTCTATTTTCATTTTTTTCTTTCAAGGGGAAGTGGAGGATCCAGATTATGATGACTGCATGGCCTGTGAGGAGGGCTGCAAGAAGTGTGTCCTGTGTAAGTCAAAGCTGGGCAAGCGAAAATAAAAGCTTCTACAAGCAGCCAGAGCCCTCCACCCAGTGTGTTTCCAACCATTTCCAGCAGTTTTTCCTGGTAGTCTGTGAGTAAAAAGGAGAGCTGAGCTTTTTGTCTGCTTCCAACAGATAACCCCAGGCATTGCTTGTCCTGCACTGAGGGCTTTTACAAGTAAGGCTGTGTGCCGCGCTGTCGCCATGTGTGATCACACCTTGTTTCCTTTCAGTTCAGTGCCATGCCAGAAAGAAAAGGGCCTTTTTTTTTTTGCTGTGAGAGTGGATTTATGTGCATGAGAGGGAGGGGGGAAAGTGTAGGTATAGACTGCAGCCTTTGTTATCAGCTTTCAGGACGGCTGCTACAAAAACTGCCCGGCCAAGACGTACAGCGTGGAAGAGGAGATGATCTGTGTTCCATGTGACGAAAACTGTGTGAGCTGCGATGAACACGAGTGCTACTGGTGTGAGACCGACCTCTTCTTATCAGGTAAAACTGCCCCACCTGGTCAAGGCAAGAAGACAGGGGGAGTTCTTAGAGTGTTGGAATAAGTTTTAAAATACTTTATTTGAGTGAAAGTATTACTTCTGCTGTTTAACACTGCTTCATTCTGCATTTGTAGTCGTTTATTGAAAATGTCACAAAATACACATACAGTAAAATGCACTGATGAGAAGAAAAGAAATGAATGTGTGACAGCTTACTGTTGTAGTTGTTTAGTTGGAGCTAATGTTTTGAGTCATCTGTGCTAATGTTTTAAAAACATTTCATTATGAAAGTCTTGAGTCATAGTAAAACTAAATATTCCAGATAAATGAGGTTGATTTAAGCAATAATGATTTCTCCAAAACACAAGTGTGTAGTATCCAAACATAGTACGAAAACCTTGCATGAGTTATCAACATTGATCCAAATGTATAAAGGCTAGGTGCGTACTGTGTTAATATAGATACTATATTATAGTTTTTTTTAGAACTGATGTTTATTGTGTGACTAGCATTTCAATGTTTCAGCAGGTGAAGCTCATTTTAATTTCTGTGCATGCTCGTTCATTAGAAGTATAATACGCTGCTCGTGTGTTTTATAAGATGAGCACAGACATTGTGTTACAAATATTAGCCCTCCTGAGTGACAAAAGTCAAGGTAGAGGTTCACCGGCTAGCAAAACAAAATGTGGTTCCCAAAACAGTCCCTACCAAGGAAGTTCCTTTTTTTCTACAATACAGGATTTATAAAAGTGTGTTTTAAGAAGTTACATCTTGATCAAGTCCTAAGTCACCTGTGGATGTCCGGGGTCCCATGGGCAGTCAAATAATCTTCACTACAGCTGTCAGATGAATGGGGGGGAAAAAAATACAAAATGACTCTATGAAATTTAGTTGAATTGATCAAAATTAAGGCAGCAGAAAAATTACTAAACACGTTTTTCAGTGTTGCCTGGTGCCTTCATACAGTATGAGCCGCAATAAAACTTGAATCCAGACACATAGGTCAGAGTGTTTGCCTCACTAGCAGAAGGGTTTGTAGCCTCAAGCTGTTGTCCTCAAAAGAGCAAACTTCTTTTCTTCATATAAGGTTTTTTCTTAAGTCAGTGCAAGCATTATCTAACCTTCTCTCAAATGCTGTTAGACTTTAATGTGTTAATTCACTGGAGTTCCCCTCTAAATAAAGAAAAAGGTATTGCTAAGTGGGTTCCATAAAATATAGATTGTCATTAGATAACGAGGAAACTTTCTATTTCTTTCCAGAGGGGCAGTGTGTTTCAGTTTGTCCTGATGGTTTCTATGGCGACGAAGACACCAATGACTGTGAGGAGTGTCACTCGGACTGTGTGACATGCAGTGGCCCGGAGGACGGTGACTGTCTGTCTTGTGAGGAGGGGAGGACTCTGGAAAACGGAGAGTGTGTGTCCGAACACGAGGTCTGTCCCAGTAAGACCTTTCGGAGCGGTGAGGCTAATTCTTAAATATTCCACTAATCCATCTGTCGGCCCATAATGAATCAGGGATTTGGGCACTTTCACAGGGGTGGAAAAGAAATCTTGCAGGGTAATTGGTCTGTGTGCCACTGTCCCTGAACCCTGTACCAACTTAAGTACTCAAAACAGACAGAACTCCTGAACGTCAGCCAGATACAGACTTTGAAATAATTGATTGTATATGCTGAACATTTAGTTCCCCCTAAGAATTAGCTGGATAGACCTTGAGACAACATATGGTAATTAGTGTGAGGCAAGACATCTTAATTATAGGAACTAAAATAACCCAGAGAAAAGTACAAAGGTTAACACAAAGTAGGAAATGAAGAGACAGAAGTTGTTCTTAAACTTTAAATAAAAGAAACTAGAAAACCTGAAATTTAAGTCTTGAAATTTGGACGAGCAAAAAAGTAGCAGGTAACAATTTGGCTTTGTCACTATTTCCTTATTAGTTAGATTGTAAAGGATGGGCACAAGTACTTATTTTCAATTGGTTTTGGAAGAAGTTGAAAGACAAAATACACTTTCCTGTTGAGATGAGTATGTTCATAAAAACGTTGTGCCTGCCAGCTTACCAGCGCAACTTACGCACAGTTATAAGCACATTTGATCTTATTCATAAGAAAATCAGAAACACCAATTGAGGATTTCTAGGTAGAGATGGTGAAAATATGTAACCTAGCCTGGCTAGTAGTTTACTCCATTTTTTAGAGTTTATCTGTAGCTTAGCTTATTGTCTCCTAGCTGTAGCGGTTGGACAATTACAGACATTTTTGGAAACACTTTTTTGCTTTTATAATCTGAGTCAGAGCGTAGATTTAAAACATGTCTGCATGCTAATTATAAAGCTACATCCAAGAGGCGATTAGCTCAGCTGAGTAAAAAGGACAGGAAGTGGAAGGAAACGGGTAGCGTGACTCAAACATCTGCACTCAAATGTAATATTTTCACAGCACAAATAACAACTTAGCATTTTAAAACATCTACAAATAAGCAATGAATTATTCATATAGCATCTTTCTAGTTTTTAAAACCGCATTTATATATTTGACTTTTAGCGACATTAAAAAAATATAGTTTTATTCCTGAATTTTAAAATATTATAGGAATATCCAGCATAGAATATTTTTGTGTTGTCTGTCAGCCAGTATATTTATCCCTACTATAAAGGTCCTGGATTAGGAAAAGGCACTTTTTAGTTGTTTAGTTGTTATAAGAAGCATGTCTTCCTGTTATTTTTACCAGATGATGGAGAGTGTGAGGACTGTCACCCAACCTGTGAGTCCTGCTCTGGAGGAGAGACGAACCAGTGTACAAGATGTCTAAAAGGTCAGTCAGACATTAAGATAGCATGTTTCTCTGCTGTTAGACCTGCAAAATCAGTTTCAAATGTTCTAGGTTACGCTAAAGCATATTCAGCCATTTTGCTGCGTTAATGTCGACTCTTTCTTACTCCTCCAGGGCAGTTTCTGACCACACAGCAAACATGTGTGTCAAAGTGCCCAGGGGGGTTCTTTGCCAGTCGGCTGAGCGGTGTGTGTGAGGCATGCCCTGAAGGCTGTATGCTGTGTGTGGACTCTCAACACTGCAGCCGCTGTCAGAGCACACGGAAAGCTCAGCTATTTCTGCAGGATGGACAGTGTGTCCAGCAGTGTGCCAGGTCAGAGGTCAATCCTGACACTTTGGGGGTTTTTTTGTTTTTGTTTTTAAGAATATTTAGCTTCTTTTTTTCCGACTGGTACATGGGTTTGCCCCAAGTCTATATGGAAAATTATTATTATTAGTTTAGAAGTACGGTGAGAATTGAATGTGATGTGAGAATTAAATGTTAAAATCACATTTGTTGATCATCCAGTCAGGTGATTTAGTATGAACTCTGGCTATCCTGAAATAAATTATTTAGAGATGTATCTGCTGGCCCTCACTTTTAAGTGTCCTACCTGATGTTTATGTGGCATTAAATTGTTGCATTTTTGACATTGACAAAATATCATCGAAGCTCCAATCTTTGACGCTCCATTAGCCCCCAGATTACCATTATAACTATTATAGCTTATAACATGGCGATTAGGGTATTATTGTTATTTTTTTTGCTATCAAGTATTAAGCAGCTTTTTTGTAACAATACTTAAGGGCAACATGATTGTCTGGATTAATTATCGGCTGTCCTCTGTAGAATGAAGCAGAGCCAAATGCCAGGCCTCTTGTTTACCCCCGCAGCAGTTCACAAAACCGTGGGAGCATATGTGATTTTTTTTATTATCACAAAGTAAAAAAAAAAAATATCTAGTCAAACTAAATATATAATATAATGAAAACTTGTTTTGTTGTTAAGAATCTAATTACATCACAAGTCGTGTAAAAGAGATAACATTTTCAATTAAGGCTATTTGACTAGACCTTAAGGCATCAGTGCAAGGATTAAGTACACATGCATATTAACTGCAATGTGCACCATCTTGTAACTGTGCGTGTGTGTCTCTCAGGGGTTACCCTGCAGGCCAAGTTTGTCGTAGCTGTGCGGCAGGCTGTGCGTCCTGTGAGAAGAACGCCACCCACTGCCTCGGCTGTGAAGAACCCTTCCTCCTCCACAAGCATCAGTGTGTCGACGAGTGTCCTCCAGCGCACACCGTCCGGGACGGGGAGTGCAATCACTGCCCCGCCGCCTGTGAGGAGTGCAACTCGCTCGGACAGTGCACAGGTAAAGCAGAAAGTATGATAACATTACCGACGTTAAGCTACCAATTCTTGTATGATACGACCATCAGCTGATTCCTGGATAAATGCTGACATGTAGAGAGTGAGAGTTTTCTGGACTTCTCAGGTGAAAGTGTAATGAGATATTTTTTTACTTGTAATATTTAATTTCACTTATTTGTTTCGCAAAACACACAAACTGCACATTTCATACAGTCTAATAAGACATTCACTTGCTGAAATGTGAGTTTTTGCAGTGTACCATAACAATTATTTGATTTAATTGTCATGAAATTTGTACTGACAATCTGCCAATAAACACATTGTAGTAGATTCTTGATCTACTTGCTCAGACTTTTCCAGTTCTATGAAATAAAACCAAATATCTGCATCTGCATCTGTTTATACATCCTTGAACTGGTTACTGTAGTTCTTTGGTGACCTTCAACAACTTTGCAGAAAATTAACCAGTTTATTAAAGTATCAAACACACTCCTCACCACTGCACTGTTGTCAGTTGTCAGTCAGACAGTCTTTGTGTGCACATAGCTGGCCAAAAAGCTGATTCTGATTCAAAAATCAAAGATTTGGACGACAAATGTTATTTTTCAATTAAACAACGAAATTCACAAAACCCAACAACTCTTCTTAGAACAAACACAACATCAATCCTAACCCAAAAAAATACAAAACATTTTTAATTTTATTTTTTATGATGTGCTGTTTTTTTTTGTTTGTTTGTTTGTTTTTTACGCCAGGCCACCATGTGCTAAAGGCTGTTCTTCTTTCTTCAGGCTGCGAGGAGTATCATTTTCTCCACGAGGGCCTGTGTGTGCTCGACTGTCCCGAGAGGTTCTTCGAGGACAAAGAGCGAGGGGAGTGTTTGCGTTGCCACTCCGACTGTGCTTTGTGTGACGGCCCAAACAGCAACGACTGTGATGAGTGTGTGGACCCGGAGGTGACTCTGTACAATGGGGCGTGTCTGGCCACTTGCCCCGCCCACACCTACCGAGACGCTTTAACTGCAGAATGTAGAGGTAAAACAGACAACAAATGCAACAGCTTATCTGCCTGTTTTAAAGGTGTCATCTTGTAAGTAAAGGTAGGAACAGTTATTTTAAAAATATCTAAATTTCATCCATTAGCAAAGCTGTTAACTTTGCTCGTTAGTCAGTTAATTTGGTTAGTTATAAACATTTGTGTTAACCTCTATCATTCAAAACAAGAGAAACATCTGCTTTTTTTACATATTTCTCCAGAGTTCTTCAGAGGTGACTAGAAGTCAAAATGCACGTCTTAACTGAAAATGAACAAATAATAGAAACTTTGTATAAAAATATATATATCACCGAAGTGGTCGCTCCAAGAGCTCTCCAGAAGTTCCTTCAAGAACAGTAGATCAAGCCTCATTTCACAATAAAAGCATCTGAAGTTAATGCCCACAATTAACATTTCACTTCATTTATGTAAGTGTTCCCAGCTCTGCTATTCCAGGCTTATTAAGAGCAGAAAAATTCAAACTAACTCAAAACCAAAAAAATAAAAAAAATAAAAATATTGATAATATTATATGATTTCTTTTTGATTGTACCTTCAGAAGTCTTGCATTTTGGATACAATAAAGTAAAAGATCCGCCACTTCTCCACAAACTTTGTTTTCTCCTCTCTTATGTAACATTTTTGTCCTGTAGAACGCCCTCAATGATTTTCCTCAGTTATATTCCTCTCCTTTGCCTGAGCGTGTTTCCTGACGTTGGCTCTGACTAAAATAGCAACGCTTTTCAGACGGTTAACAGGCAGCTGTCAAACCTTGAAAAACAGAGCAGTGATGCCAAAGATGGTTCCCTGGAGGAAAAACACACTGCTCCATTTTTTTTTTTCTGTTATTCAAAAATCACAAAGGGTGCTGTGTTTCTCCCAAGAAAACATTGTAGGCGATGCCCACTTTTATTGCTACATACAGGAGCTGCCAGCAGTAACATATATGAAAGGAAGAAGAGTGGTGTACTGCAAAATGGACAGTGGGGGATTTGTTTATTTTTCATCTTAGCTCAACACAGGATAGAGAAGTTGTTTGTACAAACACAGAAAGGACACAATGGGGGGGAAAACAAACACGTTCATTTTCTGACTACATTCAAGTGAATGAATTATTCACATACATGCAGACGCTTGCACTTCATGTGCAGAGGCTGAGTCCCGGCTGAAGGCCCCCTCCCCAGTTGTTTTGCATAAGTTAATTTTCTCCTCTCGCTCAGCTTTACCTTCACAGAAGAAAGACTATATGTCAAAACCCTTTCAAACTTCTCTGGCATTTATGAAAGTGTGCTCCAGAGATTTGGTGCAATTATCAGACAAATAGAAAGTCAAGACTAATAGATTTTGTTCCTCCTGTTATGTGTCTCATCCTTAATTTGATTTAGTGAACTTTTTCTTTCTAGAATGTGACGCTTCCTGCCTCACCTGTTCCGGTCCCCACTCCGGCTCTTGCACCAGCTGCAGAGACGACCACAGACTCGAGGGCCACAGCCATTGTGTGCCGTTAGCCAACAAATGCTCACCTCACGAGTACGCAGACCGGCATGGGGACTGCCATCCGTGTCACAAATATTGCCACAGGTGCTCAGGTCCTGGCAAAACTCACTGCCTGAGCTGCAACCAGAGACATCTCCTGCTCAGTGAGTCGGGTTTGCAGGCCTTGTGATATCTCCAAACTCTCCGAGCATCTGTGACTTGTTTGTTTGTGTGATCTTCCTGTGTGTTTGTCGCTACAGATGGCACCTGTGTGGACGCATGCCCCACCGGCTACTATGAGGACGAGCTGGGCCAGAAATGTGAACCATGTCACGCTTCCTGTCGGATGTGTGTTGGGGGAAATAGCTATGAGTGCCTGGCCTGCAAACTCCACCTATTCAGAGAGGGCAAAGAGTGCGTGGAGACCTGCCAGCACAGGTAGCTCAGCCTGCTCACTGCCCAGCTGTGCTGCTCATCTATCACATTAAATGTGGTCACACAGTGTTATCATTAATAAAAGATGGGCTCAGTCTCATAATGTCAGTGTGGACTCTAAACCATTGCTTTCCTTTAGTTAACTGGACAGGGCTGCAATTTGGAGATCAAGCTAATTTAGCCTGAGATTTAAATAGCCACGCATGCAGCCTGTAAAATGCTAATTAGACTTGATTTTATAAGGGAAGGCAGTGAGAGTTAAATTAATGTCCTGTTAAATTGATTTGCAGTAAAATATTCAAACAAGGGACACAAAGACTTTTTTTTTTATTGTTGACCTGCAACCCTTAATATTTTTAAGACCCGCAATGGAGCATGAAAACAAAAAAAAAGAGATTCTCACTTTGACGTTATTATCCAGAGTTTGTGTCATGTCCTCAGTAGAGCCTTCGAGTGTTTTGTTGTGGCTGTTTTCTCTCCTTCATTGTAGTTTGAGATGATTACAGCTGTTTGTGACTGAGTGGCAGCGGAGAGGAATTTCCTTTGAGGACAAACAAAGCTCTCATCTTCTTTAATTGAATCTTATCCATCATAATTTTCCCACCAGTCACTATGGAAACGCGGACTCTGGGATGTGTGAGAAGTGTGACCCGAGCTGTGGTGAGTGTATTGGGGGCGGGGAGGACAGCTGCCTGAGCTGCGCTCTGGGTCTCATCTACTTACGGATAGAAGGCCGTTGCCTCCCCTCGTGCCCTCAGGGATACTTCCACGACGTCGTGCACAGGACCTGCGAGCACTGCCACGCCAGCTGCAGAGCATGCTCAGGTAGGAGCGTCCACTCAGCACTAATTTGATTCTGTGGGAATACACACACACACACATACAAACACACACACCGTTGTAGGTGATGAGCTATTGATGCTTCTGTTGTCTCCACGGACTGCAGATGTGAAAGCGCTGAACTGCTCGGACTGTGCCGCGTATCGACTGCATTCATCTTATAGACTGTGCAGTGCAGGTTCATGCAGAATACTGCAAACCCAACAAAGAAGCATTTAGTTACCCATTCTGAAATGAATAATGTGAACTATTTAACTTTTATTTAATCCAAAGTTTCGCCACAAGTCTGTCAATATTTCTCAGTCTTGTTTGTGCCAATAAATTCTTGTAAATGAAATCAAGAAGTGTGAGGTTCTCACTCAAGACGAAGAACATACTTTTGTTTATTTTACGTTGCTTATCATTTTCCTTAAAGAACTTGGAATATAAAAAAATTACTGAAGCAGAAATGTGTATTTGTTTGGGACCATTTTCAGTCTTGGTTTCCTTTCCATTTAATTTCTACAGCTTCATGACGGAGTTATGAAATAAATCCAAGTGCTAATGTTCAGTATAGTGTAGAAAACACTGGAACACGGTCAATATCCAACTTTGGAAACACAGAAAACCCTTTTTCTGACGTCTGACAGATGTGGGATACTTTTGGATGGATTATTAAATCTAAAGAGGAATCATTTACAAACCCGCTGAAGATTGGACAGCATGGTACATTTATGACCTGGAATAACAATAGACCTTATCTAAGTGGCCTCACATCTACATTTCCCTAATAAAACTATGCTAATACCCCAGAGAGCCACATTGTTAAAACAAGTGAATATCTATACTTTGAAAAGCAACCATAATGAAAACCATCTAAATCCCTCCAAGCATGGTTTTGTCTTTGATGAGTGTCTATATCGGCTTGAAGATCAAGCTCTACCTCTTTATGTAATACATTTATTGGTTGTTGTTTTTTTTCGATCAACAGAAATAATAGACCAGATGATTTCCAGACTTACCCTTTGAGTTGTCTTGTATCTGCAGGAAAAGATTCTCGATCCTGTGACTCGTGCTCCCCTGGATTTCTGCTCTCTGATGGCATGTGTGAATCCATGTGCGATGTAGGCCAGTATCCTATTATAAAGGTAACCATTCAATATTTAAATCAAGTTTTAATTTCACAAATATTCACTTTTCATTAGAGGAAAAAAAAAATCCTAAGCCTGTCCTTGCTCCACAAAAATAATCATTAACTAATGTTTTGGCCCCGGGTGTCAAATAATGCAACTCAGGCTGACTTATTACTGCACCACGAGAAATTTCAAACAGCAGAGTGAAAATTATGACTGTGTCATGATTCAAAATAAATCTCCTGGCTCATGCTGTGAGGCTACAGATGGAAAGTGTCTGGCAGGTAGATGCATATTAATTGGTTAAGCTGAAAGGCAGTGCATTAGTTATATTCAGCCCTTTTGGTAATGAAAGTTTTCTTTGAAGCTTTGATGTAGAGTTCATGCTGTAGCTGTGTGTCTGTGTGTGATGTCCTCTCTCCTACCCCTCATCAGGGTTCAGGCCACGCGTGTGAAGAGTGTGACAATTCCTGTCTGGAGTGTCGGGGTCCTGGTTCAGCCAACTGCACCATGTGTCCTCCTCAGGCCATCTTAGAAGCTGGAGGTCGCTGTCTGCTGTGTTGCCGCCATGAGGAGGAGGAGGCGGAGGCGGCCTCGACACAGCAGCAGGACTGTTGTAACTGCACTGAGACTCGAGGTAGGCTGTGGGCCGTTGATGACACACTTTAAGGGGTGGGACAGCATTTTCAGTATGGTGGCCACCATTGATGGGACTCCATCAACCCCCTGCAGCAGCGTACAGACACCCAGGCTTTGACCATTAATATTTACAGTCTATGAAAAAAATGACTATACTCAGTGTGAAACAAAAGCAAGGCAATATGAGCTACACTCAATAGGAATTTAGACCAAAAGAACAAAAAGTGCAGCAGAGATAAAAACAGAGAAAAAAAGGTTAAGCAACAAAGAGCCATCTAAGACAGTGAAGTGAAGCAGGAAGAAATAAAAGCATCAAAAATACACAAAAGAAATAAGGAGATATCAAAGCAGGAAAAGTAATAAAATAAATAAGAGAAAAGGGATATAAAAGTTAAAAAAAAAAATGAAAGCAAAAGATTCAATATAAAATAAGCTAAAGAGTTCAAAAGAAAATATATAAGCAAGTCTTTAAAAGAAGTCACCAATGATGCAAAACAACAAGTCAGAAATGACCATAATGCCTTGACAGTTTTTTTTTGTTTTTGTTTTTTTTAACATTTCTGTGTTGATGGTGTTTGAAAAAAGAAATTAAGCTGAAGTTGATTATGTTCAGATACTGTGAATTTTATTCCTAAAGCCCAGAGACTAGTTTCGGCCCCAAAGCTACAGACATATTGAATGTGATAACAAATGATGATGACGCCACATGTAGATTAGATTATTAGCTGTGCTGTGTTGTCATCATGCTGGTCATGAACCTCCAAAGAACAAAATGCTACATTTTCTAAAACAGAGATTCCTGTCTGAAGGGATTAGAGTCTGACCGATTGATTGGTCTTTCGATAATATTGGCTGATATGTGCATAGCATATCGGCTCATTTTATCGCAGATATTGCCAGATATTCACCAGTCAAATAGCACATCATTAGAGTCTCATTGTGTTACACTGGCAGCTGTCTTTCACCAGCAGAGGGCGATATATGATAACAACAAGCATCATCACTCTGCACAGTGTCAAGCAGTTATGCACGTACTGTACATGCGCAGTTACTAAGGTAGAAAGATATCGGCCAATGTATCTGTATGGCTTTATTTCTCGCCCTAATATTGATATCGGCTCCAAAAATCCCACATCGGTCGGCCCCTAGTTTTCGCTGCACTCTTCTCACTGTTTTTTTTTTTTTTTACTGTACTGTTGGGGAATTGAAGGTGACTGTTAATCAGAGCTGACTGACACAGTCCTGATGTAGTTTGAACACTTATTAAATAATTCCTAAATTTCATATTTGAACTGTGGCTTATTAAATCGGGAATGTTTAATAATTTAGAGATTAACTCTTAGGTGCTTTAAATCAAGTTGAGTGTTCTTAAGAGAACAGACACTGTGGGATTTATAACGTTTGTGCGAATCTGTAGTGAAGTGAACAGTGTTCTATCGGTTATTGGTCCAGGATTTTATCTTTTATGTTTGGAGAAGAATGGTATCTAGTTTAGACAAACAAAATAAACAAAATATTCCTCTAAAAAAGCAAACGGCACCAACAAACGGGCATTAGGATAATAAGAGCCTTAGCCTGGGAGGCAAAACCCTGGGGGATAAAACAAAGGCTGAAAAGGACTTTCTGAAGCTTGCGAAGCTTATTACTGAGAGTGCATTGTAATGAGTGAAGGTGACTCCAGTTAGCATTTTTTATTTATCTGCTCCTTTCTTCTCTGATCTGGACTTTAGAAAACAAAACTCAGACAGAATTAAGTGAATAATTGAAATTACAACTGTGAAAGTTGTTGTTGGGTAAAGTGTATGATTTTGAAAAGCGACAGGGTCACCTTTCCTCCCAGACAACATTTGAGAATCTTGATTCACATTTTAGACTTTGAATTGATACCGATGTGATTTTGAAGAGATTAAATATGACAACATTAAATGTGTCTTTTGACTCCCCGTCTGTGTGGGATTTCAAGGCGAATGTGTCCTCAGCACCAACCTGGCCTTCAGAAACGAGGAGGAAGAGGAGGCTCGAGGCAACCTGGCCCTTTTCATCCTCGCCTGCATCCTGTTGGTGCTTGGACTAGTAGCCGTAGTGTTCCTCATCAGACACTCCCGCTCCAAGAGAGCACCCCCGGACATCACTCCCCGCGGCTACGAGAAGCTGGGCTCCGGCGGGGGATACGGAGGCAGCAGACATGGCGGCTACAGCTCTTCCTCTTCTACTTCTCACAGCAACCGTGGCGCCAGCTCCTCCGGAGGCCGCTTCCAAGAGGCTCAGCTGGTTGACATCAACGAACGTCGCTCAGGGGCTAAGGATGATGATGACGATGACGAGGATGAGGACATTGTTTACATGGGTCAGGATGGCACCGTGTACAGAAAGTTCCGGTACGGACAGCTGGGAGAGGACAACGAGGATGAGTTGGAGTACGATGATGAGAGCTACGCGTTCCGGTGAAGATTTTTAAAAAATCTTTATCCTGTGCCCTTCATGTCCTCCTGCCCAGGAGGGACAGACCCATTATATCCTCCTCTGAATATGAGTTGAAATGAGACACGAGAAGCTATTTATACAGAGTAGCATTTTACAACTGCTATCCATTCACAAAATGAAAAGTGCAGCTCAGTGTGAAATAATCTCGAGAGCTTTTTTAAATATTAAGGTTCATTTCTAGTCTTGTTTTTAAGTATGTTGGCTCCCTGCATTTATCTTTATATATATATACAAATAATTTGAATTAGTATAACCTAGTTTTGAAAATGTCATGAATCATATCCATCTTTTTAATTGTTTTGTCAGATTTGCATTGTAAGGTTGATTCAACATTGTATTTCTTTTGCGTTCCTACATTCCCATGTGTCTTCCTCACTTTGACTTTTCATTTTCAAAGGTGTTCTGTTCAAATAAAGTCTGAAAAAAAGAAAGCACTAGAAGACTGATTCATGATTTCTAATTTAGCAGCACAGCAATCAGAGTGAAACTGGCTCATTTGACATGATTGAAATGACTGAAAACAAAACTCAGACTTCAGTCCATGTTTATTAAATTACTAGACAGTGATCCATCAGTTGTCTGAACATCCTTTATACACGAAAGAAGACTTGAGTGTGAGAGGACAGCCTGTTATCTATGAGAGGACATGCACTGATGCACACATGCGTGTCGAGACGCTCACTCACACACACTGAAGATATTGTGCTTTACAGATATCCCTTTTTGATGTTCTTCTGAGGTTTCATCATGACGGTCCAAGAGAAGCTGAAGATTATGCTCATGTATTTGACGGGCTGTAAACACACACACGTACTGTCTTTGCAGAGCTTAAAGACGTGCTCTCAGATTGCACTTATAACTTGATATTTAACCTGTTACTTCTTGGTTTCATAGACTCTATAAAGTGAAACATTTCTATTTGTAAGATTATTTCTCAGCTTTAGAACAAGTACTCACTAAGACAGAGGTTGTGATTGCCTAACTGCAATACTTGGTCATTTATGGCACAAGGTTTCCTTTTTCTTTTTGGCAAAAACCTTGTGCTTTTATTGGAAGTTGCTGACACACAAGTTGCTTATTTATCTGAAATACTGAGAGCGTGTAACCAGTAAAGGATGATATTATTGCTTCACTGCTTCTCATGCACACAACTACAAACACTATCGACTCTACAAATGGATTTTGCGCAGTGCACTGTCTGGTGTGTAATTGCATTTCCTACCCTACCGTGAACAGTGATGCTACCCTGGACGTGCTGCCAAGCATCACACGACTGTATAGTTCTCTGGATTGTAAGTTTAAGGTAAAGATGCTACAGCAGCCTTAAAGAATGAGATCTACCTCTGAGTGTAAGATTGTAAATTTCATATTTAACTCCAGTGACTTATTGGCAACCCCTGAAACACACACACACACACAAACACACACGCTACATCTGAACAGGCCTTCAAACTTCACCCGTAAAATACAACAGTGACTTTTGAACATTGAGGTGACCCATCCATTTTGGAGTCTTGGGTTTAAGAGCTGCTGGCACCGGCTGTGTTTTGCCTGCTAAGAAGACCAAACAGAACAAAACAGAGACATTAAAGATGGGTATGTTTATGTACGGGTGACAGACTGCTGACACCGGGCCATTACTCTTCTGTGTGTGAATTTAGATGTCTGCGAGGACTTACTCTGTTCTGCCCGCTGCTGCTGCTGCTGCTGCTGCTGCCGCTGGCTCCGGTCCCAGCAGAAAACTATTCATTCTTGAATTAAAGTAGAAAACGAGGGACAGGGTGAAATGTTACATTTTTATGACAGGCTATTTGGTGAATTTAAAGACATATAACTTGTGATTCAATGCACAACTGACAATCACACAGCTGCCTTTTTTTTTTTTTTTTTTAGACCTTTTCGCTCCAGACACTCAGTCTATCAAAAGTAATAAAGTGGAAATATACTAGACCAAATTTCAACTAAAACAACTTTTTAATCACCTGTTACCAAATGTCAGACAAATGCTAATGTTTGCAGACAGTCACTTTTCTAAATTACAGGAAGTGCTGTTATAACCTTTCAAAACTAAATTGTTGTAAGATAGGAAAAGAAAAGTGCACCAAACATTCCTTTTGCTAAACAACACATTGGATTTTAGCTACTATAAAACAACAGCTGAAGTTAGCTTTTTACTACTTCCTAGCAATATTGTGGTTGATAAATACTGCTTTCTGGTCATATCTTCCACCACACAATAAAAAGATTGCATTACCTTTCAGTAACTTCCCATGTAATGGTTAAACTAAAGGCTCGCTGGATGCTAACATTAGCCTTTGTCTAGAGATGGCAAATGTTTATTTTCTCTTTATGTTTTTCGTTTTTATATTGGACCCATAATTCCTCAAGATTTTCACTATGCGTTTTCTAAGTGGTTGCTTATCCATCAAGAAATATTTTCTGCATTTCTACCACTTATAACTCAACACACGTCGTCTTTGGGCTGTGTCTCAATTAAAGGAAAATGACCGCAGTGGGAACGACGAATTTGTCAGCAAGAGATTATAATGGATTCTACAGTTCATGCATTTATTAACAGTGTAATCAATCACTGTGAAATAAGGACAGGCTCATTTATTTTACAGTAATGATAAATGAGATAAAACAATGCATTTAGCATCTTAGCAACTTTTTTTTTCAGTCTCCGTCCTTTAATTGCAGCCTTAGTCAGATCCAATTGGTCCTCTTCCAACAGAAGAGTCTCTGTGATGTGAAAGTGAGCCATCTGATAAATGAGTGCTCCAGCCAAGGATAAAACTGAGGCAGGGGCAACTGGCTCTGCAAAGGAAAGTAAAGAGAGGAGAGGCAGGAGAGTCGGTACTTACTTTGAGTTCTCTGCGGCTTCCTTCAGTTGCTTGTCAAGTCTAAAGGTGAGAGTTCAAACGACAAGATGAATATGTAAAGAGATAGTTCATGCTTAGTAGAGCTGGGGTTGGTGCATTGTTTTGAGGCCTGGAGGGACTCACCTAATGATACATTCTGGGATCTGGATGCTTTCCATGGGGATGAGTTCCTGCAGCTCATCCAGACTGGTCACATACTTTATTTTACTGCTGAACTTGGCGCTGTGACAAGAGCAACATGGACATGCACACATAAAATCAAATACCAGTGCAATGACAGGCACATAAAGAAGATGTTGGGAAGTAACTGGCTTGGCATCCGAGAAACAAAATTATTGTCTGTTCTCTTTCAAAGTATTTTACAGCCATGCTAGCATTTCTGAGGCTGCACTTCATAACAGAAGTGCAGTAAACTAAATGCTAACACAGCATGCTCAGATTGTTACAAAGACAAGGCAAGTGTGGTGATGTTCAGAAGTAGCCTATAATGTTTTCTGTGTTTAAAATCTTAGGCTAGCATTTAGTAATTTACACTTGACACATTGTGCTCTTCAGTGAGTAAGTTGTGTGCAAAAATGAAAAGACATTGCAGTGTTGGACAACAAAAACAAAAGTTGGCATGAAGGGCATGAACATTTAAAAACCCAAGGACAGCCAAAATCCTTAAAGATATTCAGGGGGGTTTTTTACCTGATGAAGGGCTTGGTAATAGCTAGAACGGTCCTGATAAACCACGACGGATGGAGAATAATGAAGGATTTCAAATTCTTCCGGAGCCTAGAGACAACGCAAAATGTCAAATGTTAGGTGGGATTGTGTCCTTGGCTAGTCTTATTTGTACTTTTCATTCAGGAGAGATATTACTTTTTTTAAAGATACCACAAAATATGAACTGATTAAGAGGAAAAAGACCTTCTGTCAATCATCTGATAGCATTTCTTCAGCCAGCCAAGGCCGGGCATTCTTCTGTGAGGTGTGGCTCCATTCAAGTACACGATCATGTAGTCCTCAGCCACCATCAGCTCCAGTGTGCTGATCACATATCTGAAGTAAGAAAACACAAAAAAATGTTCATCAATACACAAAAGTTGAATATGAAGACCTTGACTACTGTCTTGGATAGAATTTGTATTTGGGTCTAGCCAATAATTGTTCAGACATTTCATTTCAAAAACCAAAATGGCACTCTCATAGAGATGCTAAAACAAAAGGAAGATATCTCTGAAGTCATTAGGATTCATTTTCCTGTGAACATCAACTTCTGTACAACAATATAATCAGAATTCATCCCATAGTTGTTTAAACGTTTAAACATGGACAAAAGTTTAATGATTTTTTATTTTATCATCTGTTCAAAAAGGACTTTCATTCTGAATACAGTAAGTCATAATGGACTTGAGCTTGTGTAGCGCTTTTCTAGTCTTTTTTTCACACTGCATGTCACACTTACTCTTTCACACTGTAATTGCCGTGGCTGCTTTTAGTGACCAGCAGAAGTAACTAGTCCTATTCAAACCCATACGACGCAGTAGGAGCAATTCTGGGGAAAGTGTCTCGTCCAAAGACACATTGCACATGTTGATGCAGGAGCTGGGGATCGAACCCTCGACTTTCCAGTTGAGAGACGACCGACTACCAACTGAGCCACAGCTGCCTATACCAAATGGAAAAAATAACCAAACAAAATCACTGGCTACTTTATAGAAAAACTTGGAGAATATCTTGACAGTAATGTATTTACAATAGTAGGCTCTAAACCTTTCAAGAACTAAATGGACAGTGAAAGACTTCAATGAAGTGAACTCTTAAGTGGACACTGAAAGACTTATTGTCAGATCTGCTTAACTCTAAATGACAATGGAAAAAAACCAGAAAAGTCCTCTGATTCTAAAATAGTGAAATGGGCAAGTAAGAATTGCAGAGCCATGTTTCTTTAATCTGACAGCCAATAACAGTCAGAAACGTATCGAGATATGCTGTGTTGTTCTGTATTTGAAATTCTTGCAGTATTTTTAAAAAACTCAATCATTTGATGTTAGTGACAAGAAACTGGTGAGAATGTTGCTTCATGGAAAAACTTTTTTGCTTGTTCTTTTCCTCTTCCTGTGCATTCACCTCAGCAGCTCAATCAAAACACTTCTATTCTGAAATCCAATACTTTGAATTACACCAGAAAAACGTATCTCTTTTTCTTTTCTCTTCACAACACCCCAAATTCGCTCCGTCTTCTCGCACAGCAGGGAACTTTGTCGGATGCTTTGAAAATAAAGATGAATATCCTTGGCTAACAAAGTCCTTCTGGTTTTTCTCAATAACTCCTCTAACTTCAATGACTTTGAGCTCAGTATAAGTCTCCTTTTCTCCTGAGTCAATGTCATTCTCCAGAAATCAACAATGAAGATCCACTCTGTTTCGTGACTGTGGTGATCTTCTCCCACTAACATCAAGCATGCATGTCGTTAACCACCGGCTAAAGTTAACTCCTTTTCACGAGGATTCAGACCTCGAGCCACTTGGCATCAGAAACTGCAGACACCCTGGCGTACCTCCTTTCATTTCTATCCAAAACTCTCAGATGTGCCGGCTTACTCAATATCTTTCACAGAACAGCCTGTGGGATGTCCAAGCATGAAATGCGACTGTGCCAGCACAACAATAAAGATATCTTCATGGTTGATCTCACAAACAAACTAGACAATCACATCTATCACATTACTCAGAGAGTTTTCCATATGTGAATATATATATGTCATATAGCTGGTTTAAAACATTTGTTAATATCTTTATGTGTTAATCAAAAATTCACCATTTTTGTTTGATATTTTTGTTTGAAATCAAAAAGCATGTGCAAATGTTAGCATGCTAACATGCTCACACTGATGCTGATAATTAGCAGCTGAGGTCGCCATCTTACTTCTGCTCTTCTCATGCTTCCTACTAAATAGAACTACATTTTAACTTGGGCTGATTTGAATTTTCCAGGTGTGTGAAGAGAAGACTAAACATGCAAAATCAAGTCATTGCTTCTTTCTCTTCATACCACAAGTAACATTATTTTAGTTCCTTCAGTAGATAGGACAGCTGAAGAGAGACAGAATATGTGGGGGAGAGAAAGTGTGGCTGACATGTACCAAATGGTTTTAGGCCATCAGCCAAACCGGTCATCACGATGAGGGGCTTTGCCTATGAACAACCTTCTCAACTGATTTAATTAGACCAGCACCCCAGACCATAAGTAAGTCAAATGCTTTTATTAAATAGTTAGCAAGGGATAGCAATAAAAATGTTCCCCCAGAAAAAGTTTGAAATACTTGTAAAAACCTTGAATGTGAATGATCTAATTGTAAGCAACTAAGAAAGACTGGACTCTATCCTTTGTAAAGCCTCTTGGAGCTGCTAGGCCGGCTCCATACTCAGTCTTGTTTGGGACCACAAGGAATATGTGGAGTCATTCCAACATAGATACTAACAAGTCTGGCTGTGTTATAATTCCTTTTCATGTCACTATGTTATAGTGATGCAGTTGCAGTTGCATAAGTGAATAAATTCCTGACTTACAGTGAAGGGAAAATAATGATTAAAATAGTAGAATATTTGTTTTAAAGTTTGGAAGTCAATGCATTGTAATACTCACAGGAAGAGATTCTCCATTATTTCATGGTATTCCTCTCTGTCACTGTCTGGCAGGAAACAGGCAGCAAACACTATGATGGCATTCACTCCGTTACCATAGTAACCTTGATAAAAACACAGAACAAAATAAGTAAGAGTTCACTTTACCTTGATTCATGACCTTTATTAGCATAGTTTTCACGACTTGATTGCTCTTATTTTTCTCCTCTTTGTTCGTTGTATCAGCCAATCTGGGTGTCTTTTGTCCGTTTGTCTCTCTCTACCCTGTCTCCTCAAACTAGTCAGAATAATGTAATTTCCTTTTATTCCAACCCATTCATTACCAGATTTGGTGACACTTCGATGGAGGGTCTTTTGTCTAAATGACGAAGATGGTGATATTGGCTTTTCAGTGACAGACATCTATGTTTCCGTTGGAAAGCTAGGTTTCACTTAAGTCAAAAGTCTATGCAAAGAAAATATTCTGCTTGTAATAAGGGCTCCATTTTCCGCCTATAGTGGTTATATGGAAGGATCAGCCCATTTTATTTAGGCTTAGGAGGGTTCTACAGAGGGGGATGGGGCCTGCTAGCTGTGAAACCAACATAGTTTGACTTAGACCAAATCAAAGACCTTCTTTAAAAAGGGCCAACAAACTAATCTACGAACCACCATCCTTTAAAGACTTAAAATTCAATGTTAAGTTACGATGTCACTCCAATATCAGTATTTGATTATTATCCATGGTTTCTTTTAGACATAATTTACCTTCTTATTTAAATGTCAAGTTAGTGTCTGCTTTTGATATTAATTCATCATTAGGTTTTGATGTAATACAAAGTCTGGTTTTGACGTCAACCAAATATATACCGTACTTGTAACCATAAACATTATTATCAAACTCAAGCCATTTGATTAAACCTCAAAAAACAGCTTCCTTTTAAAGCAACGCATTATACTGTTAAGAATCAATGAGCGATGTGTTAGCGAGCACATCCACTTTCAAGAAACATACAGGAATAACAAGATTTTCAAAATTCCACTGTTTTAAGTTTGTGAAAAGTTTACTCTCTGACAGCTTGAGGATTATATAAAAACCCATTTGTGGTTTCATCTAACAGCTTTATTTCCTCATTTCTGTTTTCTGTCCTCCAAGATAAAAGGAGGCATTTGAAAAATGAGACATCATCATCAACACCTGAGGCCTCGTTAGCTGCAAAGCTAGCTCAAAAACAGTGGGTGATTGTGATATGATACTCCAGGGATAATGACCTTTAGGTCATTTGGGTTTTTTAGACAAAGCTTTTGTAAACACAAGTAATATTCAACATAGTCACCTCCATGGGAGATGACTCTCATGTAGGGCTCAATGATCTTCATGTTGATGCGGTGCTCCTGCTCTCCAATGACGACTGTCCTCCAAAGTTTGCCATCCTGACGTTCCTCTTCCGCGCTATATGTTGGGATCGGATCATAAGGCTCACTTGTTCCACTCCTATTGGCTGTGTTAGGGTCTGTTATAAAGAAAAAACAAATACTGTCAAAAAACTATCAACGTTTTTACATTACGGTGTTGCAGTTGGCCATGACCTTGTAAAAAGAGCCATTATACACAAGGCCAGTACCCTAGTGGAAGAGGGTGAATGGAGTTGGGTAATTTTTTTTATTTACACAGTGCTTTTCCTCCAGGGAAATGTCCTGTGTTTAAAAATTGTCCTAAAGTGTGATGATGATTTGTGACACACTCAATGGCCCACCTTCCCAGTCCATTTCATGGTCGGTGTAGTCCAGGTAATCCCCTTCATCTGGCGTGTCGAGGTCATCCACATTAATGTCGAGATCGTCTGGCGTCTCCCCCAAGTCATCCTCGCTTTGGTCCAGTGACAGGCTGATGCAAGGAGCTGATAGCTTTTTTCTTTGACTGGCACCTCCTTGCAGGGGTAGAGAGGTAGGAGGGACTGAGAAGAAAAGAACAAATCAAAAACGTCTTTCTTTGAACAGCTGATGAAGTCTCAGAGCTTCAGTTGACCCATGCTCACCTGGTCTGCCTTCGCCCCCCTCAGAGTTCATTTTGCTCTCTGATGCCAGGTCCATCCGCTGGAGGACCTGTGAGGAGATTACATTTTTTAAATTGGCTCTCATTTTACTACGACAAACCCAGATAATATCTTGATTTATGCACTGCACATAGTCTGTAAATCGTAAACAACTAAATCAATCTGAGGAGGATCAGTTGGATGGTTTTTAATTCTTGACAAAATTTTAAACCGTTAAGTTCTCCAGCATCGCAATTCAAGAGTGCAGCACCCCTTAGCCTTTCCCTCCTTATGGAGCATAGGAAGTCCACCACAGGCCACCAGTAATATTCCAATAACACTCAGTCAAAGCCCTCGTTGCTGAGGACCAGGTAAAGAGTAATTATGGTTTTATACTGTATAGTGAGTGTTGTATAGTTGATGTCTGTAAGAACACTGCTGAGGCAGTTTTCTAGCTTGGATTTGCCTCCTATGTAGTGTTAATCCTCATGGACGCACCCATACAGCAGTCAAATCACAACTGGTGATTCAGGCAGAGCAGGTAACAATGAACAGTTAACTCTTTTTCCTGCTTAAACTGAACTACATTTGTTGATTAGACCTGCACACAGAGGACAGGGCGGGGCTGTCATCACACAGATTTCCTTTTTTTTCTCGTTCTTTTTAGATGAATCCCTTGCCGTTTGACAATGTTTCAGTAACATGTCTTTTTATTCAAAAACTTACTAAACTTACTTACTGAAGTCACATTTTCAGCGCATGATAATAACATGTTTGGTTTTTTTTTATTGCAGTTTTCCAGATGTAATTTAAGACAACACTCTTTTTACCTTCTCCATTAATGACAATGGATGAAGACAAAAACAGATTGGTCAATAAGGTTGTTTCCTCTTGTCTTTGCACTTCTGTGGCAGCAATGTTGTCTTGAACAGCATCAAGCACTTTTCATCAACACATCATTTGTTGGCCACTTTTTAACGCGAACCCTTTAGTTCGAAAAAAAAAGTTCTTGTTCTTGTTCTGTTTTTTTTTTTGTTTTTTTTTTTGGAAAGAGTTCCTCACAGGATAATGTAACACTCATCTGCTGGCTTCTCTTCTCTGGAGAGCCTGTATTTCCTCATTGTTCCGGTTTGTCCCGCCTCTAAGGTGAGTTGAGGTTACACCTAAATCAGACGTGTACGTGTACAAGATGCCAAAGTATGACTGAAGTCTTTTCAATGCAGCGGCAACATTATTCATGTTTGTACAGCGGAGAGCACTGACAAGTTCATCGTCCAATTTAGTATCAATCTCGGTCACAGTTTTTCAAAGTGCACTGTATTCAGCTGACATATCTGAGTCTGATTAGCTGAGTTTTACATCCTGATAATATCAGCATGGACCTTGAAATTCCAGTATTGGATGAACTTTATTTGTAAAACCACAAAGCTATGTGCACACCAGCATTATGTATTGATTTCAAAAGATCAATACATCCACTATATCTATATTTAGAGGTAATTCCTGAGTAATCTAAAAACACAGGAAGTGAAGACAAAAAGAGAGAAGGTGGGGAAAGGAGGAGGGATGAGAGAAATGAGAACAATTTGGAGGTTAAAGGTCGTCCTTCCTCTGTGAGTAATCCTTCCATTCAAACTGGAGGAGAGGGGGGGTGATGCTGAGTGCTGGTTGAGCGAGAAAGGGGGAGGAGAGAGGAGGAGGGGGGGGTGTGCTTGTTACATCATGACAAGCTCCCCCTCCCCATCGTCCTTCTTCTCTAGTGCTGATTCAAAGCGAATGAGTGCACGCTTGCCTGAGCACAGATTGGGGCAGAGATGCAAATTCACAGTGAGTCACGTGTGCTCACTCGCATGAAAAAGGAAACGTCCTCGTTCCACGTCTGCACTCTCTGCCTAGAATGGGGAAAATGTAGTAAACGAAAAAAAGATGATTCCTTCACAGATTTGATGACTGTCATTTTAAAAATACACAGAAATATGAGCATCAAGTGCCCACAGACACTTACAAATCCACGCAAATAAAAGAATAAGGAATGACACATGTTCCTACATCAAAACAGAATGAGCATCAGCTGTTTTTGTGCATTCTCCATCAACATCCACAACCCAGTGCTGATGACAGCAACCCCTCCCTCTTCCTCGCTTCCTGTCTGCAGGCTGTGAGGGGGGGGGGAACAAAACAAGATCATATCCCTCTCTTACATTTCTTCTAATCTCCACAGAATAAAAAAAGCATCGATCTACTCACCGCACTGCTGGAGCTCGGGATTCTCTGTGCTGGTTGTCGTCTCAGATCATGGATGTACTTCCAGGATCTCTGCCTATTTCCTGCTTCCAGCCCTCTCGATGGAGATGCTCAGCTTACAAACAGCTCACAGCTTCCACCATTTTGTGGTCACATGATCAGGGCTGTTACCAAATATGGGCGATCACCTGCTCTAACAGCTCTGTGCAAAGCAGCTTCCTCAGGCAGCTGAATAAGGCTATAAGGGGGGTGCGTTTGTGTGATATTATTATTACTGTCACCTAGAAGGGATAAACTGTGTGTGTATGTGTAGGTGGTTTTGTGTTATTACTACCAACAAGGAGTGTGGGACTGCTACCTTAATGCCTGATAGTAGATTTGTGAGCCGAGCTGTGCAGCTACATGATTTTCTTGTAGCCCTCAGGGTAAAAAACAGCAGTAAAGGAGAATATTGTCAGCTACATGTGCTGATAAAATTGGTAAACTGGTTCACCACATGCTGGTAAGAAAATGACAACTGATCCAAAGCAAATATCGGAAGCTTACCATGCCACTAAAGCAACTTCAGATGTGTCCTTTATTTTCTGCACTACAGCTGAACTTTTCAACCCTTATACTATTAAACTACAGCCGCAAAGCAGATCAAATCAATAGTATCTAGATTGTCTTCTCCTTCTGTGTAGAAACAGGCCCCACACAGGTTTAACCTCGCTGGATGACTCTTTTCACTTACCCCAAGCAGTCCCCACAGTTACACAGAAACACCGAGAACAGCCTGACAGACCTTTGCATATTTTTTGACCACTGTTTGTTTCAAAGGTTGCCTATCAGTGTGGCCACACCTGCAAACAGACTTTGGTTAATCAGTGCCATGTAGCTGTGTTGTAAAGAGCGATGAGATAAATCTTGTATTGCTGTACAGAAACCAACGTTTCTTCAAAAGAAAATACTTTTAAGTTACATCAAATGTGACAAAAGACAAGGAAAAACGTAGAATCCATTTTGTCTGAAACATGTATATAATGTATATGAAACACATATAATATATTGATATCTACATTTTAAAATACATGAAAAAAACATACACATTACATAGACTCCATGGTTGCTGTAACCCATACACATTTGTTTTGCATAAATATGAACTGAGGCTCAGTTGTTCCCATCCTTCCAGAGTTGTAAGGTGAGGTGGATAACATTCTTTGTTTATGAGGACTTTGTCAAACCAGTTTGATACTATGATCAGATCGTCTGCCACCAGTAAAGGAATTCAAGTAATGTGTCTTCTTTGTTTCCACAGTAAAAGTTTTAAAGTGCTAAGATACATGTGCCTGACTCTGCTGTCTGATCGCCACTATTTGATGGTTGGTTTTTTTTAGAGATAGGAGACAGAGACAGAGATCAGGGAGAGGCAGGGTGGGAGTGACGTGGGGGAGGGAGGCCACGGGCCAGAGTTGAGCCTGGGCCACCTGCGTTGAGGACTGTAGCCTCCATACATGGGGACGCGCGTGCTAACCACTGCACCACCAGCAACCCTCTCTATTTGATGGTTTTGATTGAATGAGCAGCAATCTTTATGATGTAATTTATCTTTGATTTATGAGATCGAATGTTGTACATTTTTACTCTGTTTGTTTACCCAAAGGCCCAACTAGGGACACGAGTTGGAAATCAGTAATAGCTATATATTCTTTATGCATCAGTTTCATGCTCTGTATGGAAACTATGTTATATTGAAATTTTCCTTTTAAATAAATGCATTCAAATCAACAGCAGCGAAAAAATCAGTGACAATGTTCAAACATGTTTGACCACCTTTCTCAAACTGTCTTTGTCATAGAACCTCCTCCTTATGCAAGGTTTATGTCCTCAATAAGTTTTGCAAAAACTGTGCTTTTGACAGCTTTGAACACCACCTTGATGTTCTCTGTGTCTGTGGCACAGGTGAAGTGGGTGTAGAGGGCCTGAATGTGCTCCCTGTGCTTCTCCTTATACATTTGATGGATGAATTTCTTCGCAGATTGGGCATCACCCTGAGGTCCTGTGGAGTAAAAAAGTTGTCAGAATCAGAGGGCTAACAGCTTTAATTTAAAACGAAGACAAAGTATGGTGCACTGTATTGGAATAATTTTCAACACAGTTGTGAATGCACTCTTGAAAAGCAAAATGAGGTGGCATGTTTTACCCTTAAATGCTGGGAAGTAGGTTGCCAAATGAGACTGTTTGATTTTCTCCTCCAGTAAGTCAGTCTTGTTCAGGAAAAGGATGATGGAGGACTCTTGAAACCACTGGTGAGAGATGATGGTCTTGAACAAGGCGAGACTCTCCATCAGCCGATTCTGAAGAATGAGGTGAGAATAGTTTTAAACCGGTGACTAACGTACAGAAATAAAAGTTGTTTAAAAAGTTGGGAGAAGAAAAAAACTGTTGAGAACAATTAACATCAAGGCCTTAAAATATCCAAAGCATTTGACCTTACGTCTTTCGGACTCTCAGAGAGGACTTGATCGTACTCGCTCACGGCAGCCAAAAATATGATAGAGGTGACATCCTCGAAACAGTGGATCCATTTCCTCCTCTCTGAACGCTGACCACCCACATCCACCATCCTAGACAAACATGAACAATGATGGAAGTAAAACACAAAGTTCAGAGGTTTGAGAAAACGTTTATTTACTTAATGCTGACTGTTAGCTTATGAATGCTAAAATCAAAAAAAATTGTCCTTAGCTCAGGCTGCAATTGCCTGTGGCCTGCATTGTGTTGGGTTAGCAGGCTAATGTTAGCGCTCTTTAGTTAGCTTGTATCTTCACATTGCACGTAAATTGACACAGGACGTTATCCAGAACTCTTAGAGAGAGTAGATTGTTTTTCTTATCTCTAGTCCTTGACTAAAACAGCATTTATCGGAGACTATCAGAGAAGACTCAGAGAGACATTTACAGAGGACATACTTGATTTCTGATGCGTCAATGTGCGAAATGTTGCACATTCCTCCTTTACATTAAAATAGTTCACCAAAACCAAATTGCTCTGTGGATTTTTTTTCCAACACTTTTACAGGGGCATGATAAAATAAAATACCCTACCTGAAAGTACATTTTTCAAGTTTAAAAGGGTACTCTATGATGCCTGTGGTGGGGACCCTGACCCTCAAGATGTCCTGCAGCGTGGGTATGTAAAATGGGACTGTGATTCTGTCCAAGTCACTCAGGTAACTAAAAAGTGAACAACAATACAACAAGTTTAATATCTTCACATGAAAACATGGTTGGATACAATTAAATGTCATTCAGGGATTGTACATATGTTATCTCTCATTTAAATTACAAGTGCACAATAGAGCACATTATTTGTTTTCCTGAAAGACCATTTAGCTTTATCCAAAGCGATGAAATACAAATAAAAGACTTACTATTTGGCAGAGTCAGATAACTGGAATTCCCTCCTGCAGTCGTAGCACCTTTGAACACCATGGTCATTCCACACTCTCTTAATGGCATCTGCCTGCCAAGCTTCCATCTTGGACACCTGGTCAGCCTGTACTTGGCTCAGTTTCTTTGCATGGCTCTGAAACACAGAGGACTTTTTTTTAACACAAACTTTCAATCTTTGCCTGACCTATTAATAGACCATCAGCCAGGTGAGAACTGCAGTAGCAGTACTTCATTCAGATTTTTTGGACACCAACAAAACACAGATAGAGTAAATGTAGTTTGCAAAAGGATTTTTTTTAACATTGTAGCTCAGAGCAGAGTAATATTGCTATATTCACTCTGACCTTTTCCAGGTGGGAAGGTCAAACGCTGTAATCATTTCCAAGTGGCAAATTAAGGGCGACAATGACTCTACTCTCTTTGCAGTGAGTCAATTAGATCAAATTCTACATAAGACATTAGTGTAGTCTTTTATAAATTTGAACAGGATCTTACAGTGTTCTTTTCATCAACATATTGGATCTGTAGAGTTTCCATGCCATTGATCAGAGCTTGAATGGCCGTGAAGATGTTTTGAAACACCAGCCGAGTGAAAACCTTCTTGTCATTTTCACTGTATCCACTGCCATGGATGATCCTCATCTGTTTGATGAAAGTGCTCTTCCCACTTTCACCAATACCTAGGGAAATCAAATGAATGAGACCAATGCATGAGAAATAGAAAAACTTGAAATCAAAACAAGATACCTGTGCCCTTATAAAAGTATAAGCACTCAGTGAAGAAACAGCTCATCTTAATAATGCCCTTATGCTGTACTGATGTTACATAGCCTACCACATGGCCCTTAGTTGCCACCGCAACCCAAACAGCATTGCATTTGAAGGATAGACAGTTAGCCTTGATCCACTCCCTTTGTGCTAGCTCTCACTGCCCATCGTACCCACATATGAAAGAGGAAGGGGAAAAACAGGAAGGAATTTGGGGGAGAGCTCACCAACGCCAGGTTAGACTGTATCTCCACAAGCTGTTTCGATGTGTCGCAAGACTTGCAATCAAACAAATTCAATCATAATAATAAATTATTATAAAAAAATACAGTGGGGAATTCAAACAGAATGAGTACAGCAAATCTGTTAATGTGTTTGCCTGTCCCTGGACACTGAAATGCTTCTTGAAAAAAAGTGCTTCTTGAAAAAAAGCATTTCAGCTTCTATGTCATGTTATCAATGTACTGTAGGCCCTAACTGGTGGTAGACGCAGCCCATCCTGCTGTCTCTCCTGACCTACTACACATTTTGAAACTGTAATAATCATTTCAATTGCCATCGTTAATTCTAATGAGTAAATAGTACATCCTGCCATAATGCCTACTTCGAGACTCTGTCAGTGTGTTGTAAACTCTACAGCACTTTTACACACCCGAATATCTTAGAAGTATGCTTTCACCTGATTTATACTTACTCCTGCCTGGTATGCAAAGAAGTCAAAAGCTCTCCATACCATACTGTGTGGTGCACAACAAAATGCAATTGCTAGATTTTAAAAAATCCACATGTAAACCCATTTTCTTTATCTTAGCCACAAGAGTCTCGTTCCGTATCACATGATTGTGTTTTATACACTCTGCAAAACCTAAGAGAGCACTGTGGTAACATCTAAGCAATGCCAGAAATATTATGAAAAATAATTCATAAATGAATTGTAGGCAAACAGGTTTCATTGAATTTTTTTTCCGGGTTCCTTTTTTTAATGTAACCTTAGCTCTATCGATATATGAACATATACATTTATATATTGGGCCAAACAGAGGTTTTGTGTCCATCTTTGAAACAGTGATCCGCTTCCTGTCCCCTAAGGACTTTTTTGCACCTTTTTTTGTTGTATTGTATATTTACAATGAGTCATTATTTTTCAATACCCGAATGTCTTACAAGCAACAGCACACAAAGCCTCAATATACTTGTTTAGTCTCGTTAAAATGCAGTCTAGTTTAACTGAATAAGAACAACATGTACTATTTACAATAGAACTGGGTCATCAGGGCGTCATCAAATATTTGAGGAATGCAAAGAGTAACTAGTTACTACTTCAAAAGGATCAACAACTGCTGACTCAAAGAGCACAGCACAGTGCTATTCAATTTTAAGGTTTTCATAAATTCATTATGAGTGCTTTAATTTTGATTCTTTATACCGACAGAATAATATTTCTTAATTGAACAGTCATTTCTCCGTCCATTTTTTCTCTGCAGTTTAAGAACGAAAGATATCCAAAACATTTTGAAAAATGACGGTCCACTCACTGAAGATGCCTTTTTTTGCTATTGTTAAAAGTCTATGCACTGATTGGTTGGATAGCATTCAAAACGTGTTCGGACCTTCAATATCGACCTATCATCTATCTATCTATCTATCTATCTATCTATCTATCTATCTATCTGTCTGTCTGTCTGTCTGTCTGTCTGTCTGTCTGTCTGTCTGTCTGTCTGTCTGTCTGTCTGTCTGTCTGTCTGTCTGTCTGAGTTTTCTATTAGCACGAGAATAAGATTCCCTTTTTTTCGATTAGTGTGAACTTTTTTTTAACAACTATTGGAAGGAGTGAAATAGAATACAGTAAAGACAATGTTGTCATCCAGAGGATGAATCTGTATAACCTTGACTTTAGCTTTGGCGCTATCATGAGGTTAATAATTTTGGTTTTAAGCGAAATCTCAACAACGTGAAAACATTTTGCATAAAACACTCCTGGGAACCGTAGGATACATTATAAAGACTTAACAGGGAGTTAATAACTGGAGTCAGAAGAGAATGCTTCAACATCTAATGGCTATATTAATGACATGTTGTAGCCAATCATAGTTTCCAGGGGATACATCCTAAAGACTTTGTGGTTACACCTGTTTTTTTTTTTGTTTTTTGTTTTTTCTGGCACTAAAAGAAGTTTCACAATCATAGTTTTGGATAAAATAAATACATTTGTGTAATATTGAAAAGTTATCCAAAAAATGTTAGACATCCATATTTTTAGTATTACGCTCTTGGTTATGAGGAAAATGTCTAAATATATTAAGGTCGTACTAAGTAAATTCAGAAGCACTTTCATCCAAAAAAATAAACCTCCAGTATAAAACATAAGCCTAAACTGTGGCCTTGAAATATGTGACAACACACTGCAATTGACTTTCCATGTTAAATTTTGAAAACTTAAGTTAATACATTCTTGTTAAAATATATTTAATGTTGATTTGTTGGTTTGATTTAAGTTTTTTTTTCTCCAAAACATTTTCAGTTGCTGTAAGTGAACATGCTGATAAACTAATTGTTGAACTAATAGTACTTACCTAATAGCAGCAGCTTCAGCTCAACTTTAGAATCTTCTTCATCACGTTTAAGCTGCCTCTCTATCTCTTTGTGGATCCTCCATCTCTCAGCTTCTTCAGCAGACAGGCAGCACTCAGCCATTTTTCTACGCGTTTACAACCTGCTTTATATTTACTACACCACAGCTGACAGATGAGTGAAATGAGTTGCTACAGATTGTTCTCGGACATGCAAACGAGTTACTCCTGTCCCAGAACAGGTGGGTTGGCAGCAGTCCAGCTTAGGTGCAATTTTACATTCCTGCTGTACAAGTGGAGGCTTGCAGACAAGCAGGCTCTGAGACAATAAGTTTATGTGAGTTCATGTGTGCAGCCTCTGAATTTGAACCTCTTTCCCTACAATGAGGCAGAGTGCAGGAAGACAATAGTGATCAAAGGGGCACTGCACTAATTCTCTATGCCAATGGCACTTCCATAGAGCTGGGGAACCCCAAAGAGTCAATTACGTGACTTCCAGATAGTTACAGGTTTGTGTTAACAGTTTCAATGTATTACTAATAATAAACTATGATGTAAAAGTCCATGCTTATTACATTTGAATAATTTATTCCTTTCTAAACCTTCTGAGTGCATTTTATTTTATGAAGGACAGTTTGTCATAATGAATGTAGGAAACTATACTGAACATTTTTAATAGAAGTATTTTTCTGAAAATCAATCTAAATTGTTATCATGAAATTGTTATTCAAAGTCCATGAACAATGTAGGCCTGCAAGTAAAGGTTTGTTTGTTTAAATATTCTAAATTGGCCTCAAACTAGTGCACGTTTCCCCCCCCAAAAAAATGTTTCCATTTGGAGATTTAGCTCTAAATTGATGGAGTGAAGATCATCTGCCAGCGGCCTCCTCACCACTGTATTCATCTCCACTCATTACTTTTGCTGTGTGCTGCTGCCACATTACTTTCAGTGTCTGTCCCCCTCCAAAAATAACATTTCTTTGCCACACTATATATCCCTGTGTGCAACACTAAATAGAAATGGACCTCTAACAGAAGTGCTGCTGCAGGCTGCAGCCAGATGGATGCATCACAGAGGAGGATTTCAGGTCCAACACGGCTCCAGATGAGCCGAAGGAGCAGCCAAGAAGATAAAATGCTGAACAAACAACGTACAGGAGCGGATACCTAAACACAAATAATGACAAGAAAAAACAACCCAACAGCAAAATGTCTGTTTATTAATACAATAACATTCAAACACTAAAGCTGCATAAAGAAAGCTCAGTGACAGTGTATAAATTAAACAGTTTATATTAGGCTGTAATTAGGAGAGAGGGGTTGTGTAAACATTAGTACCATGGATGTGCTCTCATTAGCTTTTCATTCCCTTTAACAGTGCGTGAATTAAGAACATGAATGCATTAAGTACCTCAGAGATTATTTAACACACGAGTTTCTCTCTTCAGCAGTTAGCCTTTCATCACTGACCTCGATGCAAGTGGAAGGTGAACAAACTCTTTCTGTACCATGTGATATTTACAACACGCACCGAATTAAATAATCCTTCAAGATCAAAAGCAATTCCAAAAAAAAATATATACAAAAACAGACCCTGAATCGAAGAACAATTTATTCTACAAAGTAAAAAGGAATGCTTAAGTAGCAGAAACAGTAGGATTCCCTTTGAAATGTGTGTTCAATTACGTAACAATTCATTACTGTTGTGCTCAGTGAAAGTGAATAATGCAATGATTAATGCCATCATGGACCAGTGTACAAAGTCTGGATAGACTTAGAATGAGGTTATGGAAATATGATACCCAAGTTAAGAGAAGTACAAGCACAGAGAACGTAGCTTTGTGTACAAATGAAAAGAAGAGTACAGTGTGCAAATCAAAATCGATGTCATTAGTGTTAATCTTGACTGGTTTATAAGTTAAAGGCACAAACTACATTTAGGTAGTCTGTCTTAACTTTGAAAAAAAAAACAAAAAAAAAACCCGTCAATGATTTGAGCTGCTGCATTGCAGTTAGTCTACTTTCACCTCCACAGATTCCCTCAAGAAGAGACGTCGTACATTTAAAGTTTACAGAGCCATTCAACACCAGTGAAATACTTTCACCCCCTCTCCTTCCATCCATGTGCATTTATACTGTTACTGCTCCAAAACGTTCACAAAGAGCTCCATAAATTTCCGAGCACTCGCTATAATAGATTCCTCACTAAGGCAGCACTTTAATTGTCAGGACACACTTCATTATAGCCAGAGACATCCATTTCCAAAGAGCCTAACAGGAAAATTTGAAATACACCAGTAGTAAAGTCATTTGGCGACAAGCTCTGTAGCTTCTCAATTTCCTGTTTAGGATTTCAGTGTTCAGCGGCAGTGTGAGGCAAACTGAATCACTGCAGGGCTCTCCTGGCTGCCAGCTGTACACACACACACACACACACGATTGAATTACAGCAGCAACAACCGCCGTCTTAAACAAGGTTGTAATCTTCTAGGTTGCCCTGCAAGATGTGGTCCTTCACCGCGCAGAAGACAAATCGAATGTTGTCCGTGTCTGTGGCGCAGGTGAAGTGGGAGTAGATGATTTTTTTCTCGTTGGGATTGAGACTCACAAACATATTTAAGATGAAATCTTGCCCTGCTTTCACATCCTGCTGCGGACCTGGCAGGAAGAGGGCAAATAAACAGCACATTAAAGTCAGTATAGTGATTTTTGTGGGCACATAAAAGCTTAAAAATATATAAGGCAGCCCGGCGCTGTAGTATAAAATGCTTGCAGAAGATTTAGATGAGACTTTTGATGGAAGAACAGAGACTTTCGCACACAAATTCAAAAATAGTTTCAAAAGAAATAAAGCACACGTTTGATACAGCCTTACTTGATTTACAGTGCTTTGGATGAGAATTCCCTCCTTTGTGCTTTTCCACATTTTACAGAGTGACAGTGTGGAACAATAAAAATACTTATTGTGGCTTTTTACCGTTTAAATAAAAGCAGACATCTGTGGGATGCACTAGTTCAGTCGAAGGCATTTACTGTAGCTATACTTGGGATACACACAGAATCACTCCTAAGTTTTTTCAGTTTTGTTTGAATATCATTAAATATCCCAACTACCAATCCAAAACCCTGGACTATTCTGTGTTGGGCCATTACATACAACCCCCACACACAACATGTTGAAATATACAAGTGTGGTTGTTAACAGAATAGTGCAAGTATGGCCAGTAGCTTGTGATGGGTACACTTAGCTACATTTATGGATCTGTTTGACATCATGGGTCTGTTATTTGAAGGCCACGTGTTAGCATTACACATATTGAGCTTTTACTGCTAACATTAACAAAGGTGGCAGCTGGGTGGTCAGTGTGTCTTTTGGTCATTAAAAAACAAAAAACGAGTGCTTATTTAAATTTTGTTTGAAATATTCAAATTAAAATGTCAGGCGTTTTTCTGTTTCATGTTCTTTTTCAAATAACGAAAAAAGGCCTGTTTTTTTTCATATTCTGAGACCGGATCTTGTCATTTACAAGGTAATGAGACTGCAGTCCGGTGGGTCATCTTTTGCAAAACGCCAGTCAAGCCAGCCACCGCTTGAAATATGATGTGGGTTTATACGAGGATTTACGGTACGGGTGCTTGGAGCCACAACAGAAAATATTGTATTGTTTAAAGTGTAACAGAAACACTCAGAGAGAACATTGGCTCCACCTGTGACAACTTCCAACTCTTCACTGGTTTTAAAAAATGTGGGAGACCACAGAGATAAGAACAGTTTCAACCAGGAGCAGTGCTGGGCTTTAGCAGGAAACACAGAGTTTAATGAATAAAGAAAGGCTCTGATTCATTTCTTATGCATCTATTATCTTCAAGATTGAGGTAGAGTTATTTGTGGTTTATTATTTTGTTTCCCTTTGGTGTGTACAAAGATTTCTTGTGTCTTCAAAGAGACAGAAGTTGAATTAAACTTCTCTTATTTTCTTGTCAACCCTAAACAGAAGAGAGCTGAGATGCATGCCAGATCCATTTCCTCTTACCATCATACTCCGGGAAGTAGTCGACCAAATGTGAGTGCATGATTTTCTCTTCCAGCAAATCGATCTTGTTCAGGAACAATATGACTGAGGAGTATTTGAACCACTCGTAGTTGATGATTGTACGGAACAAGGCCATGCTTTCCTCCATGCGGTTCTTGGAAAAAAACACACAAACATCTTAGCATGAGCAGCCTTGTGAACTCAGACATAGCATTTGACAGCAGCAGTGAATGTCTGTTTGAGAAAAATTCAATTGGCTGTAATCTCATCAAGTAATCCTTGCTGAGAGGTGCACTTTGGCTGCTGAAGAGAGTGACTCAAGAGCTCCCCCTGCAGGTTAAGCAAGGCTCATACTGCAGCAAGGGGAAGTCGAGGTTTATCATTGTGAACACATAGAGAGAGAGAGAGAGAGAAGAAAAAAAAAAAAGAGCGACCACAGACTAGTGCTAGGCTGGACAGAAATGTAGGTCATCATTTCCACCTAACAGGTTTGGCCTTAGAAAACAGAAGCAATGTCCCTTTGGTTCTCTCCTGTCATTGTTTCATTTATCCCCAAGTAAGCCCATTTCTCTCCCATGCACAGACTCATAAATACAGGAAGAAACGAGTGATTAATTGTTCGAGATTATTTTGCAGGCAGCATCCTGTCGTTTACCTCATTTTCAGACTCAACAAGGACCTGATCGTACTCGCTGAGCGCCACCAGAAACATGATGGAGGTGACTTTTTCAAAACAGTGAATCCACTTCCTCCTCTCTGAACGCTGGCCACCCACATCCACCATCCTACAGACACAAGTGTAAGCATTAAAAAAAACAACAACAATATAACGAGAGAAATGATCATTAGAAACAGAAAAGGGCATAACACTAAAGAGGACTAAACACATGGTTATCCTCTTTAGTCAGTACAGATGATGCTCCAGAACTATGATCACACAAAAAAGGTTCAGAGTCTTCTCTTTAAGGAACTAAAAAAAGCTTCAGTTAATTCTCTTCAATAAACTAAAAAGGTTCAGTGACTTATCTTCAAAGAACTAAAAATGGTTCTCGGTACTTAAGGAAAGGTTCCTGTAGCTCTTTAAGTCTTGAATTACCATAAAATATGGTGTGATAAACAGTAAGTCTACATACTGACAAAAAAACCCGTCTCTGATATCTGATTTTATCGGTGTTGGCCACCAATACTCCTAAGAGCTCCAGGACTGTTTATGATGTCTGCTGCAGTAAAACTACAACAACATAAAGTCTAACAGCATCATCAAACACTCACCTGAACACCACAGTCTCCATGTCAAAGGGGTACTCTAAAATACCCGTCGTGGGCACTCTGACCCTCAGGACATCCTGCTGAGTTGGCAGATAATTAGGCTCGGCAATTCGGTCCAAGTTGTTCAGGTAGCTGTCAACAAGGAGGGACGACACAGAGGTCAGAAAACGAAAAGAAAACCCTGGAGGATAGAGAGATGTAGAAATACTGGAAATACAAATGTTTCTGATTATACGAATTCAAAATTATTAATTTTGTAGTGAAGATCGAATGCTTTGTTTCTTTGCTTTGAGCCATTCGTCAACAGCCTTAAATGGGATGTTCACTGAACCTGAACCTTCTGAGTGCATTAAACAGACAAAAGGCAGATGAAACAGTGGAAACTATTTGGCAACGTGAGACGAGTTTCTGTTTACACTCACTATTTGGTCGAGTCGGAGAGCTGGTATTCCCTCTTCCGATTGTAACATTCCTGAATCCCCGGATCACTCCACAGGCTCTTGATGGCATCCACATAAGGGTTGGTTAACTTTGTGACTTTCTCCACATGAATGTCACTGACAATTCTGGCGTTAGCCTGAAAAACAGCCAAACAGAACAAAACGTTGAAATAAATGTCTTTGACTCCAACTCTTTCAGAAAGGCATAAAAAAAAGGGAGATTTAAGATGGACCCAATGACGTGTTCTGTCACTGAAGCGTTACAGATGTTAGACAGAAGGGACGGGACGACGTCACTAGGTTTTATGACTTTGATGTCAGACTCCCACAATGCCACCATTTTCTTTTATGTTTGACAAAGAACACAAATCGGAGTTTGTTCAGCAAGGAATTTCACCTGCCCAATAAAAAAAACCTGTTCTCTAAATTAGCAATTGATGCCAGCATAAGGATCTGGCACATCGGTTACTGACATGTGACTGACACGTCTGTTCACTTGCTCAATATTGGCTTATACCGACACTCTTCCACAAAGCGAATCTTTCAGCCAGAATATTCTTTAATAACAGCACACAAGATTTACCTTCTATATGATCATTTAATGGCAGGGTTGGGCATTTTCGAAAACTAGCATGATTTTGAAAGTAGCATTCCCTCAGTGATCCATCTGCACCCAGTGCTCCCTCAAAAGCCACAAACCTCACTTACATAAACAAGCGCCATTGGTCAAGAAGCTGGACGTCAGCTCATGCTTTGAGTGTGGACTTGTGCATGGATGAGGTAGAGAACAAGCAGGGAGACTGATGGAGGGTGATTTGATGAACGTGATTGGATCATCAAATTGGTACCTCATGGCAGACATTGTTCAATGTTTTTACAGCTACAGATGATGGATTTTCTTTGTTTCTTTTTCAGAGCACATGAGTTATTAATTTCTGTCAGGACCTAAAGACAATTTCAAACAAAATCTTAAAAAGTGTATCTGGAGCAAATGACCCACCCTGCCTTTCAAGGTGAACGATTATTCTCTGCTCTGATTATGAGTCTGCTCATGTATTAATAATCAGTTGGATTGCTTTTGCAGACTGTAAAACTGAGTGACTTGATGGGCATCAGTTCTTGATGTTCTGATGGTATCTCAACCTGCTGAAGTAATACAAAAGTAGATAGTGACCCTGCCTTGATACAAATATCCAGGAGCTGCTATTCAATGCTGTTTACACACTTTAAATAGGTCGGACCAGTTTATTACACCACCCTAAACTCGAATGGAACCAACACTATCTGATCTATGGTATCTGTAAACATAATAGAAGAAGTTATTAACCTTTGCCTCTTTTTTATGGTGTTCTGTCAGACTAAAACGGCAGCCATAAACTGGATGTGTGTTCAAAACAACCTGAGAAATGTTGTATTTTTAGATACATCTTATGACATTTCCGGGGGAAGCCATTCCCTCAAGTGCCTTTGCGTTTCGGTGCATCTTTTAAAATCGATCTCATGGCTCCTGCTTCAGCACTCTCATGATGCACCCACTCTCAAGTATTGAAAGGGATCCGTCGAGGCTGCTGTGCCAGCCCAGGTTTTTATTTTTTTATTAACCGTTTTTAAACTCTCTCACTTACTGAGATAAATCAAAACACACAATCAGAGCAATTCACTAAAAGCTTTCCCTAAAACCTGTTAGTCAGCAAACATATTCAGCATGTACCATAACAACCTGCTTGCTAAGCCCCGCCCACTCTTTATTAACGTTGTTGAACCTGGGAAGTTTTTCTTCTCAAGCATCAAATGTTCATTTACATGACTGAAGATTCCCTTTCATAAACGTTGACAAAATGATTCCTTGACTTCCGAAGTAGACAAATACTGGATTCCTTTTTTTAAACTTGAGTTGAATTTGAAATTATACCTATTGTTGGCCTTTATTTATCAGCTGTAGCTACAGACTTATGCTAACGTTAGCTCCATTAATCCATAAGAAATATAACCTTTATTGACAGAAACATTCAGCAATCTTACTTAAAGACTGAAGGTACAGCTCAGCAGGGTAAAGCGAGCTAGCCCTTTAAGGATAAGAAGGAGAAATGTCAAGGCGATTACAGACAGTGATCAATGTATGATAACTATAACTACAGGATGCCATTTGAAAGAGTAATGATTCAGGTGTTTATTGAATGTGGTACCATCTTGGATTGCTGAAATGACAATATTCAGGAGCAGGTCAGTTATGGTAATGTTTCATTACACTCCAGTTTCAACACATGATGTACACTGGAAGTTATAGAAGTACCAAGAAACACCAACAGGGTCAAACAGCGGCTACTAGTTCTTTGGAGATGAGATGAAAAAAATTGATGACAAAATATGTTAATCACTTCCTGTTTCTAGTAACTAACCAATCAGATGTGAGTATTCAACAAAATAGAGTAATAACGGAAACTTGTTTGATCTACAGGCACTCTGCATTCAAGTGCTTGTATCTACAAGATAAGTGATCAACTTTTGTCATACTGCAAGCTAATCACCTCACTTAAGAGTCAGAGAAAGAAAAAAAAGTAACCCATGTCCTGATTGGTTAATGGTGCCAGTGGTCCATGACGGCCACTTAGACAACGTTCACAGCTCGAAGGTGATTTCAGGAAGCAAGCTTTCTATCTCTTCCTTATCTGGAACTTGTAAAAATAAGCCCTTTAATTTATGTTTGCCAGCAAATTACAGTGAATAATAAAGTTTCACATCCGTATGACGGGGACAGATTCCTGCAAAGGGGAATTTTTAGTCTTCAGACTGAGGCTCAGTAGTTCCTGTCTTAACATGCCTGTCGTGTATATCACGTGACCTTTCCCTAAATAGACTTAGCTCTGTGACAGCAGGATTGCAAAACTAAACACTGTTGCAAATGACCAGAAGTGCTTCACCATGAACACACACACCCCAGGTCGTATCACAGTCTGAGACAGTAACAATCGCTCATGCGCCTTTGAAACAGTGTGTGCTAATGCTATTTCTCAATCTGTAAGGAAGTAGAAGAAAGGACAGAGACGCCTCAGTCACAGTCTACCTTGTTGCTTTCGTTCTTGTAGAGGATCTGTAGCGTGTTCATGGCCTGGATCATGGCCTGCATGGCGGTGAAGATGTTCTGGTAGACCAGCCTGGTGAAGCCTCTCTTGTCCTCGTCAGAGTATCCGCGGCCGTGGATGATCCTCATCTGCTTTATGAAAGTGCTCTTCCCGCTTTCACCAGTTCCTAGACACACACACACACACACACACACACACACACACACACAGACACAATAGAATAATCCTGGCACATTTGTGTATACCATAATGTATCTTTTCTTTCCAAAAGAAACAAAAGATACAAGTGCAGTCGTAGTGTTTGTGACGAGCTCCTCACTATTATGTAATCGTGGACTACTTTTATGACCCGGGTCTGGATTTTTTCCTCTTCTGGGCCTGATGGGACTTGTGTTTATTCTTCGAGACAGGTTTTACAAACACTATTTTGTCAACTCACCAGGGACTGCCTGTACCTTTAAAGATCTCAACCACATGAAGTTGAGGAGTTTTCCGCTTAGCTGACAAGGTCAGAACACCAGCATTTGTTGGCGACATGTTTTTTTTGTGTGTGTGTGTAAATAAACACAGAGTATATACATTTCAAGCCTTGACAGCGCTACTCTGAACGATCTAAAGGAAACATGCTTCACAGCATATGTGGCCTTACTGGAGAGCGCTGAAGCTTCACATCCGACTTTTGAACCTGAAAGGGCAGTTACACATTTAGCATGAGTCATTCATTTTTTCTTCAGAGCACAATAACCCCAACCAACGTGACTGTGCTACACCTTCAATGACTAATGCGCCCTGTATCAAGTTACACTAATCAAATGTGAGCTCCAAAGATGACACAGCCCTGCACATACGATTTGTTAGCAACATATGATGCAAGGTAACTGATGAAACTATGGAGAAAAATGTACAGCCTCTAATGTGTCAATACTCTTTAATTCTGCACTTCAGGTTGCTGATTCATAACTGGCCGGGGACTACAGCTGGAAATTAGCCGCAAAGGCTAAAGCTGCTCCTTTTAATGTAAAAGGGGATTGTCCACGAAATAATTAACTAATCAACTAAAACTAAACTAATAACAAATGTATACTTTAAAACCGTGTGGAATATTTTTGCACATGGGTTTATTTGGATCCTCGAAGCACAGGAAGCTGATATTCCTTCTTTACAGTCATGTTTGACAGATTTTATCTGGAGTAGTTTGACTTTGTGGTGCAACACATTAAGTAAATAACCCCAATCTTTCTTACACAGTTGGTTATAATGTAGTAATATTTTCCAACCCGCGCTGGTAGAATGTGTCTATTTTCAATAGGTGAGCTGTATTGTGTATTGCTTCGCTCTCTCTCTAAAAACGCACATTTAATGTGGCTATTCAACCACAAACGCATCAGCACAGTCTGCGAGTACTTTGACAAACAATTCAATCAAGGATTTGAAAATCTATTTATCTGTAGAAAGGAGCTGTGATTCACTTCTAATGCACTGAGTGCTTAAAACAAGCAGTACAACAGTGTAAGAGTATGAAATGTTTCAGTCCGCAGGGTGCTATCCGTAGTAAAGTTTCTAACTGGAAAATAGTGGGAAGAGTGTGTGACTTTTTGATCCAGTGGCTGTCGCCCTTGAGCACCGACATGAAACCAAAACAAACGGCTGTTTGGCGACTCCTCCTCTCTCCTGCAGCGACACCCCCCGTCCACTCGCGTTCACACGAAGGAGTTATCAACGAGAGCGCCGCATCACCACGCGCCGTTTAGAGCAAGTGGCGGACAAAGGTTTTCTTTTCCTCGAGCTGCCATTGGCTGTGGTCTTGCCTTGTTAGCAGGCTGATGTTAGCACACTTTGGTAACTCATAGCTTCACGCTGGCACAGAGTGAGTTTAATCTCACGTGACATCCAAATAAGTGATGAGTAGATTGTTCTTCTTTTCTCTAGTCCTTGACTTGGCTTTATATGCAAGGCCGTCCCGTCCATATAGACATGATGTAAACACAGCTCTGACAACAGTACAGCTGGCGGGACTCACACTTCTCACTCAGTGTTGAGAGTTATGACTCAGAGAGACATTTACATAGCATATACTCGATTTCTTCTCTATGGATGGATGAAATGTTGCATAGCCTTCCTTTAAACTATCAAAAGTATTCATTAGAGAAACGTTACATTACATTATATTAATCATGTTAACAGTATCACTGGAATATGACCTGTTAATGTGTCAGCAGCACTTTGTGAAACTATGATTTCCTGATTAACATCTTATCTGTTGAGTTAAAATCAGGTCATTTAAGAGACAGACACACGCACACACTGCGACCTCATACCAATGTGTTTGTCCTACTGATAACATACCAAACATACCACATGGCCCTCAGTGGCCACCATAACCCAAACAGCTTTGCCAACTTCAACAGATCCAGGCTCCGTATACAGGAGCTCGATGTGTGCCATCGCCAATCCCTCCCTTCACTAGTATTTCTTCAAGTCACGACCCTTACACCTCGACAAGGCTGACAGCTGGCTCTGGCGTCCCAGGTTCGCCATGCTAACTCTCAAGACCTATCATACCTAACCGCAGTACACCTTTAAACTACTGCATCCTCATCAAATACGACCACTTCTGCTGCCTAAAGTTACAGGGGAGAAAAGAGAAAAACAGAGCGAGGCTACTGCAGAGAGATATTGGGGGGGGGGGGTGCAGATCAAGTTGCATGCACGGCCTCCCCAAAAGTCACTCACTCACACGAGGGACAAGAGAGAGAACGTTTGTGAGAAGAGGACAGGAAGACAGAGGCAGGCTGAGGTAAAAAATACCGACGCCACAGAAATGGAAAGATGTGAAGCTGCAGTCTTTGTATAACAGAGCGGCGTATTTCCCTTCCTCGTTTCTTCGTTTATCATCTCACCCCCAAATGTATTTTGTGAGTGATTAAGTAAATTCAAAGCATCAGTACTTATAATCTAATATTATTGTGGAGATTTGAGGGAGAATGATTACTTTGCCTTGACTAAGATGTTGTAGTTATAGCTGTAGTTTAATACTTTTAAAAGGTTGTTTATGTAATGTTACTAAGTAAAAGGATAAGAATAGATCTTGTACTATTGATTGAAAGATGTATATAATTGATTTTATTTTATAAACTGATGTTTGATTATGCATTATGGGTATTGTACCATTAGATACCTGATATAAATCCTGCTGATTATTATTAAATGAGTTTACTAAATCAGGATGTTGATTTCATGGCATTTTGTAACGAGTGTTTGGATTCTGTTGCATCACTGCGTTTGCCATCCGTACCTCTTGCTGCATGCTTTGTGAACGTCACTGTGTATCACCAGCAACACATCCTCTCACACTTTAAGGCCAAAGTAAATATGGATTCTTCCATAAGATATTTAATGAGTCGCTTTAGTAAATGTCAACACGACAGATACTCACAGTTACTGCTGGCACATGACCTGAACTTATTTACACACTAGAGGTACTTCACTAACTTTTATTCTTCTCCACTATAAGAAAGAGAAACATCTGATATTTAAAACTCATCAACGTTGACTTAACATCTATGGTCACTTTACAGGTTGGTGTTATATAAACAAACAGTAATGATTGTCTTATAAATCTATATACTACATTATATAGCTTAGTATTCCAATGTGCTAATCCTCAACAACAAAAAACCCCAGCGAATAATCCTTTTAACATGTTGATGTGTGAACAGAACTGAAAAATATAAAATGAGTTTTACTCTGAAAGTGAACTTTAACATTATGACTACTTTTATAGTACAACTTTGCACTTGATCTATAATGAATGTCTGTATTTGTTAACACATGAGTCTATCTTTTGTAGGCGTGTTTGTATAAATGTAGCTTATGTTTATGTTGATATAATAAAGTATGTGTGTGTGTGTGTGTGAGAATGTGTGAATATTTGCATACATATTTTCATAGGCTACAAATAATCATAAACCCTTCTGTCTTTAGTTTTAAGTGATTTTTTTTTACATAGTTTGACACTGATTTGATTTTCATTATTTGTGACGCACCTTTATGCGTTATGAAAACTTACTTTGGCAATTAGGATTGCAGCTTCTTTCCCTCTTTAAAAGATATAACTCGCCTGTCTTTCACAGCATTGGACTTTAGAAGAAAGACAGGAAACAATAGAAAAGACAACAAGGGGGAAATCAAAAGAAAGAGTGTGGGTTTTTTTTCCGGCCCTCACCGAGCAGTAGGAGCTTGTATTCCCGTCGGGAGTCTCTCTTGTCCCGGCGGAGCTGCCTCTCAATCTCATCGTTGATCCTGCGAGCCTCTTTGGCCTCCGGGCTGAGGCAGCAAGCCCCCACGGAGCTCAGCGTCATTGCTCCTGGGTAACACTTCCCCTTCAGAGACGCACACACATTCATAATGTTGGTTATACAGGAACGAAGAAAGAGTCCCGAGTATCCTTAAATCAATAAACGTGGATTAACCCCCTCTGCGTACGCCAACACAGCACTCTCTGGAAACAAGGTTTATCAAATGTACATTTTTAAGGAAGTAAAGACGTGAACCCCCGTCGGCTTTTGTATTAGGCCTACCTTGTTCCTCCTCTTGTGAATGGGGAAATTAAGTTTGTGCAACAACTTTCAGAGGGTTGAAAGCGAGTTTTGAATCCCTGATAGCGCCGCTCCGGGCGTGGTGAGCCGAATATGGCGGAGTTTTACTTCATAGCGCTTCAAATTGCAACACAACTGTGCAAAAAGTCAGTGCCGGGCGCAAAATAAATGCTCTTCACCAGTTTCTAATTAAGTCTTTGCTTGAAGGAGAAGCTTGGTGTTGTCTTGCTCTGCGTCCTGTTGTGTTGCTCCGTCTGTGTATCCTGGGTGAAAGGCAGCAGTGAACCATGTGACTCAGAGCTGGGCTCTGATGGGAAACCGTGTGGGCTTTCACTATTACATTATGGGAATAAATTTCCGGTGTTGGCCTGTTAAACTACGGATGCATGGGGACATTTGGAGCGACAGGCTTAAACATTTCACGTTCGTTGGAACTGGAAACCAAAAAACGTCAACTGGACATACAAGTTGTTGTTCATTTGAAGAGATCAAGTAGAGCATACACATTGAGAACAAAGACTTTATTTAGTCAACACCTGCAGGTAAGTACAGATATCAGACACTGAGATACAAATATGAACAGAGAGGAAATCTCACTCATGGACTCCCAAAGCTGCATCTTGAAATGACAGCCTTTTCTAGAGGAAAATGTTACAAACTGTCTAGTCAATCAACAAATCTGATGAGAAAGTTTCATTCCAGCTCGTCCACCAGAATGAGTGAAAGAGAATAAATGAAACAGCATTACAAATAAAGAAGATGAACATGTTCTCTCATGTATTCTGGGCACTCATGAAATGACTGTTTCTATTTAAATATACACATACACTTTATACAACTCTTTGTGTTTCAATGAAAAACAAAGCACCCTCACATTGTAATTTAGCTTACTAATGGCACATTTACTCAAACTTAAAACAAAAGAATACTGTTTTTGGAAATAGGTTTATTACATTTCTGGTGAGGAGTTGGTTACCTAACCAAACAAGAAGATTACACCTTTTCTCTCTTTCAAAAATAAAGGAGTGGCAGTGACCTTCAAAGGCCTTTCCATATTGCCCCAAAATGTCAAACTACTCCATTGAAGCCCTTCTTGCAAAAAAAAAATTAAAAAAAGTTGAAAAGGGATGTTGGTTGTCAAGTAGACGCTAACATCACTTAAATGTGTTATTTAATACAAAAGCTGAGAACAGTCTGGCTTGCGATTTTATTTTTGTTATGCCATAAATCACATGGTTTAGTTTTTCCAACAAAATGACTTTCACCTTAAGAAGACACGTCATTGAATATTGACTCACGTATTGAAATGAGATAAATGACTCCATGAGCGCATATAAAAAAAAATGTCTTCATTTTTATTTTAGAGATAAAGAAATGATCAACTCCTGATCACAAGATAACTAAAGTAATTTGGTGATTTTTTTTTTTATCTCAACTTTCTTTTCTTGAGGTCACAAGTTAATTAAAAGAAACCTGTCTGATCCTCTGTTAAGTATCTTGTTAGTAAAATAAATCAGACCTAAGAAAATCAGAGGATTTTTTACTTTTGGTCTCAAGAAAAGATTTGTTTTTTTTCTTTTGAGAAATCCTGGACACGGCCCTTTTGTTTTATGGAGACGTTTACTCTGTCATCATAAAAAAACAACAACACGCCTTTCACTGAACGATAAAGAAGCAACACATTGCAGCAATAGTTTTTTCAGTGATGCGTTGTTAACCTAGAAAAAGACACTTTGATTAGATAGATATAATTAACTGCTTATCTTTAGATAATCAAACTCATAATGCTGTTTGAAGATATGCTGATTCTGAATACGTCAACATGAAAAGCATTCACCCAATATCCTGCTTTTAAATAAAGCTTTATCCAGTTAAAGAACTTCCTCCAAATGACAATCTCTGTTTCTCATTAGAAAATCTCAAGAAATTAACCATTCTTCTATTCTTTTTAAACAAGGTAAACTAAGCAGTTATCACAAGACAATAAGCTAAATTATCTTGTAGTAGCAAGAAAAAAAATGCAAGCTTAGCCTTTTGCACGTTCCATACTTTAACCACTCAGAGAGCAGGTATCTTCAGAGTTCCTTCAGAGCTCTATCTTGAAGAGTGTGCTTTAACTACAAGAATTGTTTTTTTTTTTTTTTTTTTTTTAAAAAGGTAAAATCACAGAGTTCCTTACAAAACGATTACATTCTGCATGCTGTACTGAAATACTGTAGATAAAGGTCGGGGCTCACGACACAAAAAGTTATCACACCGACGAGTAAACTCGGTACGCAAAAATAAGTTCACCAGCACAGAAACAGGAAGTTGAATCCTCGTTCCGAATTTTGGCAGCTTAACACCTTTCTTTAAAAACTCCTTCAGAATGAAAATTGCTCTTTATAGATGTACTTTTTTTTTTTTTTTTTTTTTGATATGTTGGGGAGGGGGCACATGGACCCAAAGCGGAGGAATGTAGGCTCTGATTAGAAGGAGCAAACAGTTTGGCAGCATGGCTTCAATCTTCTCCACTACTTCCATGTCCTCAGAAGAAGCGACCAGAGTACTGCCTCACACTGAAATAAGAGACAGATAGAAAGGTAAGGGACGTTTCAAAACATGAAGAGTACTTATTTCAACAGGACCATGACATGGGTCAGGAGCTGATAATGCTGGGAGACATTTTTCATGTGGAGCACAACTGTGAGTTATCTTACAAAAAAAAAAAAGCCAAGGTCAAGGCTGAGGATAAATATTGTCTGCGAAAAGCAATACGACTGCTGAGACGGGCTGAGCCATTTAGTGATGGGGGCTGAGAGGAAGAGTGCAGTGAAAAGCTTTTAAAGATGAAATACTGGTGGACAGGAAAAAACACACGCATGTTCTGGCATAATGAGCACAATTTGAACATGAGACTGGCTGAATGTTTGCAGATAAATGTATTTTAGGGCTGCATCTAATATTTATTGTCATAAACAGCAAAATCATGATTTGATTAAATCATTTACATCTTTTATAAATGAAGTCTGCAAATGTTTCACCTTGCTGTGAGACAAATGGGCTGAGAGACTTTACTTACATTTAAGAAGAAAATATATTTAAAAAAAAACCAAAGGTCCATGCAGGCGAAAGAGGGGAGAACACTGCACAATGAGAGGAGGGAATCACTGGAGCACGTGCCTGTTCTGCAGCAGGTACTGGGCATTCTGGATCTGGTCCTGTGTTCCTGTGATGGTGATGATGCGGTCCTCAGAGCCCTCTAGTGGTTCATCAATCTTGATGGATGCACCGGACTCGTGGCGGATCTGCTTGATCCTCTGGCCGCCCTTACCGATGATGGAGCCAGCAAGCTGCAGAACAAACACACGCAAACACACACACAGGTCAACTGGACATCCATGTGAGGGTGACATTTCTTCTTCTGACATGTTTTTTTTCTGAAAGATTTAACCACTTTTGTGACTTTTCTGCAAGATTTGGTGGCACACTTACATCTTTTGGGATGGTGACTTGGGTTGTGATGACTGGGCCTCCAATATCACTGTACGAACCTCGTCCGCCTACAACAAAAGGTGAAAAGGAGCATTTAAGGTGAGTTTGTCTGTAACACAAGCAGCAAGCAAGATGAAACAATCCCTTTAGGTTAGGAAACAAGACACTGGACTCTTACAATCTATTGCCACTCACCGGACTGAAAGTGCTCCCAGGAAGAATTGTTGTCTTTGAGAGAATCATTGGAAAGGAAGCAAGAGAGCGAAAAGTGAAAACACACCACAAGGACAAAAAGAGCAGAATGTGAGATAGGAAAAAAAACCAGTTCCACCCCAAGAAGAGAAACAAGTTTGACGTCACAGAATATAAAGTGTGAACTCTGTTTTTCAAAATGGCTTTGAGCACTTATTGCAAATGAACCGTTTAAACGTTTTCTTGGAGCAAATATGAATTCACTGTCCGCAGATTTTATAGCAACTTAAAGGGCAAACAAAAGGATTTGGCGAGACTGTAATGTGTGTGAATGTGCAATAATGATCCAACAGTTCAGCCCTGAAATCCAAACATTAACCAGAAAGTCCCTCTGCGTAGAGTGAATATTTATCGTTGCTATTAAATTGATCATTTTCTTTTCCTGATAAGGTGATTTAGAGAATATACTTCATTTAGAACAGCTCTTCAATGTTATGCAATGTGACTGGAGAGGACAACATTTGAAGTCCAGAACAAAATCACCTCCAACTACGGCCGCAGTTAAAAAAATAAAAAAAAGAAGTTCTAAACAAGCTTCTCCGTCAATTTAAACTGAAACTGAACAGAATGACCTTGACAGAGAACGACGTTGTGTGGCAGAGCTGTTGAACTGCATCGGCTTGTATAAGGGTGCCTGATTACAAGGACACTGTATGAGTGTAGGATCTAACCTTGGACCTGAAAACCAATAACAAAGCCTGCAGTAATGAAAATCATTGCTGAGTGGAGTGACTTAAAGTGGGGTGGCAGTCTGTAGGGACTTTGTTTGGGAACCTCAGGGCTGAACGTTCAAGTCCCGGTGCAGACTCAAATCTGGAGCTGGAGAGGCGCCAGGCTGCTTCCTGAGCACCGCTGAGGTACCCTTGAACCATCGGACCCCGTAACAGCTCAGGCGCTCCCTCAGGTAGCAGGGTGTACAGTGTTTGTATGCATTGTGTGTGTGTGTGTGTGTGTGTGTGTGTGTTTGTGTGTGAGAGAGCAGCACGTCTCTCAATAACAGAGTGTAAAACAAGAATAAAATGTACAATTACAATCAAACAGTCAAAACTGTAAATGTGAGCTTGATTCAATAAACATCAACACTCACCATATCCGCCTCCACTCTGAATGTCAGGACAGATTGAAGAAAAAAAAAAAAAAAACGATATGAGTGACATGATAACAGACCACACACTACTCTAACACATAACCCAAACATCCTGGTGGGTACTGGATCCTTTTCTGAGGCATGGATTCAGCATGATGCTGGAAATGTTCCACAAGGATGCGAGTCTGTGCTGACTCCGCGGCGTTAAGCATTCCCTGCACATACTTCAGTGACATTCATGCTTCAAATATCTCATTCCATTCGACCTGAAAAGGACATTATTGGTTTGAGATCTGAGGCCTGCAGGCCACAGAACACTACCTGAAGAACTCCGAGGACATCCTAACAGTGTGAGTTTAGTTTCAAATCGTGCATTTAATAGAAAAGGAACAGACCAAGAAACATTACATAACGCACTTTTAGCAGCTTGTTTAGCTGTGTTGGTAGAGCAGACGCAACATACAGAGGCTTACAGTCCTCGACCAATCAGCCGCAGGTTCAACTCCCTACCTTGCTCCTTTGATGCGTCTAACCTGCTCTCTCCTCCCCATATTTCCCGTCTCTGTTATATCTCGTAAAACTCAAAAAAAGGAATAATGCCAGTGTTTAGTGTTTTAGAGACCATGAAAGTAGCTGATTTTTTGGTTTGACCCAAATACATTTCTGCTTTGTCATGCTCACACTACAAGGATCAGAATTTGGTTTTCAAAACAAGAATCTCTGTGTAAGTCTTGTAATGTGTCTATGGGTCAAGCTGGCGATTAGTTAAAGTGATACATTTAGTCTCTAAACATTTAGCATCATCAACATGCTACAGTCTGTTCAAATGCATCCATGTCTTCTGACGGCTACTTCCAACAGAAATCTCTCTCTCTCTCTCTCTCTCTCTCTCTCTTCCTTTAAAAGCTGCTTCAGCCAACACGCCTGAGTTCAGAGTAATAGAATGGCATCCCATGTAACTAGATCTCAATCCAATAGAGCACCTTTCGGACGTGGGGGGAGGTGAGGATTTGTAGGATGAAACTGAGCCGACAAAGGTGAAGCAACTGCATGAAGCTATTTAGAAATATAGTGGGAACTCTCAGAGGAATCTTTCCGGCATCTCGGTGAAACAGAGCTATGTTTTGATTTTAACACTTCTTAGATTCTACTTTTGAGGAGAAGAAAAGCAATGAGCTAATCCTTTCCTGAAACATATCTTCTGGTCATACTTTCATTTAAGAACTTTTAAGGCTCCAACGGCTGAAAATTCATTTGCATTGAGTTAATAAGTCTGGGCCTTTGTTCTTTAGCACAACACGTTATTCCTTAAATATTAATGAATGACTCATTGGTTTTTCTCTTCTCAGTCGTTTTGTTTTCCCTTGCAGCTCAGACCTGAGGGGAACCTGTTCAGGACTTGCTTTGGTTTCAGCTCAAGTTCATTTGCTAGCCGGGTGGAACTCTGGACTACGTACTCAGCTGCACTGTGGTAACCAAGGAGACAACTGTTGCCAGGCAACAACAGGCCCTAGATCAGTGTGCGTACACAGTGAGAAAGCAGCACAGTGTTCATGTCTTCATGCTTGTAGTACACTCAGACACAAGGAAGTCCAATCATGACAAATAATCCACAACATTAGCTTTTTGGCTAACTCTGGTATATTTACAGGAATGTTTTGTTTTTTTTAAATATGCATTGTCCCTGTAAAATAAAAATAAATAAACACCATGGATGCATGAGCAGGAAGCTCCAGACATGCAGCAGCAGTACACAGACGACACTCACCATGCTGTCATAACGGTCTCCTCCTCTGCCTCTTCTGTCACTACAGAGCAAAAACACACGTATTAACATAGCTTCTATACTCACCTACTTGACAGTTAACTACCTCACAGTAATATGACCAGAAACAATAATAGTGCATGAATAGATGTGCAAAATCTCTGAGTGCAATAACTCTCAAAACAAGCAACACTACTTTTTAAGTTTTACAAAGTCCACTTTTATTATCGAGCTGCGGCTCATTTCTATACAGTGCATCAATCTTGTGTATTTTTGTAATCAAAATGTTGACCTTTGTGTTTCGGTTGCTCTTCCATCTTTTCTTATATAAACCTGACACTAGGAGCATAAACTCCATTGTGCTTCTGTTGTCCCCCCCCCCCTGTACTGTGCAGAGAACAAGAGACGTCTGCTCTATTCACACACTCAGCTCTGAGTGCTGAAAGACGTGAACACTCTACTGACCACCTGTGATCAGACCGGGGCCTCAGCTGCTGGGAGACATTCTGCCCTGACATAACTTTCAGCCTTATCTGCTGCTGTGCTTTTGAAATGAACTCATCTAGTGACGCTGCTGCCCCGCGTTCACCTCGGTCTGTCGTCCAGGCTGCTGTGATAGCTGCCGTGTGAGAAGCGGTCGCCCCTGCAATCAAAGACAGACAGGGAGAAAAGATAGATTTCACGTGAGCTCTGGTTTAGGTTATTAAAATTAATTATGATTTTTTTTTTTTTTTTGAAAAATTTTAAAACATCGTTGTAATGTTATGGGGGTTTGGTCCTTTTTGGCTGTTGTGTCGATTGTTTCAGATTAACTTCTAAACTGTAGGTTTATTATTTGGCTTTTGATGCCTTTCTTTTTTAGGATGGCAGACCATTTAGAATTTGGGTAGAGAGAGAGTTCTTGGCCGTTCAGAAAAGGAGCAGGTCAGATATAAGCCCAGGGCGCCCCCTTGTAGGACTAAAGCTTCTGTGCGTGAGTAACCGTCCCGTACCGAAGCCCAACTTTTCACACCATGCCAGGGAAAAAGAGCCCGGGACGGCCGAACTTGTCAAACAAACTGGATTTTTACGGTGTCATAAATGCATATTATGAATGCCCTAAAGACATCAGAGATAACAGGTTTGAAGGTGTTGTGAAAAAAAAAAATCCTCTGCAATTAGGACCCCTCCTCACCCTCCTCTTGGCGGCGGTGGCGGGGGCAGAGGCAGGTTACGTGCACGGCTGCCTCCTCGCCCGCCCCTGCTCAGTGGCGGTGGAGGACCACGACGCGGGCTGATGTCGTCGTAGTCCCTCCTGGAGGGAAGCATGGGTCTGTTGCCTCGGACGGGGGGCATGCGCTCAAAGCCCCCTCGCACGCGGATGGGGAAGCCCGCCATGGGTCGTCTGCCTCTCTCCTCGAATAACATGGTGAAACCGCCGTAATCGTACGTCTCATCGTAGAAATTAGGGTCATAAGGCTGGGTTCGACCTTTGATGGGAGCCTGTTGAACACAACAGAGGAGATTTACAGACAGAAGTAAAGCTGGAAAAACGTTCTCAAGACTGAGGAGGTAAACTCACCTCTGACACCAGCTCAAGGATAACTTTGATACATTCAACGACACGCTCTGGTTTTCCTCCCACCAACACCACTCTGTCAGTGGAGTGAGGACAGCACTCCTGGAACAGCTTGATGGTAGTCTGGGTGTTCTGCGGCATCAAAACATGAACACCTTAAAACCTCAAAATCCAGGCAGTCTTTTTCTAGTGTTAGCAGCAGAGTTAGCCGATGGACAAAAAAAAGAAAAAAAGAAGTGACTTCCCTACCTCTCTCAGCTCCTTTATCTTTGCGCCTTTGACCCCAATGATGCCCCCTGCCAAACTCTGATGGATCAGCAGACGAAGCTCACTGTCAAAATCTATTCCACTGTAATGCTGGTACTACAGAAACACAAAGCATCAGAAGTAAGACCAGTAGAGCCTGGAGCCCGTCTCATTGTTGATTAAACAGAGAAGTTTTTTGGAGTTGAACACTTCATCTAATATATGATAGCATGGTTTCATCAACCTCCATATTTCCAAACTTGAATCAAACGTTTACCAGTGTAAATGTACGCGTCTGTTTCATGTAACATCGGGGCCTTACCTCCTCTAACGTTGGAATGATTTTCAGCAGAATCTCTCCAATTGTGTCAATGCTAGCGTTCACACTCAGGATCCTGTTGGAAACCATTTTTTTGCAAAGAGGAAGCATGATATTACAACACGGACAATCATTTGAACCAAAATGCAAAAACCTGCTAACAAATGTTTGAAGAAGTCCAGAAAACACTTCCCGAGATTTTTTTACGGAAAACGGGGGGAAAAAAAACTTCTACTAATTCCAGATTATAATTCTCTGAACAACAAAGTCATGCATGCACTCAGTCTAAAGTCCTTTTTTTCATCTTTTTTTTTTAAAGGGAGAGTCTTTGGAGGATGGACAGCTTTAAAGGTTGAGATTAACGTGAGGCGGGGCCACACAGACTTGGGGAAGGGGGTGTGACAAAGAGAGAGAGAGAGAGAGACCTTCCCATCCCACCACCAGCAAGCTGGGGAAGAGGGACGTAAGAAAACTCAAACACAACAACCGGGCCTCCAGCACACCTTTCCATTGTGACCTGAGGTTTAGGGAAGATAGGGAGGGGGTGGGGAGGGGGAGGGGGTGGGGAGCGCTTTGGGGCTGAGGTGAGGAGGAGGAGACGAGGTGGGGCGAGAAGAGAGAGGAGTAACAGAGCAGAGGGGTTGTGTCGGGGGGGGGGGGGGGGGGGGGATGTGAGTGGTTACCAACTACTTTGTGGCACAGGACAGGAGCAGGAGGTGGAGGGGTCGGAGGTGAGATTGGGTGGGGGGGGGGGGGGGGGGGGACAGTTATGAAAGGTTTAGCAGGCGGCTCTGATCGGATGTGGCCTGAGAGAAATTCAAAAGAAGGGATGCAGCACAATTAAATAAAGAGACGACATCAATGAGTGGCAGACTGAGGAGGGAGCCAGCGCTCTGTCAGACATCATGGACAGTGATGCTGAAAACGGTGTGGGGAGGAAGAGGCAGGAGGAAGGTGCAGGGAGATGGACCAACAGAGCCAAAGAGGACAGAGTGAGGAAAAAAAGATGTCTACCTCCTTCAAGTTAACTAAAGTTGATGATTCTAATTCCAGTCAGACAAAGACCCAGAATTGACTCACTTCAAGGATTCTTAAAATAATCAGTTATCAATAAGTGCAATCATCCAGGAAGGTCTCCTACACTCCACTGTGAACATGTTTTGGTGATTAAACGTACTTAAAAACATGGAACCGAGCAGTTTCAAGTTAAAGATCTCTTTTTTTTCAACACTCTTTGTTGGACTCTGAATGTAGGTGAGGACAGCAAGAGCTGAGCTGCAGCTGCTGCTAGCTGGATTCTAAGTCTACGGCAGGTTAACAACACCTTGAGTGTCTGATGTTCTCGAAGCTAAGACAAAACAAAGATCTGCTGTTCTCAAAAAGCAACCAAATCAGGTAACTTAAGCAGCTCCTTCCAAAAGCCTCGGATAAAAATAAAAGTTTGAAGTCGAAGTGAACTGATGTGTGATCGCCGCAGCCGGAGACGTGAGTAAATCTTGTTGATAGTGTAAATAACTCCAATTACATGTAGCATTGACATTAAGGCATGAAACTGTCATTTACATCATGGCGAGACACACCCCACCCCTCCCTGTGGTAAACGTTGCACTGAGAGGGATAAATGTTAAAGAAGTGAGTCTGGAAGGTTTCAGGAATGCTTACATGAAAGCAGCTTCAATTGTAAAAAAAAAACCTAATAATCCAATGATGGTTTCCTGTATAAAATCAGGGGACTATCACTCCTGAAGAGACTTTGCTATCTGTGAACTGAGCCTCCACTCACTAAGCTAACTAAAGATCTCCATCGAGAACACTCAGATGGTTAGTTAAAAAAAACCAACAAAAAAAAAAAACCTGGACCTAACTGTAAAGAAAGGAGTGTGTTTAAAAACACAGGCAAAACGTGCATCTAACATGTCCAACATGATTTCATGTACCTGATCCAGATCTAAAGTGTCAGGTGCAGGTGTTGTACTCGGTGAAAATAAACTATAAGAGACAACAACTCCGACTCAATGGAGATGCTTTAAATGGACATAAAAATCAAGGGGAACAAAACATGTCTCTAACAGATGGAGGACGGGGGTGTGTGGGGGGTGGGGGAGTGGGGGGAGGGGGGGGGGGGGGAGTTCACTGTCATAGATGTATAAAAAATGTTCAAATGAAACAGAAGGCAGGTTATCAAAGACATGAGTTTCACTGTTCTAATCAGGCAGTAGGGCAATAACTGGTGGGACATACCGCTCTGGGCCACTGCTGTCTGGGACAGATACACTCGCATTGTACTGCATGGGCCGAGGTGGAGGTGGTGGTGGTTGTGTTGGTGGTGGTGGTTGTGGTGGAGGAGGTTGGCATTGGGCGGGGGCATTCAATCACAAGATGTCAAGTTAGGTGCCCATTTAAGGAGGGGCGCGGTTTATGGGCGGGGCCAACCGGGAGTGTCAGGTGGGCAGCGGGGCGGGGCGGGCGGGCGTTCAGGGGCGGGTAGAGGTTGGGCCAACGCAGGAGAGGCAAGTCGATCCAGTACATGGGGAACGGAGGAAGGTGGCCAAAAATAAAAAGAAAACATAAGTACAAAAGAAGGGAAGAGGGGGAGAAGGAATACATTTTTAATTGAATACACGCTAAACTGTGACCGAAAAGTGAAATGGATGACACTCTGCTGAGTGGAGAAGAACAAGAAGTGTGACCTGGACAAACAGAGGTACCAAAACAGCGTGGAGCACGGCTGGAAAAAACAAGAGATTAAATCCAGTCTGTCGTCACTTCAACGTCAAACTGGAACCAGGCTGAAACTGAAAAGTCAAACACACCTAGCACGCTCTCCCTCATCTGTCCACATGAGACAACTTCATCTGTTATACAAAAAGGATCTTTGATGTACTGTACAGTATATTTCCATTCTAATGTCAAAACCTTTCTGGCGAGAAATCTTAGCGTCTGAGTGATAATCTACTTACTGTTAAACATCACAACAGTCCTTTCTGAACTTGAAACAGCATTTTAATCCGTTTACTTACGTCTGTGCGAAGAGCTTTTATGTTCTTTCCTCCCTTTCCGATAACAGCACCAGCATTCTGTAGCACAAAGAGGATTTTTCTTAGAGATAATTGTGTCTGGTTATTAACACATTTGGTGTTAAGTTTTTTTTTTGTTTTTTTTACTTTGCTCTGAAGCAGCACACGCAGCTCCACCATCTCGTCTGTGTTGCGAGAGCGTTTGAAGGCCTGTTCCTCGTCCATGTCTTCAGCTGGCCGTTTACCTGAGAGGAAGACACCTGAGGTCAAACCTGAGCCTGGCAAGAACTCTGTACAACGCTTCCATAAGTTACAACACACGCCCCTTTACGACTCCTGTTACTCCAGTCTGCACAATTCAACATCTTCCAACTGGGGCATAAATCTATATCACGGCCATCCTTTAATCATGATTACCGGTAAGTATCAAAAATGATATGTTAATAATTCTTTTTGAAACAGTAAGTTAAGGCTTCCATCCTTTGCAGTTTAACAATGACATTTAATATGTAATAATCCAACACGTGGTATGAATGCAGGAAAAGGTCACAGGTGAGTCGTTTCCTGCAGAATTCCATTGAAACTGTTCTTCGACGACAAATATCAAAACGTTTGTGCAGCCTGCTCACATAAAATGATTACATGATGTATTTATTTTCACACAGATTTACGATTGTTAAAATATACTTTGTGTGAGTTTTTTTTTTATCTCACCAATATTTTGAATGAAATCATCATTTAAAACCATAACAACGACAGAGTTAAACAGGGACAGACATTTAATAATAATAATTTAAAAAAAAGAAAAAAACGTGGTGGTAGCTGATTTAGTTCAGCAGCCAAATGTTTCCTGGAATTAGACCAGCACCACCATGTACCCTTCCTGGATTAAGATAAGGGCATATCTGCTCGGGCCCCCTGAACAGCAGTATCTTGGACACGAGAGTCCCTCAACCATCTGACATGTCCACATGCTACGTCGAACCAGCCAGAAATGATCCCTTTTTTTTCCCTTTTAGTCTTCCCTTGAGTGAAATATTAGCAGGTATATATTCCCACTGTAACACTGTGGCGTGGCTGTACACTGCGCAGACTGTTAATTTCACAATAAATACATAAATTCATGCAGTTTACATTGCGGTCCATTTGTATTTCTAATAATGTGTTACCATTCGTGTCAGTGTTGCTGAATGTGATGTCTTCTTCTTGATCGATTTTCACCTCCATTGTTTTGCACCTGCAGAGGAATGCAAACAGGCTCCTCTCCCTGGATCTGCTAAAAGAAGAAGGGGGGGGGGGGGGGGGTTGCACAATCAGCCTCACTTCATTTAACAAATGCACGGACACAAATATTAAACACTACATTTGGATTATGGCTGAGCCTTAAAATGTGATCTACTACTGGCTAATCTGTCAACCATTGTCTTGACATCACATCTAACCAATTATTCTGCTGTAATATGGAAGAAAATGATGAAAACAAATCGAATATGCCATCTTAATAAAAACAAAAAAAAATCCAGCCAACACCCTGAAAGATAGAAATACTCAGTTGACTAGTGCATGTGAGATTTCTGTTCAGCAATAATTCTGTCATTTCACCTTTAATTGTGGCAGCTAATAAAAACAAAACACACACACAGTAAAAGACTGCCTGTAGCAGCATCCAGGTAGTACAGTCAGAGTCCAGCATGTACTAAAACTCCTTAGTGTGTAACCAGTCTTCAGCAGCTCCCCTGTATGCATCCACCCACACACATCCAGCACCGCCCACTAAAACCAGTTGCATACTGCTAAAACAGTTTGGACTTCTGCAAGCATCATCCCTGAGCTCAGGTCTTGCAAAGATATAGATGTTTGTTAATAAGGAATAAGTAGCAAACATGTTTACGTCTAATGCATTTTAGAGAGTATTAGCCCATGGATGATTCTACTTATTTTTTGTAGGAAAAAAAAACACAATAATGCTGAAGGTGCGCATACATAAGCATTCACAGAGACAGCTATTACTGCGCATTTAAATTGTTGATACGACGCCTGGTTCACTGAATAAATCTCACGTTGAATCTAAAACGGATACCTGATAACAAGGTAGAAAGAAAACTGCGCATATCCTCTCACGTTAAAAAGAAAAGGTGTTTGTCACCGGGCCTGTCAGCCTGCTCGACTCAAACCACACATCAGCTAGCTTGAATTGACATTACTGAGCTGTGCAAAGCAAGTCACTAACACAGTGTGTGGTGTTTGTGAGGTGTGTCCAGCAGACACACCGAACACGTTGCGACTGTAAAATATTCACATGCAAGAAAATAACGTGAAAACAGCGAAGAGGAAAAACAGCTGTTCACGTAATGTCAGCGGTAGGATTGTAATTATATAAACGGATAAGGGCAAACAGGCTAAATGATACAACGTTTATACTTCAGGATCATGCAGAAATGAGAGTTTTTGGAAAAACAAACCTGCAGAAAAGCAGCGCTTACTGCGGTCGTCTACTGATCCCTCGCCCAGAAACGTGCACAGGGCTTCAGCATGTAAGGAAGACACTGAGGTTGAGCATGATTCGTCGACATCTCAGACTGTGTGTGTTTCTTACACGTACCGAGTTAACACAGGCGGGCGGAGCTGAGACTAAACGCAAATTATGCACTCGGAGGGGACGCGCAGAACAATTTATCAAACGCTCTCTGAGATGCTTGGGGTTTTTTGCAACCCGAGTAAAGGCTGGCAGGTAGCTGTTCCTCTTTGGCGACGACCCCGCCCCTTCCGACCGACACGCCCACCACGAACCACAGCGGAATTGGGCAGTGGGGATACATCTGTTTGACTTTTAGGTAAGTTTATTGTCATGGTTTCAAGAACATTTTCAAGTAAAAAATAACGAAACCAAATTATGTAACCCAAATCTAAGTATGTGTATTTTATCCTTTTTGATCAGCCTCCCTGGAGGGGATAAGCGTGTATTTCTAGACTTGTTGGTTATTTTTAGTCTATGCCATAGACTCTATGGTTAGTCCTCAAACTTGCAGTGTCATGACACTGAATTTTCTGAGAAAACAATTTGCAACAAAAGTAACCCTGAGTTGCAGCTCCACATCAATGATCTATTTTAATATTAAGGATATCAAGGAGGAATTTTCCCCTATCATATAAGCAGCCGGTATATTTATCCACAAACATTATAGCTGTTAATTAAGAAATTCCAGAATTTCTGCAGAATGAAAACATTGACTTTTACAACTATCTATACATGTTGCTGTTTTCAAAGCAGTTTTGGTGCTTTTTCTGAAATAAAGTATCTATCTTCACAGCAAAGGAGGTAAAGAAGGAAATTCAGGGGTGGATTCTTCACAAAAAGACCATGCACTGTAGCAAAGGTTGAAATTGATTTTTCATACTTGTCTTTATGATGATGGAAACAGTGATTCTGAAAGTCAGTGATTAAAAAAATGTGTATGTGGTGACTGAAAATGTAAGAAATCAACTATCCAAATCATCAAATAGCTGATCAGTGAGAACAACATCTAACACTGTACATGATCTCAGCTTTAAATGCAATAAATACATCAGATTGTAGTTGTCTCCTCTAGAACGAACTATTGATTACATTCACTCAGATAAAATGAGTTTAACTGTGCACACTTGTTCTAATCCATAGGCAAAGAGACAGCAGATAGTAGGGCATGTAAATCATAGGGCTGAGCCTCAGTTGCATCACTGCTTGCAAGGTTCAAGACAAGTCTGCCACCAGCTGGTTTAGGAGGAGGAGGGAGCATCGTGTTGGAGTGACTGAGTTGGATGATGCAGAAATGTACGTTTAAGTGTAAAAGAGGAGGAAGAGCTCATAGTCCTATATTATAGTTTTATATAGTCATATTAAGTTCCTTATTAGCTTAGCCAAAGCTTATATTACTTCTACTTTTCTTTTTTTTTTGTTATTCCAACTTCTCCTCCAAACTAAGAGAACAGCATGTAGGCTTTAAGCAAATGCAACATGATTATGAAATCTGATATACTGGCAACTGTCTTAAATTAAATTTTCAATTATTTTCAAAATGTTGTGAAAGAATTAGCACAATTTATGAAGATTTTATATGATCTGATGCCTAAACCTGTAATTATTCCTATCAGTGTTATGGAAACTATATGCAAGCTCAGTTATGCAGAAAGATGTACATCCTCTTCATCCAGGGCAACTAGATTTACTTTTATGCTAAAATAAAAAAGTATCAACTACCTTTACGCCCATTTGTTATAAATCAGGATCCAGGATTATGTCCACACACCATCTATTTTAAACACCCCCGTTTTCTCGTAGTGTTGTCATGCTCCTTCAGATATAGTCGAGGATCAAAATAAAGAGCTCTCTTCCCTCTGCTATACTCTGTGGTTACCATGGAGACAGATATAATTCAGTTCTTGATGTTTCTCATAAAAAAGAGAAGACTGCGTACATATTTTCATCTGCAACCATAGCGACACTTGACATTGTCAGCGCTATTTGTAAAAAGCAAGTCACCATAGCGACACTAACCATCCAGGCTGTGTCATAGATCATGTGTCCTAGCCGAGTGTGCCTTCTCATTATGGCTGAAATTTAGGAATCTGCTGGTAAACAGGATTTATTTGACCCTTTTGAGGAAATGTGCACCTTGTTGAAATACATTTCCTGGATAAGGATTAAAAAAATGCACTATGACATTGTTTTCTTGTTATGAAGCATAAAGGGGCAAAAACAACATGTTGTATTAAATTCCCAATTACGGTAAATGTAAGTGCAGGTCAGATTCTATAGGCCTACTTAAACTTATTTTTGCAAGTGTTACCTGTGTGTGTGTGTGTGTGTGTGTGCGTGTGTGTGTGTGTGTGTGTGTGTGTGTGTGTGTGTGTGCATAAGTTAGTTATTTTATAATCAAATGTTTTCCAACAGGAAGAATAATTAAAAAATGTTGAAATGTTCCTTTTTCCGCTGTTTTTTTTTGTTTTTGTTTTGCTCCTATAGCCTCCACTGATCAGTGATTGGACTGCCACCCATTTGAAGCTCACAGACATAGTATAGGTAATTATTTTTCATAGATGCACCCGGTCTTGTGCGTCAACCGTACGTCACACTATAGGCCTAATGGCCAGCCGTACAACAACAGTGCTCGTGTGGATGGAGAGGAAGAAAAAAACGCCAAATGCTATCACCCCAATGCTTGCAACACAAGAGTTTGAAATGCAGTTGTTTTTTTCTAGCCGCAAACATCATTTGACTCAACTTGCAGATCGTGAATCTTAACACACCTGCAGTATTGTTTTAGGATTTCATGCAGGATTCTTAATAATGTCCTTTAAATACAACTTGTCATCGATATGTCTCTAAGTCGCTCATAAACCTGATCTAAGTGCTGGCTGTGTGAGGGGGACATGCGCTCGTCCTCGGCTTTAATCGATAGACGCATGCAGGTAGCCTTCCTCCCTACACACGCAGCAGCATCACCACGCATCCTTTACTCCACTGTGCGCTCTCTCTTATTTTCCTCCCCATCACCACACTGAGGAGAGAACCCGCTCGTGGTGGTGGGCCCTTTGCTTTTGATCTTTAAACATCTGGAAGAGCCTGTATTTGTTTCTGGTTTTTTTGTACAAGGCAGGGGCGTTTGTGGCCGAGGAAGAGGAGGGAGACAGCAGCAGCAGCAGGACGAAGCACTTGACACCTTTGCTTCACGACATCGATATGCAGTAGTGTGATAGCAGCTCTGCGGAGACGGGAAGGCCAGTCCATGGCATCTTGATATTAAAACCGTGGGCTCTGCGCATTCCTTGCCGTCTTTCCCCCCCTCCTTCTGCGGATTAACTTGGCAAGATTTACATTCAGAGAGGGGAGGAAATCTGACCAATAATCCAATTTGAGCATTGAGATTGAGACTGTTTTGGTTGGATTTCAGTGGACCTGCGATGGACTCCAGCGCGGGGGAATATGGCATGGCTCGTCTCGGATTGTTTTTGTTTTTTTTCACGGGGCTGATGTGGAGATTTAGTGATGCTTGCCCCGCATCATGCACTTGCAGCATCTCAAGGATTGTTTGTATTGATTCCGTGCCGGGGCTCGAGGATTTCCCCGTGCTCACGTTAGATGACATGGAAAACATCACGGAGATGTAAGTGTATGAAAAAAATGACAGCGTAGGAACTTATTAGGATGCTATGCAAGAAGATATTGTGTCACAATAATACCCAATGGCTGGGATTATTCTAATAATAAAGGTGATACTAACATGTAGCTGACAGAATTGTCTATAACGCCAGGCCTCTTTTTATTCCCGCGTGCGGATTTTACATTGGCAAAGATCCGTGTTGTGCGCCAAATGTCAAACGCACAAATGTACAATTTGATTCTGATTTTGGCTTCGCCGAATCATGGAAGCTGGTTGTGCGCGCGTGTGTCTGTGTATGTGCCACTAACTGTGCGCGCGCGTGTGTGTGCGTAATGGTGGGGAGAGTGAGCGTCAGGTTGATTTGGATTAGTCGGTGTTTCCTTTACAAAAACAGCTCCAGAGGTGTAGTGGGGATGGAGTAAAAATGTTGAGGCCGTGCGCAGCCTCGAAGGTGTTAATTCGGCGTCTTCCTCGTCAGGGCGTCGGTGTGGAGTCTCTCACACACACACAAAAACAATTATATAAAAAAAAATCAGGTTACAAATGAAATCACACTGCACGGTAAAGTTGTGTATGCAGACGTATCTGCGTCAGTGTGTAGGCTTGTGTGTGTCGGTGTATACCTGCTACAACACTGCACAATGTATACATACAACTGCATGGCACCCACATGAGCATGGAAAGGAGACTAGTGGGTGAGTTTTCAGAGGCAGACAGGCTGTAGCTGGGTGTCACATACCCATCAGGATTGTAGTTGTACTGTTTTTTGTTTTTTTTATCTTAACCGAATTATCTTGCAATTTATTCAAGCATTGCTGCGGCTTCCTATTAAAAACACAATATCACAATAACAGACAACTTCAATGAAGACTTTTGGGCTGTAAGCTTCCTAAAAATGCACCTATACATAAGAAAACCATTATCTTTTTTTAGTTCCTCAGGGATAACTCCAGCAGTACTGACTATGTCCACCCTTAAAGATGCTTTAACTCCTAGCTTTGTGTTGCTAAAACTACAATCCACATGTAAACTAAGACAAGTGCCCATCCTCAACATTTCAAATATCTTTCAGTCATTTTAAATGGATAAAACACACCAGACAACAACTCAATCGGATTAGTCTATCTCTCCTGAGATGTATTTACTTAGGCAATTTACTGTACTGATCTTAGATAATCTTTCTTCAATTGAAAACTGGCCGTTCTATGATACATCTGGAAATGATAAAGCAACAAGTATACTTCAAAGATTTACTAAAATTCTGCTCATCCCTTGGAAACATTGTAATGTAGCAGCCAAAATATTTCAAGTTTTGATGTGTTTTCTCTGAGTTTCATAATTTCATATATATCCTGAGTGCTGAATATCTCCTACCTGTAATACATTTTCAGATATGTTGTGAATTAAATGTAGTGGCATCTATATGGCCTTTAAAACAGGTCGATTTGAAAGGATTTTCTGAGGTGTCTTAAGAAATGCATTTAATATGGTCAATATCAGCAACCATACAGAACACAATAGCTCTCACATGAGCGTCTATATTTTAGATGAGACAGAAGTTGATGTCAAAGTTATGCTGAGTTTACATGTCATGGTGCGAGGTTACGTTGAGCATAGATTCATATTTTAGAATAAAACTCTCTGGAAAGAAAAAAATCCAGCAAGCTACCCTTTCCAGGCATTACCAATTTATTAGAAAAAAACCCCACCACATTTCAGGAGCTGGGAACCTTTGTCAAATGAACATGTTTCTAATTGTTGGAGGTGCCTGGTAAGGCCAGTGCAGCTTGATAGTTTGATGTCCGATGAATAGAAAACACAAAATGCGTCTCAAACACTTGTTTTTCAACAAGTCTGTTCTATCAGTGGCTTCGAAATTTGAAATTTGAAATGAATGTTGTGCAAGTGTTTCCTAACTTGTCCATCATATTTCCTTCACAGCTACATCGCAAATCAAAACAGACTGTTTGACATCGATGACAACAGTCTGAGGCACTACATTAACCTCAGAAACCTGTAAGTATCGTGACCAATGTTTGAGTGTTTTTCATGGAATCGCAGTGTTTTTTTTAAAGTAGCAGATTACCTGATTAGTCCACGTTATCCTCCAACAGAACAGTGACGAATACGAGGTTGTCATCTATAACGTCAGATGCTTTTTTCAACAATACAAGACTCCAATATGTGTAAGATGCATTTTTTAAGACCCCCCTTACGAGTTATTTCATTCATGAGTGGCTGTTTTTCATAAACGTTTAAATTGTCTTTTCTCTTTTTGCTTTTAGAAATCTCAGAGACAATAACCTATCCACGCTTTCGTGGAGAACATTTCAAAACTTTAACACATCTTTACCGTAAGTTTTGCACAAAAAAATGTAAGATTGTTGCTACCAAAGACAAAAAAAATATATTTTTCTCTGGTGATTTTTATTTTTATTTTGCAGGCTCCTCCTGTACGGAAACCCTCTGGACTGTGTTTGTGAGAACTTGTGGATCAAACTGCGGCTCCTAGAGGAAAGCGACACTCCAGATCTGAGATGCACGGACGACAGAGGAGTGACACAAGCCTTCGCCGCCCTCAACCCACCCTTCTGTGGTAACGTGAAACCATGTTATAATAAGCAACAGCGTTGCTTCAGATATTGATGGTTTTAATTGATTTTGATTTGGATCGCTTCCTGTAGACAGGAAAAAACAAATCGATGTACAGTTCTGCTCAGATGTTCACTTCGTCCGATTTCTCGTGTTTCGCAGAGATTCCCAGAGTAGAGGTCACCCCGAGGACCGTGAATTTGATGCAGGGGAGTAACGTGGAAGCTGTTTGCAGCGCCTCAGGCTCGCCTCCCCCTGAGATCCTGTGGAACCTCGACATGCTCTCTACACAGCACGAGGTGAGCCCGTCCACCACACATCGTCCGGTTTAGACCTTTCGTACAGGTTCCCCAAATCTGAATTAATGTTATATTATAACTGTTTACGTTTCAAAAGCAGGAAATCCTAAGTAATCTTTGAAAATGTGATGCCTTTTGTTTAAAAATGTCTTAAGCTACTGAGTCAACAGTGTCTGTCACTTATTTAACACAAGAGGAATAAATGATTTGGGAAATATTTGAACATGCCTTTGTGACTTGGGCAATGCTAAACTGTGTTCTTGAGCCTGTTTTCTTATTTAAAGGTAGGCTACTCGTCCTGTTGTAATGTAGGCATATCCTGTTGTCAAAATGAGCTGTCATGGTTTTAACTGTTGCTCCCTTTCAACGACTGAGCTACTTGACATCCCAGCAAGTCCCTCTATGTAACCACAGATCAACATCCAGCTTGGTCCAACCAAACTCATGCCCTCAGAGTGTGCCCAGAACGAGGGTGTGACGATTGGTGTCCAGCTATCATTTAAGGTTCAAGTGACCTTAAATGCCCAGTCAGGTCGATTTGCCCTGTACAACAACATAAAGATCAGGCCTTATAGTGTCAGAACATGCTACACAGCTCCTGGTCCTGCTCCTGACAGCAGCATGATTGGTCTTCAACTTATCTAAAAGAGCACATGTGACTCCATTTTTCATCTCCTTACTCTGGCTCCCAGTTCCTGCTCATATCAATATTAAAATTCTGCTGCTCGCTTATGAAACAGTGACAACAATAACTCCTTTTTACCTAATCTATATAATCCAGGTCTACACTCCCTCCCACCCACTACGCTCTGCCAATGAAAGCCATAAGATCCATCCTTCACAACAAGTGTCTAACTAGACTCCTCTCCTCTGTCGCCCCTCGCTAGTGGAACAAACTACCAAACTCCAACCGATCTGCAGAGTTCCGATGTAGTTTTAAGATGTAGTTTCATGATGGTTTTTGAAATGATTGATGATGATAACGACGATGATGATGATGATGATGATGATGATAATGACAGACATTTTAAGATGGTTTACCAGCTGCGATTTATCTTTCAGCAAGGCTGGGTTTTTTTACTTTCTGAGACGTAAATTTACAATCATGTATGCATGCATGCTCCGATTAGGCTCCGATTCAGTGAGATGGTTTTGGAAACAGATGCGATATGTCAGGGCGATTAAAAGATTATTCTTTAATGTTCTCAAGAAAAAGTACTAATGGGAAAAAACATCCAAATATACATACGAATTACCTATAATTCATTACCCGGAATGGTATATATCACCTAAACACTTTTATTTGATTTCAAAGTAAAATTGAGCTCTTTTTACTGAATATACCACTGATTACCTTTCTCTGAATAGTCAATCAAATTTAATGTAATCTATAAAAAAAAATTGCTTCCTGGGACACCGGTGGTTACTGAGTGGTTAGTTCTTTCGCCTCATGAACAGAGGTTACGAACTTCTAAGCCGGCAGCCTGGGTTCGAATCCAACCTGTGGCTTCTTTTGCTGCATATGTTTTATCACTCTCTCCTTGACTTCCCTCTCTGTCCACTGTCCTGCCATATGAAGCCCCAAAATACACCCTCGTATGATTGATTGTATTTTGTTTTATTTTTCTGAGTTAGCGTGGTGTAGTGGATTTAAAAGTCCAAAATTCTTCTCCAAGTAAAGGTACAGTGATACGCTTAAAGCAGCATGAAACTGTGTAGTCAGCAGGATGTTGCATGTAGCTAACTTGTTACATAAAGACCAGCTTCTCACAGACTGCACACACACACACACACACACACATACACACAAAGGCAAATAATAATGTTGTTTACAGATCGAGTCGTCGGATATGGAGAGCAGAATCACTCTGTCAGACCTGTCTTCTGATGATAATGGCAGGGTGATCGTATGCAGCGCCGAGAACATGGTTGGTCTGACCGAGGCTACGCTGCAGCTCAATATTCTCTGTAAGAAACTCTTACTTTTCTCTTATCGTCGACTGTAAATGTTGAACAACTATATAGGATACATGTTTCTAATTACATCCCCCGGTTTATTTCCTCTGATAATCGCTTAAAACGCCGTCCTCTCGACTTTGTTTTTCTTTTCCTCGAGTGGAAGCGCAAGGCTTGTTACTTTGTTATCATTACTGTCTCTTGGCAAATCTTATTGACTCTCCATGTTTCCTGTCCATAACTCTTCCTCCTGTGAAGCTCCTCATGCCTCACTTCACTCCTCTGCTTGTTTACAACCACATTTCATGTTTCCTAAAGTCAGTGATCAAATGTTTTGTGATCAGTCTGTCCTCCTCGTCAGCCCCAAACTGCTTCTCTTCTCTAACCAGGGGTGAGTCCAGGGGGGGCGGCCTGGGGTGGCTTGGGCCTTTCTTTTGATCGTAAATTTGTAGATCAAAATTGACTGTCTTTATCAGACTTTGGTTAAAACTAATTTATTGGGCTGTGCCACAACAGGCTGAGGGTCACTTTAGTGGCATTTCGATTCAAAAAAATTTCTGCTGTGGGTAGTTGTTGTTTTTTTTTTAGTTGCAGGCTTTTGAAAATGCATTTTCTTTTTAATCCATCAAGTATTGAGTATAGAAGATTGGCATATACTGTATGTTGCCCCTTTTGTGTTGTTGTTCAATTAAAAAAAAAAGCATTCATAGAAACATTGAACCTAAATAATACCTTAAACTAACTTTAGAAGTGTGGACACACACCCCAGGACACGCCCTTCTCTCTTACCCCTTGAGTGTAGCTTTTTCCGGCTGCCTTTTTTTTGGTGTTGACTTCCTGTCATCCCGTTATTACTCTTCCTCTCCTGTTGCCTCCGTGTCAGTTGCCCCCATCATCCAGGAGCTGCAGCCGCCCGAGCGAGACCACCACTGGTGCATCCCCTTCAGCGTGACTGGGAACCCCAAGCCTGACCTGCAGTGGTACCACGAGAATGAGGCCCTCCTCGAGCAGGACTTCATCCGCACCATGATCCACCTCTTTACCGAGAGTGAGTACCATGGCTGCCTACAGCTGGTCAACCCCACCCACATCCACAACGGGGTGTACAGGCTCGTGGCCAAGAATAAGTATGGCCGCGACGAGAAGAAGGTGACCGCGCAGTTCATCAACCCGCCTGACATCGACCATACAGGTATCAAGCTCTCATTGTCTTGTTTTTTTTCTAAAGATATATTTTGAAGTAAATACTAACATGCCCATGTTTTTTTCCCCTTTAAAGCAGAAGACCACTTCTATTACTGTAAGTAATGAGCTTAGCTTTATTAAAATAACAATTGTTATGCCTAAATGCTTGATAAAACAGGTTTTTATCAGAATTATTACATTTTACAACCTTTTTTTCCTCCTATGGCCTGTGAATGCATCCCGCTCCTGCTCAGACACGACTGGTAGGTGTTTAAACTCACAGAGATTACTCAGGACTTTTCCTTTGAAACAAAACACTAGCATAAGATAAGTTGAAATAGAATAGAATAATCCCAAAGGAGATACATGTGCCAGGTTGCTCCAAAAAAAGATTCCAAAAGATCATCACATGTGAAACACAAGAAAAAGGGTTAGGGTTAGCCCAACCCTCGTATTCATCACTGTTCTGTAAGTGTATTAAAAAAATATTAAGTACCTGATTGTGAGATTTAAATAAGCTGCATATAAAGGAATACATTCAAGTTAAAGTCTCTAAGTTAAGTAAGAGAGTAAGATATGTACAGCAGTCATGGGATCATTGAGAGCAGTCACAGACTCTAGTAGATCTACTGGATGATAAAGTCAAGCTATATTGCAAATGAAAGAAATATTGATATGAAGGAAGCCAGACAATGGAATTTAATAATTTAGCATATAGTAGTCAAACTTTCCAATAAACAACATCACTTACTTTAGCTTTCAGTTGGTTAAAATTGAGCTGGTTAAAACGACTTTATACCGCTAGCTATACTATTTATTGGCCATAAGTATTTTCTATTGACATCTGAATCTCTAAAGTAATGTCAAACTACTGCATGCATCAATAAAAATACAAATTGCATCCAACTACTAGTATGCACTTAAACATGAATTCTTTACATGTTGAGAGAAGAATAAATTTTTTTGTTTCAGACTCACCACTCCCTCCGATGGATGACAGCGTTGCAGTAAGTGATCCTCCTTATTCCTTTGTTGTAAATGTACAGTGTTTTGGTTTTTGACTTGTACTCTAACTCGAGGTGAACTTTTTCGAAGGTCGCATGTTTCAAACACCGTTCTATGTGTTTTTGATTATCCAGGTTTACGTGGTTATGGGAATCATAGGTGTTGTCTTGACCGGCTGCGTTCTGATGGTGATCATACTGAAATACGGAAGAAACTCCAAGTTTGGATTAAAAGGTAAATGATGGTGAATTATTTTCTGTGAAGTATTGTGCAACATTTTAAGAAAAAACTGCTCAGCACAGGCTGTTCCTGTGTCTATAGCTTTAAATGCAAAATACCCGAACACGCCCCTTTAGAACAGCTTGAGTGGCTTGGACTTTCTTGCACCATGCTCTATTGTTTATAGTTGAAAGGTGGACTGAGAGAACAGAACAAACACCTAGCTGTGGGAGGGTCACCCACCTGTGGGAGGGGCTAATGCCCTTTGTGATGTCATGAAGAAAAAATCTTCAAACGGTCTGTTTGAGCACACATTTTCTGAAAGGTGGAGCAGGCAAAGGATTGATTTTTCTCATAATTCGGAGATTTGTAGACATGCTAGGGACTCAACCTTTAAAAAAAAATCATAACTATGCACTTCTGATAGATCAGTCATGAATACAATGTATGTATGAATAGTGTTGTGTAGAGAAGTGAAGTGCAAACAAAACAAAACCAGCTGGTGGAGGCATGGGAGAGAGAGAGGAGAAATATTTTAGAGTGGGAGCCATTTCAGTCAGATGAGGCCTTATGAACTCACATGCATACACTTAACTGATGTCATTCCTGACTGCTTATTGGCTGCCAGACCAACCAAACACATGCCGGCAGAGAGCGTGGCGTGTATGTTTAAAATCATTTTAGATTATGAAGACTTTGCTTATTATGTTATCAAGGCTTAAACTCTTTCTCGGGGAGTCCTGTTAGAAATTATATGAAACATACTTAATTTTATCAGAGGTAAATTCTTCAATCATATATTTGTTATGGCCGCTTAAATATTTTAAATAAAGTGTTACTGTTGACCCAAAGCACACTTCAACTCTATCCCTGATAGAATGGCTACAGTAATTAAAAAAACAGAATTCTTCTTTCCCTTCGACCTCCCTCTTCCCTGTGTCGTCCCTCCGTCTCCTTTCTCTCTCCTCTCCTCTGCTGCTCCCTAGGCTCCTCCTCGGTCATCAGTAATGATGATGACTCCGCTAGCCCTCTTCATCACGTCTCCAATGGCAACAACACCCCGTCGTCCTCGGAGATGGGTCCAGACGCAGTGATCATCGGGATGACAAAGATTCCTGTCATCGAGAACCCGCAATACTTCCGTAACTCGGGCAGCATGCTGAAATCCGACACGTGTGAGTTACCGCTTCGCTCGACGAATGACATGTAACCTGGAGCTTTTCTGATAAATCCATGCAGGGGTCACCGCTGGACGCCGTATTTATTGTCAGCATCTTTCCTGCTTTGTGATGTGACTCCTGTTCTTGGAGAAAACTGAGCATTAAATGTACATGCTAAGAAACACAGGTTATTTATGGAGGTCTAAACTCAGATCAACCAGAATGTTTTTCCCTCACACTTGAGTTTTTGTAACATTTGAGAATTCTTAATTTGTGGTGAATTACAGCTAATTAAATTAAAAAAAAATCTCAGACCATTTTAAGGTCGTTTAATAGACATGAATTTCCCAATCAAGCAGATTGATGATAAACAATTTCTTTAGTTGTAGCAAAGTCTCTAGGAGCTTTAAATGTAATTTACAGAAAATCTTAAAATCCCTCCTCTGCCATTTTGCAACAACAAAAAGCCAGATGCACACATGGCCTTGATACTTAATTGTCTTTCTGTGTATCAAAGTTGTCCAGCACATCAAGAGACACAATATCGTACTGAAGCGGGAGCTGGGAGAGGGAGCCTTCGGGAAAGTGTTTCTGGCTGAGTGCTACAACCTGGTACCAGACCAGGAGAAGCTCCATGTGGCAGTCAAGGTACAGACCAGGAAGCTGTTCCCCCTTGTCATTTAGAATGCACCTCTACATGTACATGATTATAATTGTTGCTGTTTTTAAAGGTCATCTTACTGATCTGGAGGCAGGCATAGCTGGCTGTATACTATATGTTTTAATTAACCCATATTGCCCCTTTTTTGATTTCTTGTTGTTGAGGAATTATGACAAATTGTGATGAATGTTGCTGTCGTTGTAAAGTGTTTTATGTATGAAACACAGTAAATTGTGCAGCTGCCTGTCTTGACAAGGACACTCTTGTAAAAGAGATTCTTAAACTCAATGAGACTTTTCCTGGTTAAATAAAGGCTAAATGATAATGGCTCTCACTGTGGCTACATTACCTTTTGTCTTTCTTCAGACTCTTAAAGAGGCTAACGAGAGCGGCCGAGCAGACTTCTACAGAGAGGCCGAGCTTCTCACAAACCTGCAACACGATCACATTGTCACTTTCTATGGAGTCTGCGTGGAGAGCGACCCACTCATCATGGTGTTTGAATATATGAAACATGGGGACCTAAACAAGTTCCTAAGGTACGATTATTTTGACTTCTCAAATATTTGCACATGTAGAGTAAGATTCAACCACCCTAAAGTCTGTTCGTTCGATGATAGTGAAATATTCTACGACACCGATATTCTACATCTATTTATTGTAGTAGTGTGTCTATATGTAAAACGTATTATGTGGGGAAAAATCATATTATGTTGTCTTTTGATGAGCCCAAAACATGTATCTTAGTATAAAACAGAAAAGAGTAAGTAAGTAAATAAAATCTCAATCTAATTTATCTGAGAACAATGTCTGGGGAGACATTTCTGTATTCAAATGAATTAAAATAAATTGTCAGTGAAGTTGCAGAAATGTTTTCTTTGTTTTGGTTCTAAAACATATATTCATTACATTTTCATTAAACTTACTGCACTGCAAAAAATGATAGAACACTGTGCTATTGCCCAACACAATCAGCAGGTACATTTAGTTGTTCCCCATTTCCATGAATGAAATATTCTGATCGGTGATCTATTGATTGAAGCTCTGATGAAATGTTCCTGTGTGCAGGTCTCACGGTCCTGATGCAGTGCTAATGGCAGACGGTCAACACAGTATCCTGGTGGAGCTCACCCAGTCCCAGATGCTGCACATTGCCCAACAGATTGCTGCTGGCATGGTCTACCTGGCCTCCCAGCACTTTGTCCACAGAGACTTGGCAACAAGGAACTGCCTCGTCGGGGAAAACCTGTTGGTCAAGATAGGAGACTTTGGCATGTCCAGAGACGTTTACAGCACAGACTACTACAGAGTGAGTCTTTTTGATTATTGCTTACCTCCTCTTGCCCCCAGTTTCTTACACACATAGGTGTACACAGCCACAAACACACTCACACACACACACACACACACACACACACACACACACACACACAAGTCTATATTTGACACAGTCTCAAATATGTACGGTAATTAGAATTTTATTCCGGTTTTGGCTTGAAATAACTATGTAGCTACAGAAATTGCAGTTTTAACCAAGGGAGTTTTATCTATTTTAACACCATTTAAATGCTAATTCTATAATCTGCATAAAATAACTATTTCCATCTTAGAAAAGGCCAACAGTGCAGAAATGCATTGAGTTATTTTCTTCTCCTTTTGGCAAGGAGTTAATACTTTCTTTCATGAATGGCGTCTTATTAAAATAAGGAGTTTCAGTTTATGATTTAACTCAATGATTTTTTTCCCGACAATACACGCCCTTTAAAACATCAGTTATTTGTGAAATGGATAGATGTATTTTTTGGCTCATTGTTTGTGTCCCAGATCCCAGTTTGAACTCAACAGCACTCTCTGCTGTCTGAAGCGCAGTCAGAAATATAAACAGTATGTCTGAAATGCATGTCTGCATCAGATAAGATCGATATAAAGAGAGCCTGTCACCATCTCCTCATATCAAAAATGTTATCGAATACAAAGAGGAAACATGAGCACAGCTGAAAGTATAAGGCTTTCTCATCTATGATGCACACTTTCTTTTGATTAGTTTTAGAAGGGAATAAAGCAAGAACTATAACAGCTTTATTTGTGAGGCATTGTTGATTGTAAATAAACATTAAACAGTTCTGCTGCTGTAAGAAAGCCGGTTTACATGTTTCAACAATTCTTTCTTTTCCTTTTGCTGATCTTTTATGAAAAATAGTGCTGTCAGGGTCCATCACAGTACTCTGTTTCATTGTTTGAGCATTTCAGGATGCCACATTTAGTATAAAACCCGACACTGGCTCATATATCGCACGTTTTATAATAATTGAATGATGGTGTTAGTGAGTTCATGTAGCTGAGGTGAGGCCTGAAGTACAGTAATGATGATTGGATAAAAGCGTTGACTGGAAGAGGGGGGAAATGTATTTAGTAGACGGTAAATAACTTATGGAAGAAGACAGGAAGACTGTGATTGGATAAAAGGTTAAAAGGCAATAACTGGCTGTTTCTGGAAATCCTGAGTGACCTAGCTTAACTTCTCTCTGAAAGAAACACTCAGCGGCCAGTTTAAGGCAGTTAGCTTCTTTATTCAGTCTAATAATGTTATTTCATTCTCTCTGTGAATGTTACGTTCAGTCGTCCGTGACATTTTTTTGAGAGAGTGGTTTGGTCAACAATGTAGCAGTTTTGGCAAATGTAGGTGCTAATAAACATGGACAGCAACACAGCCAAGAGTCTACAGTGAGCTGCTCTATAGGCTAAGCCTAGTTTCTGTTTAACACTACTGTCAGCATGCTAACAAGCTCACATGAACAAAGCTAACATGCTGATGATAAACGTGAACGTTTTATGCCTTGTTTTGCCTTGTAATTTACTAACCTTGCCAATTAGCACAAAGAACTGATTATAGGTTTATGGGAATGTCAAGAGTTTGTCAGTAAATTAGTTGTACATGCTATTTTTTTTAAATCAATCTCACTAATTGCTAGCGTTCTGTGAGAGAGGTTGTGTAGAGATCTTGAGTATTTGTTGGAGATTTCACAATATTGCAATAAATATCATCCACATGGGAAACGACAAAGCCAATAGAATATGTTCTGGGAAACAAAAATCTCTGTTTAAAATATATATGGTGGGGCGCCCGATAGCAGTCTACAGTTACAGTTACATCACACAACCCCTAAACGAATGGCTACCATTGCATGTAATTCCCTCCTCTCTCATCCCTGTTTCCCAATATATCCACTGTCCTTTATCAATGAATATCTATAAAGGCATAAAAGCCCAAAAAGCAACATTTCCAGTCTCTTCAGCAGCTTTAATCTCCTCAGCAGGTCTTGTGAGGTTGTTTTGTGATGGAATCTCTCCCTCTATTTTCTCTCTCTTTCTCTATGCAGGTGGGTGGTCACACGATGCTGCCCATCCGCTGGATGCCTCCAGAGAGCATCATGTACCGGCGGTTCACCACAGAGAGTGATGTGTGGAGTCTTGGGGTGGTGCTGTGGGAGATTTTCACCTACGGAAAGCAGCCCTGGTACCAGCTCTCCAACAATGAGGTCAGTGTCTCACTCAGGCCGCAGTCACATTGCTGGATCTCTCAACGCAACTCTCAGACCACTTCAAATATCGGTCCAAATCAATTTAGGAAAATACACAAACACAAATGCACATTGATTTGAAGACGTGAATTATAATTAATGCATTTGTTTGTTACCAATAAAAAGAGTTTTATACTAATTTAGTGTTTTGCAGCGTAACTAATATTTATCATAAAAACAAACAAATAAATCAAAAGAATCAGGTCAATATGTTTCCTTTTAAAATGGATTCAAATTCAAGTCAGTCCCAAACAAAGCTCGAGTATAAAGGCTACTTGAATTGTAAATGCTGATCTCTTCTGTTTACTTTGTTCATATTGTACTGATTATTAAAATAAAATTTACTAATCACATATCAATCTTAGCTGTGGGACTTGTCGTATTCTGGGTTTTTTTTAGTTTGGCAGGTAGTAAAAACTACAATTCCCAAGCAACTGATGCTTCAATAGGAATTATTTTAATTTCAATTATACTGTTATATAATCTAACATTAAATACACATTTTCATAATGTGTAAGTAAATATTTTCATATTTTTGTAATTTTTTGCTTAAATACAAGGAGCTTGATCATAAAGTAAAACATCCCCTTTCGAATGCAATGAAAGTGCAGCAAAGTTTAGATAATGGTCCCATGTCATAACAAATGATGCCATAATTGAAAAAGCAGACATCTGAATAAAAACAGACAGAGAAGAGGGGCTGGAATGGGAAGGTAAATAATTTTATTTTTTACTTTGTCTATCTGAACAAATTCAGTGGTTCAATTTATGAACAATATATTTTATTACATCTAACTGTATTTTGTCACCCTGTATCCTTCAGGTGATCGAGTGCATCACACAGGGGCGGGTGCTGCAGCGGCCCCGCACCTGTCCTAAAGAGGTGTATGACCTGATGCTGGGCTGCTGGCAGAGGGAGCCCTACATGAGGCTCAACATCAAGGAGATCCACAGCATGCTGCAGAGCCTCGCAAAGGCCTCCCCAGTCTACCTGGACATACTGGGCTGATGCATCTGTGTTCCTGTATGTACTCTGCGTGCAACTGTGTGTGGATGAGTTCTTGTGTGCATTGTCTGGGCTGGAGAGGAAAGTTAAAAGCTGTGGGATTGTGAGTGCCTGTGTGTGTGTGTGTGTGTGTGTGTACAGAACCTGGCTGTAAATGTTCCTGTAAATGCTATCGTCCTTGTCCTCATAACATTGAAAAAAGCCTTAATTTTTTGTGATTTTACTTTGATTTATTTTATTTTCTTAATTTGCAGACATAAACAAGGCATGTTTCATTAATGGAAACCAAAATGCATACAGGATTATGTAACGTTATCCAAACAATCAACACTCGTACATGTTCGAGGCAGAAAAAAAAAACAAATGAAACCTGATTAGCAGCATCATTATTACCTGGTACATTCTTGGTATTAATAATCCTTTTTTTCATATTTGCTGGGAACAAAAAAGGGAAAAAAATGTGTCTACATAACGGACTTTGTATTGACACCTCTTTGTAGATAGAGCTTTCACTTCTTTCAGCACAGAGCAAAAGAATCTGCAGGAAGATATTCATTGAGAATTTTTCTTTTATATTTCAGAATATTTTAATATTTGTAAAATGTATAAATATTGAATTTGTTGTCATACCAAGCTATTGGTTTTGATTAGTGGATGTTCGCTTTTTTTTTTCATTTTCAAACCTACATATATATCATTATACAGTTATGTTAACAAAAACTGTGTGAAGCCCGTATAGATGACATAAAGCCTGTGTTTGTTATATATAACCTACTCTAGTCCACTGAAGGACGTCCTAATGTGAAATCAATGTTGAGGTTGTAAAACACAAGGGCAAACATATTCTATGCTGTTTATTTGGTTTTTGAAATCATATTGTAATTTGTTTCCTTTTTCTAAGTGTCGGTTTTGAACTAATAACTCAATGTCATTGGTGTTGAAACATTTTTTAAGTTCTCAAATTTTTCCATTTGATGCATCTAAAGCACAGAGAATGAGGACTTGATGGGCTGTGAATAATCCTCCCAAAAAAAAAAAAAAAACATCAGCACAGTTTCATTGTTTTTTTTTTTTTAATTTTTAATTTTTTTTTACTTTTCATTCACCAGCAATGCCATTTAACTCATCGTTGTTGTTCGGTGGCCCATATCTGTAGGTAATGTGGTTTTGTTTACATCTTTATAACATAATGGTTACTTACAGTGCTTCATCTCTCTGAGCGATCCCCGGGTGGTGACTGAAAAACAGCTTCGTTATTTCTGGAATCTGTAAAGCACATTTGTACAGGCTGATTGCTTGTTAGTTCATATTTGAAATGAACTTTGATATACCTGTTACCAAGAGTTTCAAAAGGGAAAATCAGTTAAAGCAAAGTGTGGAGATCAAAAACGTGTTTTATAAACAAAAGCAGCAGCCATTCCTTATTCACGGTCATGTATTTCCATGGATGCATAAAGCAGTAAGGCACTTTGCTAAGACAATTACTTATGTTAAGTGTACTTTGTAGCGTAATTTAAAGGGGAATTCCTGTTTGTTTGTTTTTTTTTTCTTAATCCAAGCCCTTTTTTATATGTTTAGGAGTGTAATTAAAGTAGGTTCAAGATATTTCAGAATTGTTCTAGTAGATTGTTTCCACTCACTGTCAAACTTCAGCTGTAGAGGCTGTAATGTAATACTTTGGGGCAATTGCATGCAAGCCACTGAAGTCCACGAAATGCTTGTTTTAGCCATGGACTGTATAAAATATAATCATAGTCTCAGTGATGTCACCAATTTGTTTTTGAAGAAGAGTTTTAAAACCGGCCATGTAGGAAATGCTTGCTCAATCTAACTTTGGATCAAACTAGCAACAAATATCTGGAGATTAGGGAGAACTTTAAAAGTCCTTTTAAATACCCCCCCTTGTAAGTCAACTAAGCCATGTCCTGCACAGTTCTTACCAATAAAGAAATTTACTCTTCAGGGGAGAAAGTGTATCTAGTGTCTTATGCAGTCAGCCTTAAGTGGGCACTTGAGGAACTGCATGTTTCTGCACTTCTGCGTTCGTCAAATGTATCATCACTAGAGGTTGCAGCTTTGGCAGGCTAACTTAGATTTCATTTGAATATCCCCTCCATGTAATATGTTGATTCCTGACTTGGAGATTTCAGAACGAGACTTCCCTTTGTTGACACTTACTGTATATCAACACACTGAGTTTGTATGTGTCAAAAACAAACGTTTTTAGTGTTAGCCCAAAAGGAATACATTATAGCATTAACAGTTTGATTGTGGCTGCTTGATGAATCAATCTCCTGGAGCAATTTCTAAACATTTTGTACCCTTTCAGAATGTACACAATAAAACATACATCAATAGGACAAAGGTTTTTTAAGACACAGGAACTGCTGTTTAATCCCCAAATGCACAACCTGAGCAGCTGCTGTTTGCCTCAACCTCACCTGCACTTAAAAACAAAGACAAACACACCTTGGCCATGACTGAAGCGAGTCCAAAAAATGTCCCTTTGTGTTTTTTCTTACAGTTAGTTCTGTATAATAGTTACACGTCGGCTGTATATAAATTGCTGTTCATTCTGTACAGTTCTGAAATGTGTCTATATCAATAGTAGGCGATGTTGAATAGTATAATCTGTTTGAAGCAGATATCATGTCAAAAACTTTGTGACATGTCTTGAAGAAGTGTTATGGGCCACTGGCAATACATACTAAATGTAAATACAATTTAATTTGTGCTACATTGTATTATTTCTTTGTGCTCGTTCATAATACCAGTGAGAAAACGATCCTTTTTTTGCAACTTTGGATTTGAAGAGGACTTCGTTTGAACAATGTTTTAAAAAAAAAAGAAGAAGAAGAAAATAGATCTCTTTTTTCCTCTCCACTGTGATGGGGAGATTTACACAGAGGCTGTTTGAGTTGTTGACTGTCCACAGGAGGATCATAAACTCTGGATCTGATTCAAAACATCAGGATCTCTCCAAGCTGATGAGGTCTAAGGTCGCCTCTTGGCAATTCCACCGCCACTCAAACCTCTGACTGACTGTAGCCTACTTTGATCCTCTTTCAGATGAATAACTGTGACTTTGCATCATGAATAGTATATTATTTTGAATGTAATCTAGCAGGGTCGGGACCTTTCTTGAATGTAATCTATCTGGAGGGGTGGGCGGGTCGAGGATTTTTTTGTACATATGTGGTCAAAGAAAAGAAAAAAACGATTACAGTTTTCATTACTGTGCGGATAGCAAATTTTACTTACTGTGGGAATAAAATGACAAGAGTGTGAGTTTGTGGGATGGCGTGTGTGCACATACCTCCGTATGCAAGAGTGTGTGTGTGTGTGTGTGTGTGTGTGTGTGTGTGCGTGTGTGTGCGTGCTATTCTGGCAGATTCAATCCTGCTTTAATCAGCCAGTTCTATCAATCAATTCAATGCTTTGTGCATCATGTGAGTAGCTTATCCACAATTAATGGAAATGTTCCTTGTGATACTGTGCATTTAATAAAGGTGGTATGTCTTACAATATGTTCTGTGCCCTCACAAATCCTTGCTGAGAAAGATGCACGTTGCAGGTGCAATTTGCTTTGCATACAATAGTCTGAAGCGCCTGTGAGGAACTTCTAGTTTGTGTTGATTTTGGCGCCCCCCTGTGGACAAAGCGTATGTCATAATGTTTTGGGAATCCTGTCCTGTGAATAGTGGCTTATTGAGAAAAAAAAAAAAACTTTTTCTGAAGTGAAATACATCACTCACTGTGAATATTTTCTATGAAAAATGTAAACATAAGCTGTTTCTTCAGCATGCTGCAATTTGTTTCATCTGACATCTACCCCATAATGGTTTCATTTGTTTCTGTAGCTCGGAAAAAGGCATCTGCAATAATCTCAGATTCTATTATAATCCGCTAAAAACTCATCACAGGGGCTTTAAGTACATATGTTATTGTCAATGTTCATCCAATCATAATTAGTCTTCTCTAAAGATTAGACTGTCATTCAATTGAATACAGAATTTATAAGTTGACATGAGTTATGGCCTTTATTAAATTACCTCCAAATAGTGCCACCTCAACAAGCCTAAATCCTTTCTTCAGATTAATGCACAAAAATCATAAACCCCCTAATTAATGAGTCCTTTAAGGAGAATCCGTCTTCATTGACCTGATAGCTAGTTAGTTTTTGGACACTCTTTCTTTTCTAAAGTTTGAGTGCCACTCAATCCCTGTTATTGCTTTTGGTGTTGGGCTCTTAAAAAAAAGAAGCAACATGTGTCATGAAAGGTATCCCGCAGGCTCCATTTGTTTCTAACAATAACTACAGGGGAGTGACACCGACAGCTGCCCTAAATGACCTCTCACACTCACTCACAAGGACAAGCCGAGTGTGAACTGTTCTCAAGCAAAATGATATTGTGCTTGAAATGAAAATGTATCGCTACGGTGTTATAAATCCACACAGACACACTTAAGAGGCTGAAAAAGGCATTTTCTTCAATCTTCAACAGTGTGTAACCTACCTCAATGTGTCCCAGCTTGTGGTAGGACTTTCACACTCAACACATGGCGCAGGGACAGTTGCCTGAAGTCCATCATGTTGATTGGTCTCACATCTTATGTAGCGGGTGGGTGGGACGGGGGTCCCCTAAGGCCCTCTGAGAGGGGCTTTACTGTCTACTGCAGGAAGAATAAACAAAAGATCCATTGATTTTTTTCTCAAACACGGTTGACAATCCAGTCCTCAAAAAATACTAAATGGAAAGAGAGAAGTGCTCATTGATAGGAGAGATTTTGTCCCCCTTTGTTCATCGTTTTCATACTTTTTATTTTAAATGTGCGTTATTTAAGTATCTTTAGGTAACTGGATTAAAGTTATCAGCTTAACTCATTCACTTTCTTCTCCACGTGTGTTAGCATTCTGTAAACCTTAATGAGAGCGCTCATAACTCAAATGAAGTTTTAGTTCTGGCAGTGTGGGACATGTTGCAGTATATTCATTTATGAGGCATATTGTTTTTTTAAAGCTGCCTATCACTGGTGTATGTTGTTGTTGACAAAACATCGCCCTTATATCAACTCACAGCTACATTTTAGTGCGTTAAAATACTAAATTTCCAAATGCTTAACGGAGTTTAAAGATTTGAAGTTCAGGGGCCAAAAGAAATCATTGCAGCTCAACACAAACAACACGAGATGCAAAGGTGTGATGGTCTCTTGGTTTCATCAAAAGCTGTGCGCAGTTTATATTTATTGTATTCTAAATGTACAGATTTAAAAAAAAGTGTTTGCCCATGTCTTAGAACCATTATGAAAGGTAACGCACAAATTCCATATACATCTCATTGTAATTTACATAGAGGGTAAAAGTATAGGCATGAAGGTGGCATTATTCAGATTAAAGGCTCGAAAGAATCAGAAAGAAAAAAAAACATGAATAAATAGAAAGTGCTAACCTTAGCAGAAAAAGAGAAAAAACCTTCTCATAAAACAAACAGAGGAAAACAAAACCGCAGCATGGAAGGTCTCAAGCTCCTGTTACCCAGAAAGAACAAAAATAAAATCAAACAAGCCATCTAAAGCACGTGGTGTGACACCACAGACGAGTGTTAAACACCAACAGACAAACTGTAGTAGAGCGATTATCTATCATTTATGAAGAGTACGCTGCCTAAACAGCTGATCACTAAACATTAACATTGAGGAAAAGAAACCAGAGGCAAACTCTTTTCTTCTCTTCCTAGTTTTTATCAGATGCATGAAAGGCATTCTGGAGCTGAGACGCACACACTCGCACACCCACACGCACAAACACACGCTGCAGCATTTCTTCAGAAGCTACAGCTGAATCCAATTGTTTCTCTCATCTCTTAAAGAAAAACTAACATACGTATATTGTTAGAGTTCAATTCTGCACGTCAGTTTTTTTTCTTTTTCTGAGGAACTCAATTTTTGCAAGACTTGAACATGTTTGAAATAACCATTTTTAAAAATAGTTGAAAGCTTTGGATCATTTTTTTTTTTCTCTTTTAAGTTTTAATGACAAGGTCATTAAAAGTCATGCACGCTGCAAATAACTGCATGCAGTAGTAATGGTCACCCATCCAAGCACTTTTTATTTAGTAATAATCATGAACACACACAGCAGCTTCATGAGAGGAGCCTCGGCCCCCTTTGACTTTTTGAACGTGGAGTATTTATATGGAGAGCCGTTTGCATGTCACAGGAAGCAAAGGTGTGCCACAGCTGCCTGTAACATTAACCTGATAAAGAAAAGAAAAGTTATGTGGATTGATTATCAACTTCATATATATTTTATATATATTTATAGATTTCTCTTCTCTCGCTCGCTCACTCAGTTGCTTTAGCGCACTCGCACATTTAGCCCACTTGCTCTCATTTATTTTTGTTTACAATGTAACAAAAATGGTGACAGGCCTGAAATTACAATCACCAAAAACAAACTCAGAAAATAGAGGGAGGAGAGGGAGGAGGCCAGGGAGGACTGCTGCTGTTTGCTGCCCATCACTGACAGTTGCAGCAGAGAGGACACAGTCTGCTTGATGCTCGGACATCAAAGAGGAGGCGGCGGAGGCTCCTTCCCCGTAGAGCTTCTCTCTCGGAGCTGGAGGTTCTCCAGCGCAACATCTAAAGGCATGATTTCCACGCAGCCCATCGCTCCGAAGTCGGCGAAGTCTCGGCGCTCCTCCTCGTCGGAGGAAGAACTCTCCTCGTGCATCAGCGTGGACAGGAGCAGCTCCTGCACGAACAGGCTGCGGTCCGCGCGCTCTCCTTCTAGAAACTGACGCTCCGCTTCAGACATCTTAGGTTCGTTTAACCTGCGCGGAACAATGAACACTGAATTTAAAACTACTTCATGTTGATCATGTCGATGTACCGTCACAGCCATAGTAATAACACAACAATAACATCGGGGAACATGAGCCTTTAATTACTTCAACTTCAGTTAATAGTGAGGAACAACTATCCAGAAGTACTTTTTTTTGTCCCCTTAGTTCTCCTTTTAGCTCGGCTAACAGCTTCCAGACCGTATTTCAGTAACTAAAGATGAGCTCACGTCTGAAAATATGTGAAGGCACAAAAGGACAAGTCTGCTGATAGACTTCCTCATGTCAGAGTTATTCTGAGAAACATGGTGACTAGGATAACGTCAGTCCATCTGCTGGGTTTATCCACATCTCCTGCTCGAGTGAACAAGCTTGAACCTCTGGCCTTCAGGCTGCGAGAAGGGATGAACTGAGAGCTGAACTAACAACTACGTTGGTTTGGTCTTAAAGTGTGGTTTGTTTTAAAATACCATCATTATAGAAAACTGCTCAGCTTATACTTTAGAATGAGACTGATTCAACTAAAGGTGATTGCCGTATGAACGTTTGTCTCAGAAAACTTGGTGTGGGAGGAATTAACCATCAAACAACACCAGTGCAGATCAACTTAAAGAGGACATATCATCCCCCCTTTTCACCTTTTCAAACAGTCCCCCGTTCACTAAATAAAACATCTGTGCTGTGCTTTGGTTCAAATATAACATGAATCATGTTATATTTGAACCAAAAGCTCCGTTTTGGTGTGTGTCTCTTTAAATGCAATGAGCATTAGTAGAACATCACTCCTCTGTAGAACACAATAAAAATGGCACAAATGTTTTGCTCTAGGCTGGGATGGAGTCCATGGGCGGATATACCAGGGGAGGGGAGGGGATTTTCTTCCCAGAATCCAACTTGTGATGTGACAAATGAAAATTTGAAACGGAGCATTTTTCTCTTGTGTGTTAAGACTTATGCAGACCACAAACAAAGGACTGGATGGATTTATTTCAAATTTTGTGGGTCAATATTCACTCAGGTTACCCAAATAAATGTTTTAAAACCTTGAATTTCCCTCGGGATCAATAAAGTATCTATCTATCTATCTATCTATCTATCTATCTATCTATTAGTAGATTTTTCATAATATGTCCCCTTTAAACAATGCATTATAGCAATAAGATGTCTTCTACCTGCTTTTTGAAAAGTGTATTGAGATAATACTTGTTATGAATTGACACTATACAAATAATAAAGATTAATTGATGATAGAAATGCAAATATTTTCAAGTCAACATCACCACCAGTACTTTCACCAAGGGCCACACTCACCGTGCTAATAGGAACTGGGAGCTGTGGGACGAGGACGAGGGGTTGCTTTCACCCACAGTGGCAGTGTTGGCGGTTGCCGTGTTTGGTGGAGGGATGGTGGCGCCAGAGTTGCCCGGGTTGTTGCTGCGTCGCGTGGCGTGCCGACCCGTCTCCACTTGCTGTCGTGCTGCCTGGGCCTGCTGGCGCTCCAACTGCAGCTGCATCTGGAGCTGCTGGAGTTGAGAGGCTGAAGGCCCCGATGAGTTTATCTGGCCCCCCGCCGCACGCCGCACACCTGACAGCTGAGACAACAACTCTGCAGAGGACAAAAAAAAACAGGACTCGCTGTCAGCTGTTTATGAATAACTGGTGATTTCAAAAGGACAAACGAGTAGAAAGATACATTCAAGAAGATGTGAAGGATAGTCAAACCTTCAACTAGGCATGTCTGGTTTGGTTTACACTTTATACTGCTTTGTATTTTTTCAAAAAGAGGCTCTGCTGTTTGAGCTCTGCTGGTGGAGAAAGAGAGTCGACACTACGGTGGTCAGGACGATCACTAACATAAACGCCAGATCCCAAACTTCTGCAAGTTGTGATGTACTTAAAACAGTTTGAGGATTTTTTGTTTACAACTTTGTATGCTTTTGTGTTTTGGCATTTAGCGGGGAAAAAAGCCCCAGTGGGTTGACACTTTTTCATCCGACTGAAATGAAACTTTTTGGTCATGTGAAAAAAGAAATATTTCCCAGAGGGCCCTTTTGATATGGTAATTTACTGTTTTTGTTTTTCTGTTTATGAGCCTGCTAAAACAGTCTAATATCAGAGACACATTCAACCAGAGCGTCGCCCCCAATTTCCACACACTGCGGTCCGTCAACGCCGCGCACTACATCGCAGTTCGCTTCCACTCCAGTCAATCATTGTGTCCATTTCTGCAGCGTGCCACCAGCGAAACCTTTGCACCGTTTTAAACACACTGCAGGCACGGGTCAATGTGGAAGGGAAAAAAACCCCAACATGAACAGGAAGTCAGACGCAAGAAATGCATAGAGCGCCCAGTCAATTTCAAAATAAAGCGCAAAAAACGGCCCCGAACAAACAACTAATCATCCCCAGAGAAACAAAGCAACGTGATGTTTGTCCGTTTTTTTTCTCATTATTCCCCCGTGATCTTGTAGTTTTCCACAAACCCAATCAGTTCCACAAACGGATCCAGCGGGGCAGAGGTGGAGCATGTGAGGATAGGGGGTGATTGAAAGGCAACACGTATCCTAAAGTTAATACTGATTTGTGGATTGGTTAGCTGTCATATAATGAAAGATTTTGTAGGGTATAAAATTTGTTTTGAGCAACAGCACTTTCCGGAGCTGCTGTGATACAATCTGCAGAGCACAGCAGTCTGCTCGTGAGTCTCACCTGCAATGGGGTCCATTGCTTCTCTGTTACTGGGGGTGTAGGTGGAGCTCTGTGATGAGGAGGATGAAAGTCCTCCTGTGGAGCCGCTAGTAAAGTGCATATTTGTCCGCCGTGCTCGAGGACCGCCGAGCCCTCTACCGGGATGGAACATCCTGCGTACATGTCGAACACTGCTGGACTCATCGTAAACAGGCGCAGTTAAGGCTGAATGCAGTGAAGTGTTGTACATATTTGTTAAACAAATGAACAAGTGGCACATGTTCATGGAGTAAGAGTAGACAAAGAAAGGATATTAAATCTCTTGGCGCTCTATGTTCAAGTGTGAGGTGAGCTGTGAAGTCGTCTGTGACGTGGTTGGGGTCGCCTCCTGGCAAGGCCGCACATATTGGACAGATCTGAAATGAGAGATTTGTGTTTAAGAACATGGATACACCAATGATAGCATTTTACCTTCTGCAGCATCGTAACAATGGCACATTGGAAAGAAGCTATGCTAGATAAATAAATTAAAAATAAAAACATCCGAGGTTCATCAGACCCTTTTAAAACCAGCAACACCTGACATGTAAGCTGGACAGGTCAGCTTTGATTAAACAATCGACTGAGACAAGAATTCTAGTTTTTCCTTCACCAACAACTAACTGATGCCGTTAACAAGTAGTGTCTGTGTAGCTCCTCCCTGACACGTCTCATTCTTCTTTGCCATAGAGGTCCATTGTTGTCTAAAAGAAATACTAAAACAAATCCCATGAATGAGCCACACTGTTGAACTTGGCTGACATGTTGATGTACGGTTACAATGAAAACGGCTGCTGTACTTTATTTCGAGTCCTCAGACATTCTCCATCCTGCTGCTGCAAACGCGCATTAATGGACCCGATGTTTATCAATCAAGTAAAGGAAACAGATGCAGCATTTCATCCTGCTTAAACTAAACTGTGAGGGATTGTTCTCAGCTGTCAAATGACAATTTAGTGAATCAAGGATTAATACTACTGATACTAATGAGCCGTTTTAAAGGTCGAATGAGAACTTTTTCCCATCAAACGAAGCAAAAATACAAAAAGTGCCTCTTAAGAACAAATCAACATTTCAACAGATATAGTTGAAAATAGGAGGCGGACCTTATTTCAACATTATGAATTCACATACTGTATAAAGGCGGTTCATATTAACAGAAGTTGGGAATTATTCAAATGAATATTTGTGTTTACTGGAGGAAATGTTTTTGTTGGTTGGTAGATAGTAAGAGAGAATGGCAAATCCTATGCATTAAAGCCTCTTCCTGTACAACCAGGACTTGGTATCACTTGGCGTAGATAGTCACCAAGAGTTGATATATCACTAATCGGCTCAGGCTGAGTCCCTTCAATCACTGCTGGTGACGCTGCCATTGTTTGGCAGTTAACCTGCCGGCCTTGTGGGCAGGCAGGTGTCAGCAGCAGCCTGACTCTCGGCCTTGTTTTCTCAGTTTAGCAGTGGACAACGCTCGTAAAAAAATCCTGCTGTGAGAACGAAGTAATCTATAAATCTGTGTGTACACCCTGGGAAGTCATTTAAGCGGCGTGAAGTGCAGCACTCAATAGTAATAGCTGTCTGAATGAAGAGATGCTGGCGGACAAGGAAACAAAGAAATGCAATTCTAAAGATTCTAAAATAAAATCAGTGGTTGGATGTCAGGTGTAAACACGTCTGCAGGAGCTGCTTTAACACAGTGATACTATTGAAACGCTGATGATGACTAAACCATTACTTTAGGGTTGTGATCTGTTAAAGCAAGCCATGTCTTGAAGCATTTTTTTTCCAGACAACGTGTTTGCAAAAGTCATCCGAGTGTGTCACACGACGTCACACAAAATAATGCTTTTCAGTGCGCAGCGGCGTCATCGCCTCAACGTGTCCACTCACCACCTCTGTTGAAGTCTCTGCATGTTCTGAGGTGACGTGCTCCTGTAGGGACGTCTCCGTGTAGCCCATTTTGCCACAGTAAGGACATGTGAATGACTGGGGTTGCTCTACTGAAAAAGTGTCTCCTCCATAATACAAGTCTGCAAGGAAAAAAAAATAAACAGTATTTGTTACCGTCAGAAAGGGCTTAAGTTATTAACTCATAGAACGTTGTCATAGAACCAAATCACTAAATGATTGACACCACTCATCATTGAAAACATGGATCTTAATGTTATGATCACTTTAGTTAGAAGCTTTATCTGTGTATTTTTCCTGAATCCAGAAAGGACGGTCGTCTCTATTTGATTAGATCCATATATGACACAGGCATGATTACTTCATGTATGACCCAAATGCATCACAACACTGGGTCTTTGTTTATGAGCGGGTCCTCACCATAGTCTACCCTGGTTAATATACACTGCATGGGGTGCTCTGTCGTGTGTCTCGTTGTCGTGGCTCCGCTCTCGTAGCACGATGCGCACAGGTCGTAGTCGTAGCAGATTAAACACTTGAACCGTCGTCCTCGAAAGTTCCCTTTTAAACACGCGTCACAGCTCACACCTGCGGGAGCAAACAAAACAAGAAGAGAGACAGTCGAGTGAAAAAGGTGGACCTTACGCTACAGATTCCTTATGGCTGCATCTGCTGAGCTCTCTGCAAAGTCTTTCTGTCGGCCAGTCTCCTGGACAAGAGCATGCGTTTTGGAGAGGCACCAACCCACAAGTGCCAACAATGAAGAACTCTGACATTCCAGCCAATTTCACAAGCAAGGTCTCAAAGAGGCAACTCAGAGGTATGCTACTAAAATCAGAAGATATGAAAAGTATTACAGGCGCTCGCTCTTTACAGCCCTGTGTAAACATTCTCAAATAATATTATTTCTAGTCAACATGAAGCAAAATAGTCACAAGAAAGAGACTTTATTTGTATTCCATCCTAACATGCTAATCCTATAAGAAGCAATCATACGAAATATTTCTGTAACTCTCTGCTTTTCTACTTTTTACTACATCATTACAGGGAGATCTATTTATGCAAGAACTGTTCAGGCTTACTGTTTAGTATTTTTTTTTTTTTTTAAATCTATGAGCAATTTCATCATTAGAAACAATAAAACTCCTGCCTGCTGACATCTCCTTTTAAAAGCGAAAAGAACACCTTCCTTGGCAAACGAGTATGGGAGGAGAATTCCTCTGCACAGAGTAATCTGACGTCTTAGAATACAAAGCATCAAACACAGAGAGAAAATCTACTCAAAATGTGACTTTAATTAACCGTAGTTATCAGCTCTGGTTGACTCACTGTCACTTTAACCTGCCATACACTACACATTTCTTCACTGTCCTGTTGAGTTCACCCCCCCCCCCCCCCATTATGTATAATGTATAGCTGTATACAGCTTCTTCTATTATTTTTCAGATTGTATTTATGTTACTATTTTATTTGGCATTTCACTTTTTTGATTTCTGTATTGCTGCTGAAATGCCTGAATGTCCCCACTGGGGATCAATAAAGTATTATCTTATCTTATGGGCTGATTAAAGGTTGGTGACAGTAAACACACAGGTAAGAGAATCACCTGAGAAGAATATTAAACTAGTGCCTTCCTCGTGTGGACATACAACTAACTTAAACAACGAGTCTCAAAGAATTCTTTAACTAGAAGGGACTTAAACACAAAACCCTATGTAACCCTACTTTTAAAAAATGTAAAGCTAATAACTTCATGTTAGCAATATCCGACTTAGATGCGTTTACACTAACATCACAGCAACTTTATCATGCAGTTAAACAAGATAACCTTATGTGTGGCCTGCTTCATCAGGGCTTGAAATGAACCAAATGTACAGTCCCATCTGGTTAGCATTGAAACTTTACCCCCCATGGCTTGTTTGCTAAGTAGCCTGAAAGCTATCAAACTTGGTGACTGGTTTAATGGTGAAAGGCCTCACACACTTTCTGTCTCCTTCTTCTTCTTGATGACAGTGCATTCGCTAACAACATTAGGAGGTTATATGACCAGACGGGACAGTAATGGCCCTTACATTAAAGCTTCTGATTCTTTACTAACTAACCAGTAACCGACCGTAATAGTCGGTGGTTATAATAGCTGTGTTAGAGGATATTATACTGTTCTGATAATACGGTTGTGGTCACCGCTATGAGCAACATTAACGGACACTAGCGACTCCCTTATGTTAGCATACATTAGCCTTCTCGCTAGCCAAGCTAACGAAAGGCAACGCAGCACCTAGCAACGGCTAACTGCTAAGCTCCGCAATGTTGCCGTATCATTGCAGACGGGCTTCACGAAAGTTACAACCGTTTGACTCAAATAAGATGATATTGCGAATAAAATTACACATCAGTAGCAGCCAATTAATATGTATGTTTGATGGCAACCCCCCTCCAAAAAAAAACAAGCCGCGAAAAACGCTGCATGCACCCCTCCACCCCCCACCCTTGAATCGAATAAGCACTTAGCAGAGCTTAGCTTGAGAAGCTAGCCGCTCAGGTAATGTAGCCTGCAAACATAGGTGCTGTGTGGAGCTGTTTATCAACTCACCCTCATGTCGGGACATCCTACAAACAGAGACACAGCCCCTCCTCGGGCTCCCCACCGCGATTTATGGGGAACAGCGCAGTCTTTTAAGACACTAAAGTGGGGGGGAAAGCTTCTACCCTCGCTTCTTTTTCGAGCAAGATGGATCCGCCAGCAGCTTACAGTTTGTTCTGCTTCCCCTCCCAGAGTGTCACTTATCGCTGAGTGTCGCGGGGTGACCGCTAGGCGGCGCACTCCTACATGAAATCACCTCAAGGGGTTAGGGAGCAATTAGTACCCTAATTTTTGCCTCGCAGGACTCTCGACTACAGCAATAAGTAATATACTCTTATATCGAGTTTTTTTTTTTTTTTAAAGTGGTGTCACAGTCATTATTCAAATAATAAAATTAATTATAGCATTATTAAATAAAAGGAGTTTACGGCTGAACAAACAAATAATACTCCATATGTCCTAAAAATACTCAAATGAGTACAAAACTGTAGTCTACTCAATTATTACGAGTCTAAATATTCATAAATCCTTTCCAAGTTTCAAAGATATTCTCAAAACACATTATTTGATTAAATTATTAATCTTTGCACGCCTTCAATGTAAATGTCTTATTACGTTTACTTATGCATCTTTTTTGCACTCCATACCACTGCACTTATTTAGTCTTTTACAGATTAGTCTTTGCTTATCATCTGTTTATTGTGATATTTAATGTTATACCTTTGTATAACCATAGACAGGAGTTCAATTCCTTAACGCTGATTCTGTTTCTAAAAATGTTTTAAATTCACATTGACAAGCAAATGTCATATCCATCTATCCGCCCATCCACCCCCCTAAAAAACTAGGGTTAGCAAATCTGTTTATATTCAATGATGTGACAAACAAAAGGAGAATAACATAACATTTGTAAAAAGTTTTTATTTTTGTACTTAGGATTCAATTAATCTCTGTGCTGATGTGGACGCATACAGTCTGACAAACCAGTGCATTACATTGAAGACTTCACAGCAGTGTAGAAGGCTGGGATAGAGCTCAAATATCTCACTTTGTACTTTTTACCCATGCTCAAAAGGGAACAGCAGATGGTAAAATCCAAAGACCACCTTAGGTGAGCAAAGTGAGACCCATGACTCCACCTTGGTGCATAAGACTGATGTAGCCCAATCTTAAAAGACACACACATTCTGTACATACAATCTATTACATGTGCTTCTTGTCAACAGTGGAGAGCGAGAGCTAAGGGGTGTTTTTTCTAAGAATCAAAAGTGGCCTCTTCTTGTCTCTGAGCTTTTTGGGGCAGAGACACACTCTCCTCAATATACAACATAATCTCTTTTAACATAGTGTGTCGCTGTGCAACTTCTTTAACAAGATAGAGACAGAAACATAGAAGAATCTCCTTGTAGGTGTTAACATTGAGCTTTGAGAGAGTTCAGTTTGCTACGTTTTTGTGTTACATTTTGTAGCTTGTCTAACAAATCACATACCAATATATCATTCTGTATATGGCAACTGCTGGTGAATGGTGACACTCTTTTCTACAATGGAAGAAGTTGTACCTCCTTTACCCTAATTAACAATTTGATTCAAAATATTCTACAGAAAATCTTATCTAAATCATGTAAAAGATGGAAAGCAGTCATTCATCAGGTTTGAAACGTTAACTTTCAATGAAAACAAACTAAAGTAGTGGATACAAACCCTTATCTTCACGTATAATTGCAATTCTCTCTTTAAAATATAACAACATTTACATATTTTTATCAGACATGAAATTGTGAGATGGGCCAGATATTTTTTATGCATCTAATGTTAATGTCATCATTCATGATACTCGTAGCACCTGAGCAAAATCATCTTCTGCAACCATTGATCACACAAAAACAAACCGTGGACAACATCTTTTAAATTACAGGAAAATAGCAAAATACAATTATGTACATTTTTTAAAGCTTTACATTATTGAGCATTTACTAATATTTACAGTACAATCAAAGTTTGGGATTTTGAGGGCGCAGCGTTCTTTAACCAGACCTGATTATAAACATTTAACATCCAAGTTTGTTTGTTGATTGTTATATTATTTTGAAACTGTGGAGAAAAAAAGCATACAGACTGCACCTTTAAATACATCTCAGGTCAGTGTCTTTAGTCAACATGAAGAGAGCCAGGATGTCCCATGTTACATTGTTAAAATTCAGCAAAAACACCAAAACAAAAACTAAAATGGTATAAAATGCTAAAAGGTTCAGTGTTCTGTAAAACTAATCAGCACATAAAACGAGAGTCTACGCTATCAAACAGACTGCTTCAACACATTTCAAGTCCACATGTTGTGTGTTGCACGAGGGATTAGGACATTTTACACGGTTGCTGTAAAGACAAAGAAAGTGTTTGAGGTTGCTTGGGCCATACTCTGAAAAACCTGAGTTCTTTTCTTTCCTCTAAAGCTTGAGTGCAGATGTTGTAGCTCTGAAGATTTTTGGTCTGCTGTACTCTACCAACAGATGCCTGCTAAGTAACGGTTTATTCATCTTCCTAAACAGAGGGAACTGATGTTATTTCTACTGTACACCTGCAAGAAAGAAGCATTCCTAGAACAAATAGTATTTGCAAAAATTCTGTATAAAGTAACATTTTGTACAATTAAGAGAGACTGTCTCTCTTTCTTTGACACCTCCTTTAAAGCCCCTGTGTTGTAGCCTGATGCTAGTCACAGAACAATGTGTAGGGTTTAAAGTATTTGCAAACATTATTTGACCCGAGCCTTTATTGGAAACAGTGAACAGTGTCTGTACTTTCCAAGATGTCAGTGTCGCACTTTTGGCGGTTCTTCCATTCGTCCGGCTGTCTGTTGTGCGAACTGTTAGCTGTGGAAACAGTCGGTCAGAGATCTGCTTGCTGCTTGAAACTTTAGTCCATCATGTCCTCCTTCGAGTAGTCCCTGGATTTTCTCTTGAAGAAGCCCATCTATAGAAGCAAAAACGCTTAGTTACAAAACTAACTCTCCAAACAGTTAACATGACTGTGGGTAACACTTATCATTTTCAAAAGCAAAACAGAGCTTGTTTAGAATAAGTCATTCAGTACAGTGTGTGCCAAGGATGACAATAACATATGTTCATATTTATATATTCATATAACATATTTATATTTATGTACCAGCCTGTAAACATGTTTATTTATGCTGTAAAAACAGCTCTTTTTGCCAGTCATGTGTATGCAACTTCTGGTGTTCCTTGAGCCAGCCTCAAGCGTACATTCGACGAACTGCAGGATTTTGCACTTCTGTTACAATGTCAATGTTATCACGCGATACTAGGACGTGGTGCTTAACACTTTGTGTACCTCAAGTGAAGTTTGTCTTGTACTCTACAATAGTTCTAAACAAGATAAACACACGTAAATCCACAATGAAACAATAGTTTCACATTTGTTGCAAGCACCTGAAAACATAAAGATTGATACCACTCTCAAAAAGAAAAGCAGACCTTAGCATCCAGGTTTGACACAGGAAGATTACTAATTCAAAAAGTAAAATAAATCCACAAACCATCACCCCTGATTCCAGCTGATAAAAACGTTATATTATAATTGGATTTTTTTTTTTTATGTGTTTGTTGTTTTTTTATAGCAGGTTACTGTATTTTTTTTTTTTTTATCTTTATCTGCGTTTCGTTTTCAATCCAAGTACTTCATTGAAAAAAACCATTATAAATGGTGACAAGGTATTCAAAGATCTAAAATACTCTGCATTAGGACATTTTACCTTCCAGAGGGCAAAGATGACAAGTGCTAAGATCAGCAGTCCTATCAAAATGCTGAGGATGATGATCCATATAGGGATTCCTCCTGAAGCCTCCTTCGTGACCTGGATCTTCACCTAATAAGCAAACAAAGACATGGGATGAATGTAAACATACACAGACACATTTTATATTAAAAAAAAGACGATAAAACCACCCAAACTTTCAGACTTACACTTCTGCTCCTGTCGCTGCTACTTAGTTCAAACAGGCTTTCATCTCTGGCTCTTAACGTGGCGTTCACAAACATATACAGACCGGAAAACTCGCCCTGTAAGAGGAAACAACTTCAACTTTGTTTTCTGTTTGTTTTCCATTTTCCTCCCAGTTATTTAATTCTTCAATATATTCCCATCTATGGAAAAATCTAATAAAACCTACTTTGATGAATGTAGGCTTCCACACTCGGAAGGTGACGTTGACCTGTCCATATGTAGCCTTGGGGATAAGGCAGCTAAATGATGCACAAAAGTGGCTTTCACAGCTCTGTAGTGAAAATGAACACACACACACACACACACACACACACACACACACACACACACACACACACACACACACACAGAGTTAGATGGGAGAAAACATGCACACATTTTTCATGACTGATGACACAAAAGCTGATCTTACATGACAATGCTAAAAATAAACTTTTTGTGTGTTGAGCTGCTGATTCAGAACTGTAGGTCATTTATGTTGTGGCATAAGGCGAACAAAAAATCAATTCTAAATGCAATTGTATCATTAGTCTTTGTTTTTACATAACAGTTTCTATGCTGTCTAAATACCCCCAGTGTATGTATCTATACATATAACTCTGTTAAAGTGACATTTAAAAAAGAAAAAAAAATTAAATTCATGAAACAATGCAAATATATCCCTCATTGCTTACCAATATATAAACACCGAGGGTTTCTTTCTTTGGGTCAGGTTTTATAACAGCCGGGGGAATCCTCAAAGGGTTGATCCAGTTATCTGCATCGCATATCAACTGGAGAGGGAGAGAAGAAGGTATGCAGATGGGTCTGTGTGTGTGTGTGTGTGTGTGTGTGTGTGTGTGTGTGTGTATATGTGTGTTTGTGTGTGTGTGTACCATACCTGTGGGCTGGCATGAACGTTTGTTAGGTACAGTAAGTGGTTCTGATGAGGCGATAGATGAGGAAACATCACTGTCAGGTAGAGGGGCGGAGTTTCCATTTCGCCTGACTTGTGCACCTGAAGAGTATTTGAGATGGGGAGTGAAACTTCAAGCATAACTTATGTGCATACAGCTTTAAACTGTATGTCTGTATTAATAAATCATCACGTGATTTCTGTCAGAAAATGTTACCGTGTAGCTGAGGTTGACCTCCTCTCCAATCATCTCCGTTTCATTGATTTTTGTGGGGTACTGCTCCCCGTCTTTGACTACAATGTGATGATCCACAGGCCGACTAGACGATGCGTTAAACAAAAAAACAGATTAGATTTTACAGATCTCAATCAGAGAGTCATTTTGAAAGTTTTTTGTAGCTTTAGAAAGAAAACATCTTAGAGTCAGAGAAGTTCAAATGGTGTCACTCGACTCAACATTCGTAAAGGCTGAAGACTTCTAGTTTGAAACTGAAAAACAAACTGAAGACAGACTGACTGTAAGTTACCAGACTATTGTAGCTGGTATTAGCACATGATAGGCTAATCTCAAACTGTCTACTGTAAGGTTGATATTTGGGTAATGCCGGCGTCTGAATTTCTTGCTATGACAGTGATGTTGTTTGAATATTGAATCAACTTTTATGATGCAATGTCGAAAAAGTACCCTCCTCAGCTACTCACACTGAGAAAATGAGTCCAGGTTCATACTTGACAGGGATGGAGATTAGCACTGTGTTGTCATGTAGAGTCGAATCCAGCTCTTCACTGTCACTGTGGGAAATAATGAGAAAGTGAGGAAAACAGCTTTAAGCTGTAAAAAAAAAAAAAAGACAAAAGATTGTGCTAATATTCACTCACCTTGTCGCCGTCACATTGATCTGAATCACTGCCTGAACATGCTTGAGATTGACCTCGAATTTGACTTTAAAATGTTCCTGTGAATATAACATGAAATTGCATCTTTACTGAGCATTAATAACAGGAAACAAATACAGTGTACAAAGTAGAAGATGCTGAAACTCACCTCTACATTGCTCCCCAAAAAGGGGTATCCAACAGCACACTCCACTTTGGTGTTATTCAAAGAGCAAGTCATGTCTGGCTGATAAAACAAAATAAAACAAATATCATCACACATCACTTCTATCTATCCCGAATACAAAGATAGAGACAGAGGAGTTCTCGAGGTCTCACCTCCACTTTGACATAATTAATGTTTGGTGAGAAGCTGAGGGTCACTTTAGTGTTGTACGCATTGTCTTTGCTGTTTCTAACGTTGACGTTCACTTCAACTCTGTCTTTGATCGTTTTGATCATCATCCTGCAGGAGAAAAGGGAACGCGCCAGCACGCTAGATTAACATGCACGTACACTTTCCCCCCACAAGGGGTCAGACATTCATTTGAAAGCTTTGCTGCTCAGTGCTGCAGCTTGTGTGAACCTAACATACAGTAACTAAAACGCCATAAACATCTTTGGAATAAAACAGCTACAACAGAGTCTGTGTTACGACAATATGCAACATATGCCCACACAGTTATTGAAGTGTGTGAAATGTGAGTAAATGCCGACTAACCTTTTAACACTTGGCTCAGCTTTGAGAGAGAGGTCAGCAATGCACTTCTGATCACTGCCACAGTCCACTAAAGGAATCTGCAAGAGAGGAAGAGAGAAGTGAAATTCCTCCCCAGATAAAAATGGATTCAAACTTCGATTGACTTCTCCATGAATATTTGAGGAGGGAACATTTCTCTTTTATTACCCTTATGTCTTTTTGTGAGTTTTGTGAGGAGCACAATTAAGGGCATACAAACTAGTTTGTACAGTGCATGCCCTCATCGACTGCCTTGCATCGTCTCCACTAAAGTAGTGTGGAGCATCGTCACAGTAGGCCCTGACTGGCCAATATTAGGGGGGAAGAAAATCCAATATCGATAAATCGGCCAATAACTTTCTTCAATCTGTTCAATCAATGAAATCGTGAATTTGGGAGAAAGTTTGCAAGGATGTCAAAGAAAGACACCAAAGTTGGTTAGTCGATGTTTGAAAAAGACTGATAATGATCTTTTAAGATCTAAAATGACAGATTAAAATGTTTAACATCTTAAAAAAAAAGACTTTTGAGATTTTGAAAGATTTTTTTCAAGATAAAAACATGTTAAAGAATTTAAAAGATTTTAACAGTTAAGGAGAAAGTTGTTTTAAATCTTGTTTGTGGAGAGAATAGAAAGCCTGACGCTGTTGCTCTCAGCAGAATATTGTAGGGTACGTCGAAACTATTTCAGGTCATTTTTCTGAACTACTGAAGGCCCTTTAGAGAAATAATCAGTGCAATGAGAATCTAAATATGCTGCTGCAGTTTATTTGTTTGTTACCACTTGCAGTTCTAAAGGGTGCTTTCAGGCGACCTTAATTTCCGTTCCCTTTCCCCCCCTGGAGTGTCTTCGGGTCATAGTCGTATTCGTTCCCATTCTCAAGGCTCTCCCACCGGACCGTTTAGATCGACAGTGTTTATAAACTCTCCCAAGAAAGAGACTAGAATATCATGTGCAGCACAATGTCAGAAGAAAAACTGCAGCTTCCGCTCGATGACTTCCCTTTTCTTTCTCTGTGTGTGTGTGTGTGTGTGTGTGTGTGTGTGTGTGTGTGTGTGTCCTTCTCTTCCTTTCAATAACAAAAACAGGAGAAGTGGTCACAACGCTTCCTCACGCCCGTGTGGACGCTCATAAACACATCACGTATGATCCTGGGTTTGAAAGTAGCAGGAGGTGGCGTTGTTTGTCATGTGTGTGTTTTCACACGCTCGGGCTTTTATTGCATTCTTTGTGTTACGAGTTGAAGATTAATTCTCATGTCGCATTTCACCTCTTTATCTGGTCACATCACTCATTGAAACAATTATCTGGACAGCCTCTTGTTAGAACAACTATGCATGAGGGAGTGTGGGAATTCTGTCAGTGTTGAAACACGGACGCAGCCTTTTAGGAAACTCTGAAGGATGGCAGTCAGCTGTTGCAGATGCTAATGTGCTGGAACAGAAGCAGGTCTGGAGCCAGAAAACCTCAAATCTTCCCAGTTTGATTATTGTTTTTTGGCAGTTAAGCGCTGAAAGAGACTATTAAAGGCGTATAGAAGTAAGTCTTCTCACTGTCTTATTGATGGACCTGGGGAGGTTTTCATCCAGGACGGGGCCTTGGTCTTCATCAGCGAGTCCAAACTGCAAAGACACCATGAGAGGGTCTCGGAAGTCCAGCCGGGTCTGTCCAGGAAAAAAAACAAAAAACAAAACAGGTCGACAGTAAAAGATGAGGGTGGAGAACAAAGGACGGAGAATAATTAAAATGATGGAAAATCGAGCAACACTCTAAAAGTGCTAAGGGACATGTGGGCGTGGCCAGACCATTTTTGATTGCCTTGTTTTGTTTGCGTCTTATCATTCGTGCTGTGGAAGCAACGCATTCTGAGCAATCAGGATCTTCTGAGAAATGATCACATCTATCACTAAAGCGAAATGATCCTATGATAACCTCACAGAGAAATGACTGTAAAGTTTGTACTGCTTGCCGTTGCAGTCAGGTTTCAAGGGCTGAACTGGGACACAGCTACTGCCAAAGCGTTTTGCACGTTGCGTATCGATACAGTACAAGTATACTGGTGGAACAACAGAGAACTGTCGTCACCCACTGGAGTCAAACTGCTTACTTGCTAAAATCGTCAGATCAGCAATAATTGAAAAAAAAAAAAAAAAAAACTGTGTGAGTTTGCGAGGCCTTTTGGTAAGTGAAACTAAAAAAACTAAAACTGACAGAAGGGAGTGGAAAGGCATACATGTAAGTCTCTCTTGAACCTTTGCCGAATGTTGATTAAACTATAGAAAGAGTTGAGGAACACATGCTGCATCTTTAGTGCATTATGATTCTACAATGCAGACATGCTAGACTACATTGTTGCAGCACACACTAAGAATTCTGCACATCTGCTTTTAGTTCATACAGCTGCTGTTCAGGTTTCTTCATACTTGGTCCACCTTGTAGCCAGGTAATACAGTTGGGGGGGGGGGGGGGGGGGGGGGGTTGGGGGTTCTGTGTCCCATATGAATGTATCTGACCTTTCAAAACCTCTGCGCCGGCCTTTTATGGGAAGTTTTTGCCCCAACTGGTGCATTATTTAGAACAGAGCAGGTATTCATGCACAGCAACAGCAGCTGTTTTCACTGATTAGTTCCCCTTCAGCTCTCACCCAGAGGCAGCTAATCAGAAAAATCCATTGCTGCATGCTGTAGTAAACTGGGAATCATCGTACACATGTCTTTAAATGTCACTTCGCTGGGGGAAACCTCTTCATTCGCTAAAGCAGAGAGTGTAGCTTTAATGTTTTACATTTGATGAACAGCCTGTTACATGCTCGTTTGGCCACTTGTAGTAATATCCCTTGTCCTCAAATGTCATTTTTGTCAAATTCACCAAACACCTAATTCATTCTCATTCTCTTTATGCATTTTCCTTTTTCTCTCTAAATCTCAGAGTGTCTGCAGATAATTTATCACAGCGAGCAGCACTGGGCTGAACTCGGCATGCTTTGATCAGAACGGGTCTGTTTCATGTTAGAAACGATGTGTTCCTGCTCTGCAGAACACTGCTCACAGCTTTGTCCTGTCTCCTCTCCGACTCCAGACAATGTTTACACCCCCAACAAGTCCTGACGTTCATGAATGAAGGTCACAGATTTCAAAGATAATTTCGATACTGTGCCTTGTGGATATGTGGTTAAAAATGTACTTTTGGGTTGAATTGTCACAAGTAAGAAAGCATAACTAACCCTATGTGAATGTCATAAAGATCAGAGTACTTGCCGACATCTTGAAGGTTTCTTGCACACATTTTCTCTCTCTGTCTTTGATGGTGAATCTCCTCGTGATCCTTCGATCGCTTTTATCGTCCGTGTTGATAAATGAAGCCCGAGCTTTTGCACGCAGAGCATCCACAGTCAGATCATAACGGATTTCTGACACATCAGATAAGAAAACATGTAGTTTAAAATAAACAACACTACAGGCAGGGGGGGGAAAGCTTCATGTTGGATGAGGACTTGCTCACCTGCAGCAGATGTTGAGCCTTGCTCAGATTTGATGCTGTACATGAAACACACCTCAGTTTTCACACACACAGATTTGGGTTGTCCAGGGTCGCACTGATACTGCACCTGCTGCAGGTTGATTTTAACAGGGTCAAAGGTCATGTTGGCATGGAGCTCTGCAACATCTCTGGACCTGGTGAAAAAAAGACAAAAACAAGCCAGTTGCACATTTATGCAATATGTGACTTTGAGTTTTGAACAAAATATGGGATGCATCTAAAGCGCATAACTTGGCCTTAACTTCTTTTAGTCAACTGTTGGGCTTTCTAAAACACAGCCAGTTCTGCAGGAAGAACAGCCGCCTGCTGCCAAATCCTGTTTAAACTTTAAGCCACTTGGGAGTTGGAGTTTTCACACAGCTTAGCTGAGCCTCTGCCAGTAGAAACTGTGGGAGAAGGCCTGCCTGGGAAGTTAAATCATTCTGTGGGCTGATGTTTAGAAACTTTGTGGGTTGAAGCCTGTAGGCCGGTATCCAACAGTGAGGTACAGAGCCAAAGGTTTAAACAGAAAGATCATTAGGAAGCTGTTGGTCTCAAGCCTACACGCCCAATGGGACTTAAACAGCTGTCTAAACCCGACAAAACACAATGCGACAGGGACATGTAGGATCATGTCGGCAGGATACGGTCACTGCTGCTTATGATGTTGAATCAGAAAGTATACTTTATGAGTGAATTTTTAGGAGGTCGGGTGGTCCATGTCTCACCAGAATAGTGAAGCACCGCCCAGACCTCCAATGGTAACATCCGTGATGCCATCTCCATTAAGATCCATGACTCCGTGTATGGACTGACCGAAGAATTTCACCTTTTCTCCATCACCTCCTGCAGCGATGCGCTGGAGAAAAAATACAGAACCAAAAGAGCACAATGAAATAGATGTGGAGGAATTAGCATTTTACTTGGGTCCAGTCATATTGACCCAAATAAGGTGGCACGAGAACTTGGCTCACCTGTACGTATTTCTCTTTCAGTGACGTCTTGTCTCCGTGGTAGATGTAGACGGCCCCGCGGTGGTCGTTCTCAAAGGGTGCCCCGATGGCCACATCATTGAACCCGTCAAGGTTGAGATCTGTTACGGCTGCGATGGCTGTACCAAACCGGGCGCCGCATGGCTCGTTTTTATTCGAGCAGCTTGCTGAACGGGCGGTACAACAGGACTGATTGACAGGCTTCAAAGTGAACTCATGTTCAAACTGGCCGACCTGGAGCAGAAGCATGCAAAAAAAAAAAAGAGAGAGAGAAACAAAGGAGATTGCAACTTGTGTGAGAACTTCTGTGAGAAAACTTCTAAAGGCTGTCTCTTTTAAAGACCAACATGATTTTCAGTCTTCCTTACCTGGTTGAGTTTGAAGACGTAGACTTGACCCTGCTCATCTCTTTCTTTGCCCATGAACATTGGAGCGCCAACCAAAAGGAGATCTGTGTAGGAGTCTCCATCCACATCAACAGTCTGCAGAACACTGCCGAAGTAGGACCCAATCTGCGCAGAGGAACCAGAAATCACATGACTGTTAATCCTGTAAGCAATTCATTTTTACTCATCTGCTTCTGACCTCCATGAACACATTTTGAGCAACGTCATTTTAGAGATACTAAGCCTTTCTCTTGACGAAGCTAAGCTAAGTGTTCTAGGATCTATCCTCAAGTACAAGGGACTGTTGCAAGTAAACTTCCCAAAACACAAACCAAAGAGTCCCACCTGTTCTCCTTTCAGTATCTGTGAGACGACAACATTGTTGTTTTTATTCAGACGGTAGATCACAACGCGGCCTGTGTGGTTGTACCGAGGTGCCCCTGAGATGTAGAGCACTCCATCAGGGGTGGAGGCTGACTGGACATCGTAGCCTGCAGTGAAAACATACTGGATTCAATACATACAGAAGCAAAACATAATCAGGAATGTGTCACACAATATATGCACATACCAATGCCATGAGAAAAACACACTCTGACACTTTCCATAGGATATTTTTGAATGCTCTTGTTTACATCTCACTGTGTCAAGGAAACTATAAAACACTGCTACAGGAAAACGCACAAGTGTGCACACACACACACACACACACACACACACACACACACACACACACACACACACACAAATAGGCTTTCTCTGCAGTAAGACCTTTATGTACGAGCATGTGCCAACAGCTGAGTTTACGTTACGCAAGCCTGGACCTACCAGTCCTCTTACTTATGACATGTTGATTAAATAACTTCATATTAAGATGCTGCGGTTGCTCGACAGGCCATAAAAGGCAGCAAGACGGAGAGAAGAAGCTACATTTATTATTTATGTGACAGAGGGAAAGAGACAGAGAGGCATCTGCTGTCAGAGTCAGACATGTACATGACTTACTCTTCCATCCAAGAGACTCAATATTTATTCTGCAGCTGTAGAATGTCAATAAATCTCTTGAAAGATCAAAATGATCCCTTTTAATTTAACACAAACACACACTCGGCTCAGATAAGTTGTAAATGTAAATATAAAATCTGCCTTCCAATCCAATCTCACCAACACATGCATTTTTGTATTAGCGATTAAAGCTGTGGAAAACTTAAAGAAAATGCTCAAAAAGCTGTATTTCAGATGTTAAATACCTCAGTGCACATTTATTGGCCAACATAAATAAATAAATAATAAATAAAAATAATGACGTACAATTTTCTTGTTTTATTGTCCAAAAGCAACGTAAATGCTGCCCCATATCTTCAAAGAAATCTCCCGAAAACCTCTGTATAAAAGGGACCAGGATCTGTATATCCACTTCAAATGTACTGTAATATGCATCCTGTCTATATACTACATCCATCCTCTACACAGGATCCCGTCACTTAATTAATAAAAAAAAGGCTGAGTGGGGAACTTTAAGATGTGAGGAGTCAACTCACCGAGGTATCCAGCGAGTCCTTCATACCCCGCCTCAGTCTCTGGGTCGTAGAAATCTAAGTTCCCCGGGACGATTGTTTTATCAGCAGTCTGCATCACCACTGTCCCGTTCCAGTCATACGCTCCCACTGCTCCCAGCAACACTCCATCCTACATGTGACAACATGGATGTTGGATAAGATTAGTTATATTACCCGATTCATTTCTTTATTATTAGTTCGTGATGGTGTTGGAAGAAGTTTCTTTTACTCAAGTTATTATTAGCAAAATGTACTTAAGACCCATAATTATTAATATTGTTAAAGGTTTTTACTGGTGATTCACATCATTGATCCAAACAGTTTGGATTTTTTGGATTTTTCAAGTGAAGATCACTTTAAATAATGTGTTTCCTTTTGTTTGGATTCAACTGTAGACAATATATTTCAGAGGTTGGAAATAAATTTGTGTTTAAAACTTGATCGAGCTCTCAAAAAAAGGTAAAAAGGTCCAACATTTTTCCTTTCACGTAAAGTGGAGACGAGGTATAAAACAGAAAAATGCAAACACTGAGTAAAGCAGTAGGTTGAATTTACTGTACGTGTAGTGCTGAAGTATATGTACGTATTTATTTTAAATAGTACTATTAGTACTGAAACATTTTTTCAATTAATCATTTACACTGAAAGCTAATCTAAATCAATTTCATAAACCAATCAAAGTAAAATGTAAATAGTTCATGGGCTTTGTTGTGAAAATAGAGTAATATGTGCATATCTTTATTTTAAACCTCTTTCAAGTTATAAAACAATTGTGACATTTTTCAATTCTTTGTTGACTTAGAGAAAACTGAGAAATGTTAGTTTCAGTTTCACAACACAACAAATATAGACACAAAAATAGATATATCATTCTCTTTTGATCTGGGAGGAAACAGAGTTATCTAACAGGAGGGGTCACAGGACAGTCTGAGTCTAATTACTCTCAATGAGGTGCATCAACAGGCTCTTAACCTTCCACTGTGACCCTCCACAATAAAAAGAAGTCTTCTTTATTTATGTCTGGTTTTATAAAGTTGAATGAGCCACTGCAGCCCTAGAGACAGTGTACACAGTGATGGAAGAGGTGATAAACGTGACTCAGGAGCAGGAAGAGAGGGGCGCCTGTTTGTTTTAAAATAGATATAGGAAATACCTAATGAATGAACACAAGGGGCAAAAGCAAGAATGTTGTTTTTACCCCAGTGAACAAGCATCTGATTCAACGTGCGTCGCTGTCTGTTGCATCTTGTTTGGCTTTGGCTCTCTATCTGTCTGTCTGTGCACACTCTCATGCAATCAGACTAGACACGCTCAGTCTGAAGTCTGCAGCCAAGGGGACAGAGAGAGTCTGTGTCTGAAAATGTCTGCTGACCGAGGTGAATCACCAACGGGTTGATGATGCACCACAGATAAAATTGTAGAATTGTGTCTAGATGAGTTTATTAGCAGAGTAAACATTTTCATTCGAGTACAAGGAATAAACTATTTCTGTTTAGCTAAATGCCTACAGACATGTGAAGCTTGATGTGATCTAAAGATATGAGAGACTCATCTCAACTTTTTCTGGTTTAATGATTTAACAGTAAGTCAAGAACTTTTACTTTGAAGTAATGAGATGTCCTCAATATCAATGTGTTTATATAACTTAATATAAGCCATACTTACTTTGGTTGAATGTGCACTAAATCCAGCTTGGGACATCTCCATCTCAAAGGAAGAGGTGAAATTTCCAGTTGTAGCTAAGAAAGGTAAAGATTAATTTGTATATTTTTGTATACACATTAATAGTAGGCCTACAAAATCAAAGTTATTGAAAATGTCGCAATTCCAGTTACACATCTTTTCTGTCTTTACATAAATAAATAGTGTGACTTTTTGGTAAATAGACCTTAATTAACCTTTTGGTTCAATTAAAAAAAAAAAACATACATGAATGTGTACAGTAAATATGAAGCTACTGTAGCGGCTTGTTAGCTTAGCATAGCATAAAGCAGTAGCAGGGGAACTGTTAGTATGTCTTTGTCTAAATGTATTAAACTACATTTACTAACACTTCTAAAGCTCTTTTTTTAAAGCATTTTTTTTTTTTTTTTTTTTTAAAGATTTGTTTTGGGCCTTTTTGCCTTTATTGAAAGAGGGAGGAAGGTGGATAGAGTCGGAAAGGGGGGAGAGAGTGGGGAGAGACATGCGGGAGATGGGCCACAGGCCGGACGCGAACCCGGGCCGCCCGCGCGCGAGGACTGAGCCTCAATACGTGGGGTTGCGCGCACTGCCGCTGCGCCACCGGCGACCCCTTTAAAGCATTTCTTATTGCTTATCTGTACAAAAACAAACTGAGGTGTTCAAATAAAACCAGTTAACAGATGGTTTGTGCTGCCAGCTAGCTGTTTCCCCATTTCCTGCCATTATGCTCAACTAAGCTAATCAGGTCTTGCACAAGGTTTATTTTACAAGCACAGACATGAGGATTTAAAAAGAGTCTTAACAACAGAAAAGGCAATAACATAAACATGTTTTTGCTAAATGTGTTAACAGGCAATTGGCCTTACCCCCCTTTTATTTTGACAGGGCAGACAATATGTTGGCATCAATCTTCATATGTAACTCTCTGTAGAAAGTGTATAAGCTACTATTTCTTTTGCGTTATGAGCATTTAGTGAGGTTAAACTTTAAAACTGCAGCAGGCATAAAAGTGTTCTTTCAGGGATACCTTCCAAGGCGAAAATTCTGCTTCCCAGAGCATCCACAATAGTCAACAGTGCCACCTCATCGGACACGTTGAAGAAGTGGTCCTGCAGCGGTTTACTGGAGATGGACTCAATCTGTTTGATGAACTTCTGCACTTCTTGTGAACTCTTGTTCTGACGATTGTAGTCTCCCAAAACCTGAGAAAATGATCACTCTTTTAACAGCTGTTCAGTAAACATCCTATTGATTTAATTTCACTGAAGTTTTTAATTGTGTTACTACTATATCAAACTCCAGTGGATTTACTGGATGACTAATTTAATATTTCTAAAAAGTACAGTCACCACGGACAGTAGAAAAACATCTTCATGAATAATGTGTTCATATTTGTTTGTGGCTAGCATTAGTTTTAAATAAAAAAACATAAGCTTTCTCTCAAAGCAAAAAAAAGAAGCAATATCCTAAAAAAATTATAAAAACAATCAAATTGTAGTTTGCACTCACAGCAATGCCAAACCTCTCGATGCCATCATCCTCACAGTCTTTCATGACCCTGTCGAGTTCATGAGAATCATGTGCATCTCCGTCAGTCACAACCACCATGACTTTCTTTACCCCAGGACGTGCACCACGCTCCGGCGTGAAGGCCTCTGTCCTGTTAGCAAGAAAAATTCAGTCATAAAAACCTGGCCTTAAATCCAGCTTATTCCTTCACTTTGATGACACTAGCATGAATAATGTACTATGATTATTCATCTTAATTCATCTTACTCAGAATTTTGACCCAAAACTCTGAATAAGAGAGAGCCACATCATGATGGTGATCATGTCACACAATAGAAGAAATCAATGTAATTACCTGGCTGTTTCAATGGCCTGGAAGGTCATGGTCTTGAAGCCGGTCTGCTGAGGAAGTTGTTGAACAAATTCCAGCAGATCTGGAGTGTTTCCAAACTGGTTCAGGTTGACACGGTGAGTCACATTCTCACCATAAGACACAATGCTTACCTAGAAGTCACACAAACACACATTTGTCTTGTAAATGTTATCCAACATTACATGTATTTTTCCTTTTCTCTCCTATTAGGTTCTTCTGTTCTCTGTGTCTCCTCCTAGACGGTCTGCTGAGGATGTGGTTGGGTTTGTTGGGGTTGAAGTGACACAATGTTCTTTATACAGAAGGCAGAGGACTAAAGCAGCCATGGAAGATGTGACTTTACAACCACGTGGCTCTACTGTAAGAAAACTTTCCAGTGTTTCCCTCTGGAAAACTCCACAAGCACCACGCCAGATCGATGTAACCATAATAAAAACTAACCACCAACTGAAGGAGCGATCCAAGACATGTGGACAGAAATAAACTCAAGGTAAAACTCACTAAGGCAAAGGCTAAAATTACTTTAAAGACTGAAACGGATACACCTCATAAAACGTTGCTTTAAGAAAGACATCTAACAGTATTTCTCCAGGCTGGCACAATGGCATTAAATAAAAATGATATGAACAATTCAGTTGGCAGCCACTGAATGACACCATTCATCCTTGTTCTCAGTCAAATCTTATATAACCCAATATAGAATGTTAGTTTATTAGTTATTTCTAGAAAGAAATAAACTTCATGTATAAAGAATTTAAACAAAGAATCTTTACAGTCATTTATGCCACTGACCTGAGAGAGATTTGGCCCGATCTCAATTTTTTCGATGAAACGAAGCAGAAAATCGGTGATACTAGGCCAGGGGAAGATACTGTTAGATCCATCCAGAACAATCACAATGTCCAGCTCCTTCCCACACTCTGCAACAAAGTAAGGCATGACAACATGGTATATGTTTGACATTTAATTTTCCTGCATGCAGTTACAGGTATGCTGAAAAGTGCTTTTTCTAAAATATTTATTTGGATGTCCATGTCTTAAGAGAAGGTTGACCGAGTTTTCCCTTATACTGTTGATTTTGTAAATTCACACCTTAAAGCATGCGTCTTGACTGCAAAAAAAACCTATAGGCTGCACAATTTCTTATAATCTGTCAGCTCTTATTGATTTACTTTAAAACTAATTACTTTTAAATTAATCAAATAGTTCTGTTTTTCTGGATACTGATACCAGTATTCGAAACGCTTCCGATTAAACCTAAAATGCAGTGAAGCATACTGGTGAGTTATTTTAAGCCTCCAAAAAATCAACTTCTTTCACTAAAAGATAGCCTATAGCATTTTTTTTGCTTGTTTAGATTTTTACAACTGGAAAGAAAAACACAAATAAAGTTATTTCATGTAAAAAAAAAAAAAATAAAAAAAAGAAAGAAATCTATGTTTCTCCAACACTCTTTAGCCTAAACAGGACCGCAGGAGGAGTTGCCATTAGCTGAGCAGTCGTAAGCTAGGTAATGTTACCTGCAGTGTAATGAGCCAAGCTACTCAAAATGATAGACATGTCCTTGTATCCATACAGTTATAAAAGAAAACACACTAAATTTCTGTCCTTTTAAAGTAAAAAACAAAAAATTGGAAGTCATTAACAGAGTGAGATATTTAATTTTCCATGTAATTTTAACAGATTATCGTAGCACAATTAACATGCTGATGTGTTCTTTGTTTGTTTAATGAATGGCAGAGCAAGTTATCCTAAAGGAACCGAAGCTGAATAGATAATGACTGCAGTCTGTTTACTCTACTTTTTTTTAGGCTGTCCTGGGAAACAGAGCGACCAGTAAACTGTCTCCTAACTTGGGCATACAACACAGCTGAAGGGCTGGGCTGGGCTGGGCCAGCGAGGAATGAGGGTCGCAGACAAGTTTACATTAAGAAGAATGCTCTAATCTCCTTCTTAACTGAGGGAGGGTGTGTTTGATGTCAATATCTTGGGTGGCTCTACTGAGAGGAGTAGATTATGATCTCTTATCCTGACAGGCAATTTGTGTAGATGCCGTCACATCCTGTGTTTTGTGTTGTCAGGCTGCGTACCTTGCACCGCTGGAGCCACAGAGTTGAGGATCTGGAAGGAAGAGCTGACATTCGCACAGACTCCGGAGATGTACTGCTGCTGTCCGCACATGTAGCCATACTGAGGACCACAGGCCTAAGGAGACAAGACACGCACACAACAAACACATGTAAATAGACTGGTACAAGTTTCTAAAGAAAGAGGCAAACAGAAAGGCTACAACTAGCTTTCCACCAGAATGACATCATGGGTAAGAGGAGGTTCAGAGCTACTGAAAGGAAAGAACTACTCCAACTGGGATAAAGCAGATATTAATGAAAGCCACAGCAGATCCTTTCTGACCATCCTTCTCCAGAAAAAAAGGGAGAGAGAGAGAGGGAATCTAGGAAATTCAGCTTGGAATGATGAAAGGCTTTCAAATTATCTATAATATCTGGAAAACTGGAAAACATGTTTGAATCTTTCAGTTGTATAGCTTTGTATTTTATGCAAGCTCCACAAACTCATTACATTCCTTACATTTAGAGAGAGCTGATACAAAATAGTCACTATTATGAACAACACCCAAGTTTATTTTCAACATCAAATGGTACAACAATAAATTTATCACAGAAAAAAGGAACTTGCCACAGATCCAAAAGTCAATGAAAATAGCGGAAGAGAAAATGTTTGAATTCACAAGGTGAATATTACTTTTCAGTCGTCGACTGAGCTGCCTGGGTTTTTTAAAAGGGAAATGAACAAACAAAATGTAATCACTGTGGCTACAGGAAAGTGCAGTTACATTAACAGCTTTCCGAGATTTATCCTCACGGTCAAACTGTACTTGTGCCAATCATCAAGTCTATTATTTCTAAGATGATTTACACGATCGTTAATGTAAAATGGTGTTAAAACAACATTTTACAGGAGCTCATAGCCATACAACCTGATAGGTTTCTCCATCTTTTTCATACATTTCATTGCATTCATACAGTTGATACAATGTATCGTGTTACATTCCCAGGACATGGAACTCCAGTGGGACACATGGAGGGTCAAGCCCACTCTTCACACACTGCAAAGGTCTAGTGACAGTATATTTATGCCCAGTTCCTCTTAGAAAAGTATGCAAATGTCTCCTTTTGTGTTTGATATGGGAAATATAGAGTACTTTCATATAGAGCAACTTCCCACTTACCAGAAATCCTCCATTGGGATTGGTCACCAGTGTGGTTCCCATGGTCATGTTCTCCTTGACTTCATTCAAGTTGGGAATTGTTGTGTTTTCTTAGGATAATAAGAATGAATAAATAGAGTGAGACAACAAAGAGAGCAGCACAGAGGAAGAACAGCTGGACAAATTCCTTGTCTGTATTTTCCCATAAGACAACAGCCCCTCTCCCTCCTTCCTTACTTCTGTCCCATAAAGATTTAATGACAACTTACAGAACGGTTTCTTGAGTTTAACAGATTGTTACTATTTGTGTACATTTGGCAATCAATAAAACATACAAAGCATCAAAATGTTGTGTTGATGAACATCCTAGTTGCAGAGAGGAAGACAGAGCGGACACAAAACATTAAGCAATCACAACATGTGGCTAAAATTAGCAATGTGTTGCTTCAACTTCGGGAATGTTTTGGATCTGCTCTACTTTTCTTGCCAGGGGACCCACATATTTCTCACAAACTCATTCACATGTCATTTCAATTTTGAATTGTGCTCTTTACTTTCCTCGAGGGGGCACATTGAAATTTAACCATTTCTGATTCTCATTAAAAGCAAGTTATGGCTCTGGCACTCCCCTTCAACCAGACGTGCACCAGAACTGTCAGTGGTTAGTGATTGTGATGTGATGACATTTAATAACTTCAGTTTTATTCTCTTCCTCATCTGGTTAAATAAAACATTTTGCTTTTTCCTCATAGCCCATGCATTCAGAAGAGGAAACACAGAAGCAAAACTTTTCTGTAGTATTTTACATTACGTTTTTTTGTAACGAACCTGTAAGTAAACTGGCTAATATAAAAATGGGAAGCTTTCAAAAGTATTATGCATGAATATGCCTTTTTATCGAAAGTATTGATTATAGTATCTGCTAACAAAACTGTAAATAAAGTAAAATCATCAAGTAAATCATTGAGAAGTGCATAGTGTAGCATAGTAAAGCTTGCTTTCTTTCTCAACAAAGCAACAAAGTCTTGGTTAATCAATATAAAGTGAGGTACAGAGACTGAGCAGGTGGCCCAGGTTCGAATCCAACCTGTTTCCAACTCTCTCTGACCCTGATTTCCGACTCTACCCACTGTCCTATTTCTAAATAAAGGCTTAAAATAAAGTTGATTATGAGAAATGTTAACAATGTATTGATCCAGAAGTAAGTATGTCTTTGATGTGAAGAATAATTTTATACTCTTATTAACACATAGAAATGTTATTAGAAGAAAAAAGGAGAATACCTACTTATTGACTCTAATCATAGAAACCTTAATATGTGGTGTTTCTTGTTGTTTTATTTATACTGTAGGTTTTTAAGTCAACATTTCTTATCAAAATGAGGAGAGATGAACTGAGATCTAACGCCTCATGATGTGTTCACGTGGATCTGAGAACATTTTTGAGGAGCTGCAGAGGATAATAAACACTTTGTCCTCAGTGAACTGTGAACGACCGATAACTATCAGAACAAATCACACGTATTGGTTTGAAATGACCTTTTGAAAAATGAAATAGATATTCTGCTCAAATATACATCATTATAATGTGTTAGAAACATATTATGTTTGTCATTTTGATTCAGTTTTCCAAACAGAACATAAACTTGTCTATTCTGCAGATATCAACACTAATCATGGTTTTTGGGACTCTTTCCAGTGTGGCATAACCACCTTCCAATTTAACTGGTTTGACAGAACAGTGATTAAAAATTACAACATAACCACACAAACATATCTTACTCATTATGGTTTGGCAGATTCTTTCTTTGGCTTGAGCAGTGTGAAACTAGAGTGGAGACATGTCTGGCAGTATGACTGATGGGTGCCGTCAGTGGGCAGAGAGAAATCTGTAGGCATCGGACTAATGTGACTGACAGACCCATTAACCATACTCCCATGCCTGTAATTAGCAAACAATAATGTTAAGCAAGAGGGTATCGTGGTTGCCCTCATGATTTATCAATTACAATGTATTTTTCTGACCAAATTATGTTGTTTATTATGCCTTTCCTATCACATCTTCACAGCACCAAAAGGAAATGTTAGCATCAAGCCGCTTTCAAGTTAAGCGTAATTTTAGCAAAACAAACTACGAGTGGCTCAATGCTAACAATATCTGATTTAAAGAAGCTATCAAATAAGTTGATTTTACAATGTTAAATCGTATTTCACAACACTTAACGTAATGTTCGCATTCAGACACTTTTAGGCTAACTGTAATGTTAGCCAGGATATGTTTTTATGATTATGTTAGCTGTTTCATGAAATGCTAGTTATCAAATGTGTTTTTTTGGGTTTGAAATATATCGTTTCATACTTTAAGCCAAATTCCTCATGTCAATATGCATACCTGATTATGATTCTTCTGATTCTGGTTGTCAGAAAAAAGAGGCTATGTGAACAAATATAGCCTACTTTGTTTCATGAAACTATCAAAACAAATTCTTACTGGTGGGCTATCCTTGAATGTTGTTCCTTGACCTATTGTGGGGCTCAAGAACCATCATTTAAAAAAATATTTAAAAAAAAAACTAAGTCATGAAGTTTCTTCACTTTGACATTTGAAAACGAGCCCTTTAATGTTATCTTCATGTAAACCACTCCCGGTTGTTCGCTGAGTGGTCTGGCTCCAACTGCCAGCTTCAATCGATTCCCAGTGGATGTTTTCCAGACTAAACTTCAGTTTGTGAGATTAAGCTTTTTGCCTGTCGAACTCATTCAAGATAAAAACAAATACATTACTCTCCCCTGGTAAAGGGGGGAGTATCGTTTCCAGCCCTGTCTGAAAATTATCAGCACTTACTGTAAAGGCAATAATTTACCCACAGCAGGCGAACTATGACTCCCGCTTCTTGGTAATTCTGAGGTGTGAACAGCTGTGTTGAAGGGTCTAAATCCCTAAGCTGAGAGTGGGTTTCACTGGTTCTCATAGTCATGTGTCGAAACACAGAAAAACACAACACAGGCTGAGCACAATGCTGACCGGGAGCTAAATTGTTTTTATCACTTTAATTACGATATAATTGGAAGGATGAAACATTAAAACTTTGTTTATGTATTGTTCTTCATTCAGATGGGGCTGACTTCCTTCCTAAGAGGCCCTATCAGATAAACAGGAGGACTAAACACACAGAAACATCAACAAAAGAGTGTGTATGAGGGCTACACCATGGATTTTTTCATCCTGGTGTAATATTGACAAACGATTTGTGTAGTTAGTAAAAAAAATTCTAGTCATATCAAGAAGACAAAGATGAGAGACGATAAATGTAAATAAATATTTAAAAACAAATATTAGGTCTTAGAGTTGTTCAAGATGGATCAGAGGTTGGCAGGAGGTGACCCTATTAGCCGGTCTCTTCCCTTCAGGGTCTGGAGGCAACTAAGACACAATTACAAAACAATAATAATTTGGCGAAGATGATTTTTTTATGCATTAACTTACATTTGAACTTTCTCTATTATTAATGTATCAAGCCTAATCACTGCCCCAAACACAAAAACGCACGCATACTCCCCAATTACACAAGTTTGCCATCATATCCCCACATAGTATTGCTCTTTAATGTCTCTCACTTGTCCTGAACTGTTCTTAATCACTCAAAGAAGACAAAGAGCACATCATTGATTGTCTTTTTTGTTAGTCAATCTAAAACCCAATAGATTTACTATAATAATAATGTAAATCAGAGAAAAAATCAACTATTTCAGGAAAAACATGGATTTCACCAAAAGCAATAAATGAGTATTGTAACAGTGACAGAAAACACAAGGTTCACACAAAATTCACACACAACACATTATTCTTACTTGGTAGATCCAGTTTGACACATTTGTTGTCGCCGGTCCCCACAGGACACTTGTACACATCTCCTGTCCTTTTAGCTGGCTGGCCCGACAGCGGCGAGCCAATCAGAACCCTGAATTAACAAAGAACAGGCCGGATTAGTCGGTTATAATTTCTGCCAACAACCACAAAACAGCATTAATCATTGGCAAGTAAGAAGCTAAGTTAAATTCCCCGACAATTTAAATTGGCCTAAATTATACTAATGAAGTTGAACCACACATAAACCGAAGGTTCTGATTGGTTAATAAATCTGTTATGGTTTTTTATAATAGGCTTGTGAGTCTGTGGCCAGTATTACTTTTTTATCACCTTTAAACAATTGTTAAAATGTAAACAAGGAAATAGCTCACAATGAAAAAAAAACCTCAATCATCATCTCCTTATTATTACATACAGTAACATGTTGCAGATGTTGCAGAACTTCAGTGTGTGTGTTTCTGTAGTCGGTGCTCTCTCTATCCATATCCATGTGTGTGAGTAATAACATCATGTCACTGCATCAGTACACTGAAGCTAAAAACAGTCAGTCATCTGCTTCCTGCAAACACTCGGGCTTATTAACATTCCTGCGCTCTAATGGGCCCTGGTCATCTGAAGTGAGACACTGAGTGGAACAACAACAGCAACACACTCTCTGCTCGGCCCACACTCTCCTGCCTGTGGGAAACCATACTACATTATTAATTGGTTTATAATGCTTTTAAGTAAATTGTTCTTTTAATAGATCTACATTTGACTAGAGATGATTAAAGCATTTAACAAAGGCTTTTTAATGTAAATGGTTTCTGGCTTGTTTTAGCCTCACTGTTAGCATCACCACCAAAATGTAAACTCAAGATATTATATTAGTTGATTCATATTGGAAATTTCCTCATCCAAGCTATAACACCCTGACAGGCTTTATTTGATTGGGGAGTCGATGCTTTTAAACACCATTACCAGGTAAATGGTGTTTAAATCAATTTTAGCAAATCAAATAGTTTTTTGGTTTCATCATGTGTAGAATTACAAATTAATTAAGAATTTAAAAAAGGGGAGTGGGAGTAATCAGTTTATCATGTAATATATGGTTATTGTTTCGCTAAATATCAATTATAACAGAATCTCTGTATCATGGGTACTATATTGTATGGTATGGTAGGGAATCGTACTGCACTGTATCATATCCTATTGTATTGTTTTCTTTGTTCAAGAGTACTTGGTTGGCAAACAGCATTGAGGTGCATTACTGCCACCAACTGGACAGAAATTGAACAAGGGGAGGAGCTTAATGGCAGGAAGTGGAATTTGAGCTCAGCGGTAAAAACTGCATTTTCCAGAATCCAAGCAATTGTGTAAGTAACATCAATACATCTCATCATTTCTAAAGTAACCAGCAAACATTTGTTTATAGAGGGATATTTTGTGCAGCGTAGTTAGCCATGTCAACAACAAGTAGCAATTTCTCCGATATGTATGTCAGCAGTCTTGAAAGACAAGGTCAAAAGTATGGGCAGGCAAAAGATTAACTTCTGATCCCTCTCTGCCAAAGGTACCACATTTTCTCCATGCACTTCATCCAACTTTCATCGCTGCTGAGGTGCACTGAGGAGCTAAAGGGCGGAGGTCAGGAGGAGACATCTGTAACTCATCAGTCACCGCTCCGTTAGAGCAACTTGCTTTTTTACACCATATCCTGATCCCCCCCCCCCCCCCCAAAGTATTCTCATTCTCAGAGCTACATATCATAATTTTATTATACTCCTTAATTTCTTGAAAGTCCTCCATCACTCTCCTTCAACATTTTTATGTTCTGTCTTAGTTCTTTTATCTGTTCTCATTCCTCTGATATCTGATGTTCCTCCTCTGTTCTCTTCCTGCTCTGTTCTGCTCGTGTCTTTTCTCAGGTTTAACTTCTTTAATCTGGCTCTTATCACTCCAATCTCGTTGGCTTTCTCTGAACTCAGAAAAAATCGTGCTATTAGGTGATGTAACAGAGCTGAAGTGTTTTCAGGGAACATTTTAAAAGTTGGGTAACAGCTGGCTCCACTCATTAGCATTGAGTGAGTTATTGTAACTGATCTCATATGAGCTTGATAAGAGAATTACTGCACCAGGTACGGATGGGTGAGAAGGTATCAGCTGTGTTATCACAACAGGTCGAAGGAAAATGAAATTAGAACTGGAGAAACTGAAGGAGAGATGTAGAAAAAGACTATGGTACACATGCTATTAACCGCACTTCTAGCTTTTAACAAGATTTTACAATTCGGCTCCCAGACAGTCGCAGATGCTTGGGCTCAGTGTGTTTACTGGCTGGGTGTACGGATACTCTGGTGGGCAGTTTACAGTTAACAGCATGAGTTGTAAAGATCCTCATTACAGGAGCAGCTGCTGTGCTCTCCTTCACAGTTTTACAGGTGAATTAGAGCTTCTTGCCTGTTGATGTTGTGGATTTTAATTAAATTAAACCAACAACAGCTAATGGTTGGGTTTTTGAGTGTGTTCAATCGAAGTGTTCTTTATTGGGACTCTCCTTTTTTAAGCAATTAATACTTCTTTAGACAACTTTATGGAGCTCTTATTGTTGCAAAACAATTTGCAAATGCTTAAATAGATAAGAAATGCGCAAGCATAAATTCACACATGTACACAGATGTGCAAAGGTGGAGAAACTTAAACTAAAGAAATAGCTGAAAACCAAAAGATATTCACAATTTGCAACATGAACCTGAATGCAGGGCTTTGCTTGGAGCAAAGTGACTCTGGAGTTGTATTCTGTTATCATGTTAAGTTGCCACCATAAGATAGATGTCTGAAAAAGTCATTTCAAAGAACATCTGAGGAGAAGAGGTGGTGAAAGACGGTAACTGTAAGGACAGCCATACATACAACAGCACTCACCATTTCCCCTCGCTGTTCTCAAACTGCTGGACAGTGTAACCAAACATGTCCTCCAAAGGACCGTCGAACGACAAACCATTTTTCTGGTCCACGTTGAAGGACAACGCACAGGCCAGCAGCACTGCAGGGACAGAGGGAAAGAAAAGGTCATGCAGAACTGTTTACTTCTCCGATGCATTACTTTATTCAATAATCAAATCATGAAATAACAGGCTTTTTAAAATGTGTAATAATAATCAGGAGGTTTCCATTAAAAAACATTTTCAATAAATTGTGATAAATATCAAAACAAAACCAGAATTTAATCAAATAAACATTGACATTTTGATGATTATTTCTTCTATCATTTCTTGGGACATTTTAACAATACAAATAATCATGTATGGGTAACTTTTACAGTAACATCACATAATCTTTGACATACTGTCAACAAGGTGAAATATTATTCATCAATCTGAATAATATTGTATAATAACTGTCAGATGAAATGTTATACTCCACCTCATGTATAAAGGAAACTACAGGAAATAAAAGATTATCACATTGAAACAAATAAATACAATATCCAAAATATAATTTCACAGAACGCAAGTTATCAAAATATTATCCCCATAATATTTCTATGATTCTAATGAAACCAAAAATTATTTATATACTGTATATAAAGATGGAAGAGGCAGATACAACATAAACTGTGTGACCTATATCAGACACACAGGCACACGCACACGCACACGCGCACACACACACACACACACACACACACACACACACACACACACACACACACACACACACACACACACACACACACAGTGATTTTGGAGATCACTGGAGGAATTTCAGACATCACTGTGAAGCACTTTGGTCAGAGTTCAGTCTGACCAGCAGGACAATGACTTCTTCTCTGCACTGTGCGCAGTCTGCGCCTGTCTGTCACTGAGCTGAGTATATATCACAGAGGCTCTATATAAATCCATCCATGTCTCATTGTGCTGCTAATACAATGACACTCTTTATATCTACTGAAGCAGGGAATTCTTCCCATATAATTTATTCAATTCCCTGACTTGTGAGGGAGTGCAGAGGAGTCAAAGTCCAACAGTTATTTAAAAAAAAAAAAGAACGTGCAGACACAGACCACATACATGGAGAGACAAATAAAAAGCAGCTATTTGTGCTTTCATGATCATGCTTTGTAGCTGATATGTCTGCTTTGACCCAACACAAAAGACAACTACCATATGGAGTCTGGATTGTATTGCCAAAGTGATGTTACTTCATAGCCACGCTACTGTTGGAGTGTCAAAGAATCTGTCTGTCTGTCTGTCTGTCTGTCTGTCTGTCTGTCTGTCTGTCTGTCTGTCTGTCTGTCTGTCTGTCTGTCTGTCTGTTTATTGGTGTTGGTTTTTATAATCTTTCTTGCTGTGTATTTATTTGGCTTTGTACTCTGGAGATTGCTTATATGCAGCACTCATGTCAGAAACAAATTTCCCTATGGGGACGATAGAGTGGACTGTACAGAAACAGGAAGTAGCCTGATGGTATTTAACTTAGCGTAACTTAACATGGCATATAATGTAACGATTCGTACGTGTCATTCTGTGAAATAAAGAGCCGTACCGTAACGTATCACAACATACTGTACAATGTTTGCACATTCTCCAAATGATATCTCTCTTGAATTGTATAAATGACAACTTGAAAAATTTAGAGTCTGTAATTATTTAGGTGGCTCAGTCCAGACTCCATCACCACACAAACTTTGTCCATTGTTGAACATGTGGGGTAGTTTCTTGTGAATGTTACAGTACAAACAGGGATCAGTGAACATATGTGTGGACCACTCAGAGTGGATGAGATGCATGAATTACATCCAATTAGGTCTGTTAGCAGCCCCTCTCACTGCAATCTTATAAACACAGGACTTGTGAAAACATACTGCTGCCAGTCATCATTCTGCTGTGTTTAGAAGTTGATCACACATAAGATTAAGGTCTTTACGTTCCCCTCGGGTAGAGAGAGATACACAGAGAAACAGCGAGGGAGAGAGAAGCAGACCTGCAGAGTCATACAGTGGAATCCCAGCCAAGAAATATTATCTCCCCTGTTTCTCCCTAGCTCATTTCTCTACTTCCTCTGTTACCCCTCTCCATCTCTCAGAGAATCTCCATTTCCTGTTCCTATTAACCTGATTATACACATCCCCTTAAATCCAAAAGTACACATACAAACACACTCACACACACACACACACTCACACAGCTAATTTAGCTGATTTAAGATGGCCCCGGGCCAACCAGACCTTTTCCATTTATCACAGCCTGAGCTCAAGTACATTTCAGAGTCACGCCGGCCTGAGCTGTGTTAGCTGACACAGGTTTTTGTATACAAATGTCTTTTTGCTTTATTTGATGTCTCCTGATTCTGTTCTGCTCAAATCAAAACCAGAGAGTTATGTAAGGGCCTATTTCCATGAGCTGGGCTAACATCTGCCCTGGAAAACCAATAACTGGACTTCATCCTTTGCGGATGGAAACGGCCTCATGAGCCTCTGAGGTACTGGCATATAAATCTGTCCATCACTGTCTAGAGGGGTTCATATAGTACTTCATTGCACATATGGAGCAGAGGGAGTATACACCAGTTTTTAGCCAGTTGCTCAAAGTCACCACTTTGATCCAAATTAAAATATTAGTGTAATAAGTCAAAAACCATGATCAATCAATCTATATTTCAGCATTTAAGCATTGTAGTTTTGAGCATCTTACTATGCTAACATCTGCAGTGAAATTATGGCTATGGCTCTCGTTTCAACAAAAACGGTTGAACTGCAGATAGAACAGTGTATTTGTAATTGTCACGCAAGTAAAAATCAAATGTTTGCTTTCCAGAAATGTCTAATTTAATTTGTCTTGAATATCCCAGCCACCATGAGACTGCAATGACCAACCACTGAGTCTGTGTTTGGTAAAGCACCATGTGGACCTGATTGACCCTGGCAGTCTGTCAGCCACACTAAACCGCAATAAAACACTGCGCTAAAGCTATCAAAACCAAAACGACTCAATTTCTGTATTTAACCATTTTGTGAGACATCAAAACCAAGTAGCAAAAGTCAGATCTGTTTGATACAGGCAGACCAGAAAGCAGCACAGATCAGCACCTGTTAGCCTGTAAGACATCAGACCAGCTATAAAAATGACCCCAAGTCAGCACCTGTAGGCTTCAAAGCCTCGTTCAGCAAAAGTAACAACACACCCAACTGGCACCTGCTCATCTGTAACATACTTAACCAGCTATAATCGGCTTTAAAGCTTAACACAAATCAGCACCTGTGGGCAACAAAGTCCTCAAGTACCTGAAACTCAACCTTTAGAAGTTGTAGCATGTGTGAAGCTGATCCAAGACAGATGGTAAAAACAAATTCTTGAATATTATACAAAGCATGGGTAGTAGTTCATAAAAAGATGTTAATGAACATCAGTTGGAGTAAAAAGAAAGAATTGGTTTACTGATGTTTGAACTTTCAAATGAAAGGTTTCTTTCTTTTTGAAAGAGCGTAATATGCTAACATGACCGCAGGCGGGGAAGAGTTATAAACTGCAACAAACTGCATTTCGCCCTCTGCACTTTTAACTTCATCTGTGTCAATTTTCTTGCTCCAATATTCTTCTTCTTCTTCTTTTTCATTTTCTCTCTCTAATTACTTTAGGAATGGTCAGTCACGAGCTGATCTTAAAAAAGGCTGAAAGGTTTTAGCTCCATTGACTTAATTTTCTTATTTGGCCGTCTGCTCAGTGCCTGCCTATTTCTTGGCAAAATAATGTGCAGCATGTGGGCGTGCAGCAGACACCAGAGGTCATGAATGTAGGCGCGTTTGTATTTTTATTTGCAGAGAGGAACACAAGAGACCAAATTCTTTAGAATTCTAGTGATAGTGTCAGTCAAGACTTCATTTTCCAATTTAAACAACATTTAAAATGTTTGTTAGTTGAATAAAGTCTGGATTGATCATCCCAGATTAATTTCAGGTCAGGGAATCTGATGTTTAACAGTTTTTACTCGAATAGCAATGTTTTGTATTACCGTAGTTATGCCTTTAGCCTGGATTGCCTTCCTCCTGCTTTTATTGTCCACAGACTGTTTTTTTTCTGATTACACCAAAGCCTGCTGATGCTTTATTGGTCAACACAGCTACAAATGTCCTACACATGGAAACCAGAACACTTCCCATGCTAAAAATCCAGACCCCGAGTACCAAGGGGTGGAATCTAAACCAAACAGTAGCAGATTGTCAATGTCAGACAGACAATGTTCAGACCAAAACCACCAGTGGATGGGGATCACCATATTTGGAAGGACTTCTTCAATCAGAGAATAGTGGAAGTCAAGGTTTCAGAGGAGTCAGTCTTTATTTGGAAATGCAAATGAAGGTTCAGGAGTTTTTTGGCTGTCTATCAAACAGTTGATGAAATGCAACTGCTGAAACTATTTCCTTTAAACATGCTCACTATTCAATGTGCTTCCTGTGCTCCATCCATTCACTAATTTATTCTCCCCCTCTCAGAAACATCATCAATCCCTTTACATTCCCCCCCATTCATCTTCGTCTTTCGCATCGCCTATTCCAGCATCTCTCTCTCCTCTCCTCATGCTTCCTTTCATTCATTGATTGAACATGACGGCTCAACGGTGTCAGATTCCTCTCCGTGAAACCTCCAGATGTATCCTCTGGAGTTTGGCCTTTTTTCACTGGTGCAGAAAACATGTCTGCCTACAAGCTGAGACCCACGCATGACATCATCCCCCCCGACGGTTGTCAAAGCTTTCATCCCATCCAAACCCCCTCTGTATACAGCAGGGGTGGTTGACGCTCTCCTAACCATAGCCACACACACGTACTACGACTGTCATATCTGCTGATCACAACAGTTTTAACATACAGGGAGCAGCTGGGAGGAGGGGGCTTCTGGAATAGATCAAACACCTCTGGAGGAACTAAAAATACACACACACCCCCAAGGGTCAGAGAATGACCTTCTCCAGATTCAATAAGCAAGATGCAATAATAATCATACTATGCCTCATGCTATGAAGCTAACAGTGGGAGAAAAATACTCAAACTTCATTTCTCTGCTCATCAAAGAGTCCTAAGACATCACTGCAGGTTTATTTTGAAAAATCAGAGAAAGCAAATAGACACTTTGAGAGAAACTGAGCTAAAAAAAGAGAATCCAATGAACACAGAAAAAGGACATTGTCACTTCTGTATACATGTCTGACAACTACCTGATCATAACCCTTTGTGTAATTAAAATAGATCCTGTGTGTGGCAAACAACATACTCTTATATTCTAATTATAGTTTTACAAAGTCTTTGTGTGACTAATAATTGGTGTGTGTTTCAAATAATCAAGTGAGGCTCTTAGCCATACTCCCACTTAACAGAACATTCATCGATCCGTACTTCTTATGTCACTTAAATTTTAATTAGCCTAGTGGAAGATAAATACATGAACGGTGGAGTGCTTTCAGCTAAAGCATGCTGTTTAGGTGGATCGATTCAATTAATTTGTCGAATAAATTTGAGAATTAGCTTAGTGGTAGTTTTAAGCTAACTGCTTGTTTTAATAATGATAAAGGCAATCTTGAAAGAATCACTTTTCATAAGCAGTCTGTCTTTCCAACTGGGAGCTGTGAAGATTGATACCATAATCATGTGTTTATGGAGACAGTTCTAGGACATGTTAACATAGCTTAAGCTTTAGGACTAGTAGACTCTGAAGTTTTAAAAATACAACTACCAGTAGCTCTTTTTCTTTTGATATCTTTCATAATCTATAGGTTTAGTTTTTCATTTGTCAGGCTAGGTGTTTACATATAGGCTAACTAGTGCCAGAAAGCTACACTTCTAAGAGGTCCAGGGTGTTCTGTTTGCTTTACTACAAACTCTAATGTAATGAAGTGAGTTATTTTTGCAGTATTGGGTTGAAATAGAGAAGTTCAGTTGAACACTGAGTGACCAGTAGCACAAGAGTGTAAAATACACAGCACCCCAGTAATAATATTGAGGTAAGCAGAACAGGATTATTTGGTTTTGTTAACTAAACTGGGGGTAAAAAAAAGGCTAATCCATCTATTTCATGTTCTGTTTACTTTTTTTTTTTTTTTTACGGTTGTTCAGACTTCAGGTAAAGGTCTAAAAGTGTCTAAAAGTATTTCTTACTTCAAGGAAGAGGAGACTTGCAGTTGAGCTGAACAGAACATGGAGTTTTTTTTCTTGTTTTTATGAACAGCAGCACAGTTTATGAACACAATACTCCCAAACAACTCTTTAAAAATAAAGAATATTTTTAAGTGTAATCTCTTTGTTATTGGCCTTACTGTATGTGTTTCCCAAAGAAACACGGAGAGCAGAAATGCCGAAGCTATCTTTCTTAAGCCCTTTGGCTGAAATTATTGTTTAATGTAGATCATATCATAAGATGAATGTAATTGTATGTTCTGGGCTGTTATACATCATTTACTAAATGAACAAAAGGAAAGCCTACCATAGAAATGATTACGTGCTTTGAAGTACATCGCAGACTGGGCAGAGTGTTAACATCCTACTGTGAATAAAGCATACATCAACATCAAGACATATACGGTATTGTGGATTTCAAGTTTTTGACATTCAAAATATCACTGGTCTTTGATTTTGAAGCCTAAACATCATCATCTAGGGTTAAAACAGAGAAAAATCAGCTGTAAAGCAAAACGAAGATGTAAAAAAAAACATACTACAAAAATATCCACATTTGTGTGGATATCACACTACACTCCCCAACCCCCTCTGTCAAACACACAGATGTGTGAGGTCACAACTCCTCCTTCATTTCTGTTACTTTGCTGTTATTTCAAGGCTACTCAAACACAGAAAAGTAAAACACCACATAGTGGAAACAACCCCACTAGGAATTTCTTAAACGAGTAAGACAAACTGGCATAAATACAAATCTTAAATACACAAAAGACTAAAATGATTTAGCATTTAACCTGCATAGCACATATTTTATCTCAACTTTCTAGATCAAAAGAGAGAGAGAGAGAGAGAGAGAGAGAGAGAGAGAGAGAGAGAGAGAGAGAGAGAGAGAGAGAGAGAGAGAGAAATCCAGCTTAGGGTAACAGCAGGTTGAGGATAACATTTGACTGGCTTTGAGGGCACTTTTCCTACTTTTTTAAATTCAGTTTCATCTGACTAAATAGATATTAGCATGCCCCGTAATCCCACATAAATAAACCATCCAATATATACTTGGTCAATACAAAACACCAGGCTAATAGAAAAGTATTGTGGATGTTTTCATAAATGTTTTCGTACAAGAAGGGATTTTACGATCAATTACTTTGCTGCAATTTCAAACATGAGTCATGTAATATTGATTTTCTGATGACACAGGCTTCAATCTATAGCTCTGTCTCTTCCGGTAAGTCTGACTGACATTAAAGTGGAACGTTTGGAAACCCAGGAAACTTTTCTCGGGGAGAAGAGTGTCATGACCAGCATGGCCGCTGGTGTTGGCCTCTTGTCTGAGAGGTTAATGTGAACATGTTGCTCCAGGCTCCAGACTGCTCCCTGTATGATGCCAGTTTGATGGATAGCTCTGGCCTGCTGTTGGCCTGGGAGAGATACAAGAGAAGTGGAGGGAGGGGGGCAGGCCTGGTGCACAGATGCAGCATTACTCTGGCAGCAAACACACAAACTCACACCCACACCCATGGAGAAGTACATAGGATCTAAGCCTATCATCACTTAGCAGGTAGTGGAGCCCCAAAGGAGTATAAGTGTTTGTGTGTGCAAGTGTGTTTTTTAAAGTGTTTCTTGAGGCCAGATGGGTGTTTTATTGGCACACACTGGCATAAACAAAGAAATGACTCTAGTCAGGTCTAAATCATATAATACAAGGAAACTGAACTGTATGACAAACTACACCCAAAACAAGAACGCATCATAAAAAAAGCCAACACTAGTTGTGCTAACACTACAATGCACTGGACTGACCTTATTTTCCTTCAAAATACAGTGTACAGCATTCAAGCAGGAAGTGGCATGACCTGGGGATATTCATCATGAAAAAGTTTTAAGATGAAGATCGGAGTTTGGTCTTCACTTCTTAACCCCAGGTCAAACATTCACTTTGCAGACAATCCAAACTCGAACCCATTGGCTATTTCCTGATGACAATATAGCCTTTGGAAGCAACAGCAATTTTGTGGGGCTTCCAGTTAAGCTAGCCATAAGCTAAGTTTTTCCATGAAAGACTTCCAGCCAAGTCTTTCTTTTATCCACTTTTTGCACATGTCTGCTTACAGTATATGTATTTGTTAAGGTGTCATCAATTTACTGCCAGTTTAATAGGATTGCCCAATCGATACATACATTGCCATTGAGTCTGTATTTGCACGCAGCATTTGTGAATAAAGAGAAGGTTGCATGTTGTTTATAGGCTTTTCTATAGTCCACTTGTAGTTCGTTCGATGCTTGAGTTGCGAAGAATTTTAACCCCCAGATATTTAACCAGGCAAAATTTGACACTTTTTTCAGTTTTAGTAGAAACAAGGTGTTTTCAATTTGCAGAAAGCATTGTAGAATGGTTTCAAGAACTATGAATAATGAAGTAAATTGCTGTCATTGCTGTCTTAACCTGCCCTTTTTAACCTTCAAGTGTGTGCAAACCACAGGCTTTGAGCACTTTATTAAATATTACATTAATCATTTTGACAAATGCAGCATAAACAGTTGACCTAGATATCACTATTTGGGAAAATACAGCTGTTAGTTATCTGTCTTTCTGCCCGTCTGTCTTTAATGTGACAAAGTTTGAATGAGTTCATTTTTCTGAAATGAACAGACAGTAACGCCAAGTTTGAGAAAACGGAAATGAGCAAAGTTAAATACAAACATGTGGAAACTGAGGGTTGACTTAACAGTATCAGTCATGAAAGTTAGGTAATTATGTTTATAATATGGCTGAAAAAAATCATCAGCCTATAAACACTACAGTGATGACAATTCTTCCTTTCACTTTACAAAGTAGTTCACTTGCATATTGGGTGGTTTTTGACTCCTGAAGTTTAGTTCTTTTGGTCTGGACGAAGGGGGGAAAAAGGAGGCATTGGACCCTTTCAGTTCTGGTCAGCATTTTATTCTGACTTACTTTCAACCAAAAAAAAAAAAAAAAAACCCCAAGAGAAAAGACAAGGAACCCATTCAGTAGACCAATTTAGCAAAAGTCTGAATCATCAGAATCCACATGGGGAAATAGTATTCCGATCATTGTAAACCAGTGCCACATTCTATTAAAGTTTTAATTAAATGTCAAATGTACCAGATACACTCATGAAACCTTTGGATCACCTGCATGACAGCCTGTCATGCCTTTCATTCATTAACAGTGACTAAAACTCTTCTTAGTTTGAAAAACAGAAGCAGTGGTTGCCTCTTTTACTTTGATCTCTACATTTTCACTCTTCTCCTTGTTTTTGCTCCAACTTGAGATAATGCATTTTCGCCCCATGACAAATGCTATGAAAATACTCCACATCTAACCTCCTTCTTGTCTTGCCAGCAGCCTTTTACTCTCGACATCCTCCGCTTTTGCACTTTCCCCTTTGCCTCCCTGCCTGCCCTGTGGCCTCCCTCCTCTTTGCCCCCCCAACTGTGCAGTGCCAGAGGTAACATGACAAAACATACATTGTCACACAACTTGTCAATATACTAAACAGTAGCGTGAAAGTAAAGATATTTACTTTCATGAATAGGTTATCATCTTTTTTTTTTCATACGTAGAAAAATTGAAAGCTCATGTGTGATAAAAGTGGTGGAACTTGTACAACACAATGTATGCGCTAATGTTTTACGCTAACGGTGCTTTGATTTATTTCAGGGAAACATGTACTTCTAACTGGTTTATTTATCAATGTTACCCTTCTTAAAATAATGAAAGAATGTCTTCAATATTTATATGGCAACATTTCATTTAGGGCTTAAGGAGGTTAAGAGCATGCTTTTGAAATTGTACCACACAAAAGGAAAAGAAGTAGTGACAATTGAAACGTGCAGAATGCTTTTATGTGTTCAATGTGTGCGTCTGTGTGGGGTTTGACCTCTTCTGGGGGTTAAGACCTGTGTAAGCTGACACAACATGTGATGTCCCACCTTCACGGGTGTCCTGTTTATTTGGGGCTCTTTATGACAGATATCAGTTTCTTAACAAAGTGTGTATGTTGTTGGGTGTCGTTTCGGGATTACTCTGCCTGAGTTAGTCACATATCTAACTTCAGTGTTTATTTTTAAGCTTAGGGGGCCACTTATAGAAAGATTAGGCTTTTCAAACACTTCAGAGATAATTTTGGTCAGTTCATTGCCGAGGAGAAGTTAACCATCTCCCTTCATTACCCAAAAAGAGCAACATATTCCTTCTGTTTTCATCACCGAGAGCGGGAAAAGTTAAGTTCCACGTTACTGCCCAAATCATAAGACTTGTGAACTTCACGTTCAAAGAAGAGCGAGGGTTTGGCACACGCATCACCTTGGCAACCTAGAGTGTCTTTATTTTTCTCTTGCTGTCTCTGTCTGCAGCTATGGCACAGACAGACCCGCAATGATTCAGCGATGACTCAGTGCTGTGGTAAAGCCCAACCCCAGTGTGTGCTGCTGACAGTCATTCATATATTTGTCTTTATTGACTGTAGACGTTTGTAACGATAAACAAACTGTACAAACAAAACATTAGTAAGTTTTGTGAGAGGCAGTGGAGTTTTAAGCTACATGCCTTTATCAGCATGCAAACATCCACAAGAACAGCGCTAACATGCAGGCATACTATAAAGGCATATAGGTCACCATTAAGTAAATTAGCAGTCGAATGTTAGATATTTAGCACCACACCTAAAGTACTTGTTGTTAGTTTTATTGGCATTTCCTGTTGGCATCAAAAATCCGATGATCATCAAACTTATTACAATTTGTCATGAGGGGGCCCCACGAATGGCTGTCATTCATACCAACTCATCCAACCTGCATGGAAAACTGTAGATGGGAAACAAATGGTGTTCCTAAAGATTAAAAAAAAACATGAAATCAACAAAGAAAGTAGAAGTCCTTTGGGGAGTACACGACTGTTTAAACTTTCACGGAAATTCTTCCAATTGACTTTTTTTTTGTAAAACCAGACATGTCAAATTAAGGATAGCAGACAAAATATCTGGAGAAAATAAAGTTAGTGGAATTGATCGCCTAAAGGCTGAGAACGCCTCTTGAAAATCTGATTGTTATAAAAGTAGCATTGTAGAGATAATTTCTGCCCAAACCAAACTGGTGGACTGACCAGCAGACATGTCTATTCTGAAAGCCCTTTTCCTGCTTTTTCTCGGCAGGTTCCTCTTAGTATTGTGGCCCCAGACTTGTCTCGAGAACAGAGTTTGAAGGTCTCACTTGAAATCGAAAGCACTTTTACTCAGTCTTATCTTGGTCTCAGACTGGGCGGACATGACCACCACTGAAAGGCTTCTTTTCCATGTCATTACTGTGATAAGAAGGAAAATGACCCTTTCCTAATTAGTTAATCATTTCATTGTTATCCCACATTATGACCACAACACTTTACAGTCCAAGTAAGTGACACCCCTTCCACACATAAGTATTTCAGTGATATATATAGTCTGGGTCTTGTCTCGGTCTCTCCCTGCTTTGGTCTTGACTCAGCCTCGATCTCTAAACGTCTTGGGTTTGGGTTAAGGTTAGACATTGTCTTGGTCTGCGGTATGTCTTGTTCTTGGTTAGTGTGGTCTTGACTACAACACTCCGCTGATAACTTTCTGCAGACAAAGAGCTTTGTTAAAATGGCTTGATTTTTTTAACTTTCCCAGCATATTGTACAATCAATAAATACAGACATTTATCTCTACTAGTTTTAGGAGTTGGGGCATTTAGTGGACAAGGGGTTCAGAGTTTCAAATACATACAATAATTGTGTGTTTTTTAAGAAAATAGGAACACCACACTGATAATGTTACTAGTGGCTCTTAAGTCATGGCTGTTGATATCAAATATGACAGTTATACGTGACCTTGAACATACTTCCATTTAGAAATGATACCATGAATGCCATAGTTGCCACATTTTGCAGAGGCAGCAGAATCAGCTACACATCTGCAGTGGTTTGAAGCAGCAGAGTATGAAACCAAGTATGTGGGTGGCCTTTGTGGTTTCACAGGCTGGGGTCCAAATCTTTGAATCTTCATTTGACTTGCACACTTCTTTACGGAAATATAGACACTTCTGTTTTGTGTATCATCCGAACAAAAAAACATCCGGCCTGGTGAGCATCAGTCACCTCTACATGCAACTGAGCTGCACATCTGACAGAGCTCCATGTGATACTGCCCTTGTAAAAGTTTTTCCCACATTGAACGTCAAGTTACTATTTTAAAATGAAATGTTGATTTTCCCCAAGTAAAATTCACTCTCTCTTTGTGAACAAGTCCTGTACATAATTACTCATACATTTAGCTAAACGTATTTATATCTTTTGATTGGATTCTAAATGTTGGACCAACCATCAAGCAATATATTTCATACAATGATTCATCTCTTTTGTGATATAAATTGACAGTTATAATTGCCATAAACAATGTCTTTAACCAAAAAGGAAACACTTAAGTGCAGATGTTTTTGTCTGACAATCAATTGAACACCAAAATATATTTAGTTTACCATCAAATAAGAAATGCAGAAACTTCTTGCTCATATTTCATAAATATGACCATGGGAATGTTTATGCCAAAAGCTGTACAACCAAACCACTAGTTAGTAATAGCCTTTTTCTTCTTTCAATAACATGCATTTTCAATCCAGTTTAAACTTCTCTGAATGTAACCATGTTGTCTTTAATCATTACTGCTTGTTTTCCACAAGCAAGTGCCAGTGGATGTTAACACAGAGGCTTCTAATTATTGGGCAACCACACAGTTTCATTTCCTGCACAATGGGTGCTGTGGTGGTGTCACAATTCAAGAAGACAATATCATCAAATGCTCTAACTCAAACTCTACAAGTTTGGGTTTTTCACCATCAAGATCCATGTAAGCGATATAGACTAAATCAGAAACTGTCAAGACTTTGAAAACTGTTGGATAAACCAATCACATTGTGGTTGACAGCATTTCGGCTTCCCTGAAGGTGACACACTTAAAGTGTAAGTTTTAACAAAACTTTTGAATGCAGAGAACTGTGCCCACTGCAGCTCTCAATTAATTCACTTATATTAACTATTTGTGGATGTTAATCTAAGCTGAGAGATCACAGTTAGACATTTCTGTGTAACCGCTTTGTGTTACAGTCTGTACTTACTGGAGCGTTTAGGGGCTAAATTGAGCCGAAGGCTTTTTATTTGTGAACAAGGACCTTGCTTCTCTAGATATACAAATACGCACAATGTTTTAGAATGACATTGTAATTATTTTTTTCAAGCACTTTATCTGATCATGTGACATGTAAAAGAGGTGAGGTTAGAGAGCTCTGAAAACTCTGAACCTCAGTTTATCACAGTCACAGACTTTCACACAGTCAGGACTTGAGATGTTAACTATGAGGTAAGTGTGAGTTCATGAACAGACGTCCTCATTTGTTAGAGGTGTGAAGACGTGCAGCTCCATCACATCAGAAATACTACTGAACATAAAGTGATGGAAAGATTTTTAGAGAAAGAGAAATGACACGTTTGTCTAGTTATATAAAAGTAAAAGTAAAAGTACTGGTCTTGATGCTGTAATGCAGGTGAACACTTGATTTCTAAAGGACAACATGACCACACTGTAGAGAAAATGACTCAACTCTAGTTTCTGAAAATTATAATTGATTATTTAAATATCCACATCACCTCACAGTCACCATACATTTTTACTCTCTTACACTCCCACAACTACCTCAGTCAGTAAGGACCTGGTAATCGGAAGGTTGATGGTTCAAGTCTCATTGCAGACAAAAGAACAGAGGTTATTCTGGTTCCTGAGTATTGCCAAGGTGCCCTTGAACAAGGCACAAAAATGCTCTGCTCTACATAGCAGTGTGTAGCAGCCCCACTGTGACGTCTCTCACATGTAGGTCAACCCAGAGGTAAAAAAAAAAAAAAAAAATCCTAGTTCTTCGATAAAAATGTGAAGACGCACTCACACATACTTTTTAGTATGTCACAGAACTAGCAAGGTCACATTACATCACAAAGCTGATGTAATGTTACTTTCAGCTTTTTACCTCATACTTCCTGATACATTAGAAAGAGAAGGCTGAAAATTTCAAGATTTACTGCCTGTAAGCGCAAACTGTTGTACTAGTGATGGTATTTGTTTTTAGCCTTTAAACAGTCAAACTCCCTGGAAGGTTTTTCATTTCTCGTCAAGGTGCCCCCACACATCCCCCTCCTCTATTTTAGCACTGACACCGCACTTTTTGGCACAAAAACAGGATGTTTGCTCATGTGAGCTCACACTGACACAGACTTTTCCTGCATGTTCCCGAAGAAAATTCCACGTAAATTCCAGATGAGCGAATGTTTGAACACAGCAGGTACGACAATAGGCAAGGTTGATGACGTTGTTCATGACAATGAACACAATATCTCAATATTGTCAGGAGGTTATGTGGGAAAAGGCCTTTAAAAGTCTACTGCCATGCTATCTGTAATCTCTGGATGAATACGATATAGCTAACAGCAGCACACACCCTTGTTAGGAAAGATAGAGCTAATATGACAAAGCTAAGCAGTTAGGAAAACTCATTGTGATGTTATGGGGATAAACCGCAGGAGTCTAGTTGAACGTCATTTAAAAAAAGGCTAAAGTTGCAACATTAAAAATGCTAAGCTAATCTGATCAAACTTTATTTCTTAAACATCGCATTTAAACTGTTGTGTCTCTTCCCGGAGAGGGCTGAAATCCAATCAGTGCTAATTGCGGTGACTCAGGGAGTGAGCTAATTCAAATCAAAGATAGCTGAGATAGTAGAGTAAGACAAAGACAAGCGATATTACTAATGAGGGAGAAGTCCTGTTCTCATGCTCATGAATTCCTTCCGAGCTTGAATGTCTAAAGACGTACACCCCTTGACCTCATCGCTTTTAGCAAATTAACCATCTGCTTTGGTCATCTGCTTCAGCTTATGAAAAAGTGGGAAAAAAAGACAAATTCCTAAATGTCAGATGTGACAAAATGCAGGGGGGAAAAAGCATCCCAGTCCTCAGTCAAATACTGTGGAATCCATATTTCCAAACATAATCAACAAAGGCTATCCAATTCAGTGGTAATTTTGTTGGATATTACTTTCATTATTGAAGCTCTTTTTTTTTTTTTTTTTTTTGAGAATGAGACCAATATTGATTTTAGGACTTTGTGCAACTCATTTATTGTGATTTTATGGAAGATAGGCATTATTAATATTAAGGGCCAAGGCTGGACTGGTTAATGGGTGGGAGCCTTGCAGCTGTTTGTCAGGAGTCTTAAGGCCTCCCTCAGCTCCAGCTCTTTGCCTGTTACTATAGGACTGAAAGTTGTTTGGAGACAGCATTTCCAATATGGCAGTTAAAGGGCTTCATAAACCTGCTTCATAAGTGAAGTTCATTGAGTGAACATCTTGTCTTCAACTATATTTGACTGATCAACACACTAAGTGTTTTTTTATAGATCGTAGATCGATGTAAGAAATCAATTAATCAATTAATCACAAATTAGTTGACCAACACTGAAAGTAATTATTAGTTGAAGTTCTCTTTAAGTGAGTCTAAGTGTTCATGCTGTTCAAGTCCTTAGTAGACTAGGTCACTATGGTCCGACACATGCTGATTGAAGCCAGATGCCCCTTCTCCTCCGCAGTACCAAACTCAAACCACCTGTAGAACCATCTCCGTAAGGAATTTAGCCAGATTAAATGCTGCCACTACAATAACCACATGTGGGCCTCCAAGGCGGACAGGGCCGGCTCCCAAAGCACAACATGGGATCTCCCAGTATGGTCTCAAAACAGATAGCTTCTACCCCTGTGTAACCCAGCTGAGGTCACAGTCAGCAACAACTCAGGCTACATTACATGCCATGGTCTGAGTCTGCAGGAGGAGACAAAACTAGTTTAAGGTCCTTTACAAACAATCAGCAGAAGAGAGGAGAGATCTGATTGGAGGAATCAAAATTGGGGTGTGCTGGACCCAGCAAGTAACACAAACACACACACACACACACACACACACACACACACACACACAAGTTGATCTCCATTTCTAACTCAATTCTCTAATGACCATCACAAGCCTGCGTCACATGTAAGCGTAGAAATCTGAGAATTAGAGAGACTTGCCCTGTTTACTCTGCTCTTTTGCTTGGTCTCCTGTGTTTCTTTCACCCAACTGTACCGGTACTTCCCACCATGTTTGAACTACTTGTTCATGACTCAGAAGTTAATTCAGCACTGCTGCTTTGGAGCTAAAACTGAGCCTCACCAATGGGACTGCAGAATACTAACACATATCCATTACTAAAATAAAATGTTACTGCCTTTTATATAGCTGGTGAAAAGACGCTATTCGTTTCGCATTAAACCTCTTAAAATTAAAATCGAATTATCACAGATGAAAACCCTCAATGGTTTGTTTTGAATCAGGATGTGACTCGTGCTTTTCCAAGATTTCAACAGAAACATGACAAAATTAGATAGCATAACACTGCAGAAATGTTTCCTTAGAAGCAGCAATAACTATACTGTAGGTTTTCTTTGGAACTGGTGTGTAATCTCTCTCATACAAGATCCAATTAGAGCCTCATACAGCTGTCAAGTCATAGTTACAGAAATGTAACTGCCTGTAATATGTCTGTTTTAAGAGGCAATGCCATGCTTCTAACCACGCTCCTGCAGTAGAAACAATTAAGAGCTCCACGGTTTCCCTCTGTCAGAATAAATAACATCTGGGCAATAGGGAGACGGAAAATATTTAGGGACAGTTTACAAGGACACTGGTGCCACCACCACTTAATGGGCGTGCAGGCAACGTGAGTGACACACCTAATTGATGCATTTAGTCCTAAACTGCTGCCATGCGTGTGCGCAAAGACGCGCTGGAGACCTTGACGCGGTATAAATTGGCCGCTTGCTCGCCTGTCATGCCTTTTTTTTATGGTAAAATAACCTCAAATAAACACAATTCTCATAAGTTATTACTCACCAACAACGGCCACTGCTGTCAAAGTGAAATGCTGCCTTATACCCAGCATCCTGATGCGCGATGGATGTCCTGTGTATAGCCTCAGACTTGTTTCGTTCCCTGTTAGCTTTTAGGATAAACAAGAGCTCCCCAGAGAAGTACAATCGCTAAATGGCAAACGAGAGTCCACAAGGCATTTCCTGTTCAGAGCAGCATCCACAGTTATAGCTGTCTAAGGTCCCGTTTCAAAGTGACTATACACCGCCCGAGTTCAGATCTGTTCCATTGCGTGCAGCAGACTCTGCTGAGCGGAGCGGGACAGACAGAAACAGGGAGGTGGAAGAGGGAGGATGAGAGGGAGGAGGAAGGCGGGAGGGAGCGTTGTAAGGAGTTCACTCATGCACAGGACCTTATGTGCAATGTTAGAGGGGGCTTGGTCTGGCGGTTCATGGGAAAATCTGAGCAGTAAAAATAACAGCAGCGATGATGCCAGTGTCTGTCAGGCATTAAACAATTAGACCAAAATAGTTAAATCGTGCAATATTCAGTTTAGAACAGCTGATTATGCACATAAGTTACTATTAATCACCCAGTGTAAACTGAGATGTTTTGTAGTAATATTTAAGACCTTATTGCATCAGGGCTGTGTTAGTATAGTCATGGATGAAAATAGACTTTTGGCAATTACTATTGTAGGAGAATTTTTTTTCATATGAAAGCAGCAAGTGTGAGGGGAGGTTTGGTTTAGCTGCTTTTCTTTGAGCAGTAGCTGGATAATCAAACCATTCAGGTCCAATAATTCAGCCCCTGGTGACTTAAATTGCTTTAAGACAGAGGGAGTTACAAAAAGTGGGAGTAGTGGTGCCAATTCCATGGACCCACAGCTGGTGAAAAATCCCAGTAAGATTATTGTGAGATTATTAGAGGAAGGGTGGGCACAAAAAAATGTCCTGGGAGGCCAGAGCTCCCTGAATACCGTCAGGGCTGGTGTAAGCGTTTGCAACAATGAAAAAAACAGCACATTACCTGCACTTAAAAGTGATACCCTGGACTGTATTTCTACTGCCCTTTGCAGTCATCACATAACTGAGCACTAAGATGTTTCACGAGCTGTTGTTTTTTTTATTTATTGAGATAGCTATCAAGGGGCTTCAGTGCCCTGGTTAGTTTGTGAGTCCCCTGTACAGAGGCTGGTTCTTGACGTGAGCGAAACACATGTGGCTCCTTTACTGCATGTCACTCTCTGTCCAGTTTCTGACTCTATCCACTGTCCTGTCTTTCCACTAAATTCATAGATTCATTATCAGTGATTTGACATTTTAGAAGAACTTTACAAAAGCTTCAATTTCAACATGCTGTCAGCCAGAGAAAAAAGTTCCATACATCCAAGAGAACCCTTCAGATGTTTGTGAATGCAATTATTTCTTCAACTACTTTGATCTTAATTCTAAAAAAAATGCTGATGAGTTAAATTGTTTTAGCTGTGACCAATGTTTATTTCAATATTTCTTAATTTCCATTTCTGCTTGAATTCTTTTCTGCATCATCTTTTTTTTTGCAGAACACCATTGTTTGGATGTGTGCTCGTAGTAATGTCATCACTGTATGTGCCGCTTTGGGATAGGAACTCAAATACAATACAATACAAATAATTAGGTAACATTAAGCAACACCATAAATCATGCATACATGAATGTGTTTTTAGATCTGAGTACTACACTTTGGACGACTTTGCTTGTCTGTGCCTTCAAGCATTGCTACAGATACTGTGCATATCCACAACAAATCTGTTTGATATTGTGGTTTCGTTTTGGTTAGTGCAAAACATTTTGGTAGTGTTTATGGAAAGATAATGATTTTGGTTAGATTGATGATAGGGTTAGCGGGCCTTTTGCATCCTCGCTAAAAATATTAAACCTCTGTGTTTTGTTTTGGACTAACAGTGTTTTTTAAGATAAAATACATTATTGGTCGGAAAAAGGAAATGAACAATATTCTCCTGTGTCAAAATTCCGTGTTTGGTCGACCAATCTCAGCCAGTGAGGTGAAGGAATTAGTCTCTTTTGAAAGTGTAATATTATTGACTCCATTGCAGGTTGTTAACACTATATTTGTTTGTTGGACACTTGCTGTTAAAGATTTCTTAAAGAATGTTTACGAAACTTTTCACAACATGTATAAAACAACAGTATTCAGTTTACCTCAACTGATTTTTTAGCTACAGTCATCATCATCAAACCCACTGGTCTTAACACTTGTGGCTACAACCGTGACAAACGCTTGAAACCAATGAAGAAGAAAAAAAAACCTTTAGATCCTTAAATACATGTGCATACAGCACAGTGACACCTAGTGTCTTGTATGATGTCCGCTTTTTGTTTTCTTTGTTAGAATTCAATTTTCTGACTTTTTTTTTTTTTTTTAAATACTCGTAGTTCTTTGCCCTGCAATTTTCTACCATATTCGTTACATGGAAACAGTTGTTGCCAGGGTATGTCCACTGCACCCACACACTTAAACACAAACACACCTGCATGTGTATCCATTTCTTCAATCACTGAGAAACAAGCCAACAGTAAGCTTCTCCATTTCAGTGTGTAAATATTATGAGCGTGTATATACAAGGTAGTACAAACATGAAGATCATTTTATCATCTAGCATGCAGAAAGCGCTACTTACTGTACAATACCATACAATATATCCTGTTGTAGTCGTCCACATAATATCATTACACAAACATAAAGACGACATGTGAAACACTTTAAACGAACAGGAAGACGTGCATATGTAGACAGGGATCTCAGGAACTCCCAGTGAATGAGACAGTTTACAGGAGTCTTTCCTGTCTTCAACCCTGCAGATATCTCAGACTGAGACTCAGGAAGACCCTGATTAGTTTCCATGTACTTCCTCCCTACAACATACCCCAACCCCACCTATCTCCCTCTCCCCCCATTCTTCATCCTCTGACACACCCCAGCCCACTCACATGTTTATTTTTCTTAGTGTGAACAATGTATAGAGAGTGTTCAAGTGGCTCTCTGTGTTTTCATATTTTCTTTTCTTTTACCTCTACACAGTTTCCTCCATCATGCTGACATACTATATTCCTCTATTTATCATGGTGGTCTATCCTAATGCGTTTTTCTTCTTCTGTCCACTTTAAATCTCATATGTATCCAGACACAAACAGAGCATTTGGAGCATACAAGGCTTTCAGGGTAATGAGTCAGAGCATTGTCTATCAATATAGCAAATGCTGTTTTTGAACATTATCTATGTATTCTCCAATCATTGAAGCCTTTCTGAGTTGCTTTTTGTGGTGGATGTAATGAAGACGCACCGTGTATGCCAGGCCTAGTAAATCCCTTTAAGTGAAGGAAATTAGCTTTGGTCAAAGACAATATTTGTTGCAGACTGAGTCAGTCATTGAGTCATGTCAAAAGCTAAGCAGGAGACTATCTTTGCTCAACAACAACCCTTCCCCTAGTGAAAGCTTTTAACAGTTAGCATCTCAGGAATCTGTAATGTATACAAAGAGGATAGTGCTTGTGCGTAAAGGTGGATGACTGCTAGCAATAAACATGTACTTTGTATGGTAATGTCTGTTGATCGTATACCTGGAAATTTGAAACTATTTTTAACTCATAAATATTGACAGAATATATATATATAACATTTTCTATTTTCAGCAAAAACATTAAGCTAAACGTACCATCCTAGCATGTCCAGGTGCTTTCTGATCCTCAATGCCCGTGTGTAACTGAGTTTTCTGCTATAAATCTCGACTCTCTGGGCTAAAGCTGTTATCACCCTGATAACAACTTCAGGAGTTATTTTCCCAGACTTGGCAAAGCTTCTCAATAACCACTGTGCTCAGAACAGTTTTCACAGACTACAAATAATAAGACTGACTTTTACACCTTCAAGAACCAAATTATAATTACTTTTTTTCCTACAATTTATTAGTGTAATGAAGCCTATAAATAACAACTCCCTTGCATGTTTTGCCAATAAAGCTGGTTCTGATTCTGATCACCAGTTTAGACAACCAGAGAGTACAGATGTCAACTCTGCTCTCTATATTTGTCTCTTCAGTCAGTAACATTATTTATTACAGGACAAAGAAAGCATATCATTGCTATGTAAGGGCATGTTGCCTCTATAGTGTATCCTGAATTTGGCCTCTGTTTTTTCACCTCATAGTCACAGCAAAGGCAGCAAATGTTTAAGATAAGACTTGTTTCTCATGGTTATGCTGCTTTTGATGTGATAGCAGCATGGGTGGCTGCCAGCGTGACTTAACGATCCCACCAGGGTTGAACTTCAGGAAAAAAGAAAATCGTCTGTCAGCTCAGCGTGAGAGAAAGCAGATCCATCCTCAGTGATTTCTGTTTGATGAGAATAGCTTCTGACTTTGTTTTGAACTCGAACATTGACCAGAACAAGAAGGCAAATAGAAATATCTAGAGTTTAACTTTCATATGGCCCACACTCGTTTTCCTCTGTTCTCTTTCTTTTCTTATGGTTGTTCTTTGAGACTTGATGTGACTATGACAAGTGTTTGGAGTCATCAACAAACAGGAAATGCCTCATAATAATAAGCAGATGGAAACCAATGTGATAAGTGTGTCTGCGTTTTATTTCCTGTGTAGGCGAGGCTTGTCTCTAATCATTAAATTGTAAATTCTAAAAACTGTACCACAGCGCAGGTCTTCTGAACAATTAAATAGCTACTTTTTGCGATCGTCACTTTTGGGTACTTTTGTGCTAACTGTTACAAATAAATGGGTAATGTTTTTTCTCACGTATTTATCCATACAAAAGCTTTCTATGAAATATCTTTGTGAAGTGTTATTTCAAGATGTCAGAAGTCGAATGATTTAAAGATAAAAAATGCCAGTTTAAATTTGAACTAGGTACTTTTGTGCCAAATCCCAAATTCACGCCAGTGATATGTCTACTCCGGAACATGTGCATAGAAATCAGCCCATTATCTTCAAAGACATCCTTAAATCCCTCAAGGCAGGCAAAAGACAAGAAGCTGACACATGTGGGCAGCAATTAGTCGTCTCTTCAGACTCCTCCTCACTAGTGCTCCCTCTTCCTCTATGTTGCTGACAGGACCTGGATCTTCCCTTCACTCTTCAGAGGGTCTCGACCCTTTGACTTTGTCAACACCAAGTCAGAGTGTAGGTTACAGGATGGTCACTGCCTCTCTGTCTCCCACAGGCACACCAGACACTTCTGCCCTCTATTATAACAGTGGGGAATCCTTGTTCTCCTTTCACTTTTTTAATGCTTCAAGCATTACCCTGAAATTCTTTGACATGCAGTATTATGTATTTGGCACACATATTTGCATAGTTTGTCTAATTTGCATAGAAGCTTTAGTCTGACCGTGGTAAGACGTTCTGGCGAACTTTTCTCTCCAGCCAAGACTTGTATTGCCTTTGTTTATAGTCCAATTTGAGAAGCCAGAACAGTGAGTGTTGGAGATCAACATCATCAACATGAGTTGTTAGATGTTATTGCATGCAGATGTTCGTTTTAAGAATTAAAGTTAAATCATTGTCAAATGCCTGCCAATGGCGACATTGCATTACGCTGCAAAAGAGTAGAAGGCAAAGCCAGCGGACTTGAGATATAAAACTGTTTATTTGAAACATTGCAGGGCACTCAATCTGCTTTTTTTCTGTCGATCAGTCAGACCCCTATTTCTTCAAATTGGAATGAAGTAAATCTCAAAATTGCTGGATGGCCTGGCAAGTTATTTTGTAACAGCAATCACTGTTTTCAGAGGATATCCTTATTATACCCTGATTATTCCCCATGAAGTTGTGAAATGGCTCAACATGGATGGATTGGCATGAACTTGATGGAAACATGTATGGTACCCTGATGACGCCTCGTGGCTTTCTATAAACACTTTTTAAATTCTTTTTCCATAAACTTTTAAAATATACATTCCCACCAGCCATATCTTTGAAGATGCTACAGTCTGATGGCTTCAAGCTAAACACAACTTCAGCAAAGGCTTGTTCCATGTTAGCATGCTAAAATGAGCATTTAGCTCAAAGTTGTTTTTTTTATGGTTGTATGACATGACAAAAATCAAAGAGGGAAACAGTGAAATTATTCTATATTTCACATCTGTCTGTCGATATCTTCATTGTCATGATGATAGCATGCTAAAATTAGCATTAAGCTTGAAGCACAGCTATACTTGAGTAGAAGCACACAAAGCTCAAGATATTTATTCATATGTCCTGCATCCCCTTACTGGAACGAGCAACATTGTTGTGGAAATAGAGTCAAAAGTTGGAGGAAGCCGTTACGTCTGTGACAAAACGGTTGTATGACTGTGGCCGCCCAACAATGACTGGAATGTGACTTCTGTCAAAGTTTGTCCCCGGACCCTTGTGTCAGTTTAAAGGATATTGGTTGGGACTTTGCTCAGTATAGAAGGATTGTTTTAATAATGAATTGCCAAAACTGAGCTCAAGTCACTCCCTGCAGGCAGTTTAAAACCAATTTTCGTTTCTAAAAGTTACAGCATGCAACCTTTGGTACCATGAGAATCAGTCATTGAGGAATGGACTGCATTAATGACTTTCTCTTCTGTCCCAATGAACAGGCGTCCTCCAGAGTACATCAATAAGAATGTAGCTAAGACATGTGCACACACACGCACAGTTGTTTGCAGCATGTGACATCACATTCTTGGCATATCACACAGCCATTGTGATTGGAGGATATCATATTCTGCTCAGAGGGCAGTCAATTCTTGGCATGACATCTGACATGTCAGGATGGTTGACATAGGGTGTGCATGGACTGCCAAACTTGACTCCATAAGTTAAGTTCACGAAAGGAAAAGGCTATGGATGGTTCAGTTTTCTGAACTACAGTATTAAAAAACTGGACTTAAGTCATTGTCTTTTCAAGTAATAGACAATGGCTTTACAAAGATCCTCCACAGCCTGAATTTGCTTCCCTTCCAAAAATGGTTTATTCATATTTCAGAGACAACCAAAAATTAATCACAAAGAAACATTCTTCACAAATATTAAGTAGAGTCGTAGCAGTTCATGTTTTTTCCCTGTAATGGTCTCTCTGTTGATATGACGACTGTTTAAATTGTAAAAAGGCATGCTCTTATTACATTTTTCTTTGGAAACTCAGACAGTGTATCCAAGTGAAAGCAAAAGGAAGAAATGTTTTTAAATTGGCCTCCACAGGTGGTAAACCTGAACACTATCAAAAAAATATTCCTAACACACTTCAACATATGCAGCGATGAAAAACAACGAACAAGAGATTCCGATGCAGCTGGAAGAAAAGTTACAGTTTGCCTGGGGGGTCTTTCACCTTTTGTTTATGAATCCTCTTGTCATAACTGTGAGGAAGTTAATTTGTGACAGATTTAGTTTTGGTGACATGTCTCCTGCTGTGAATATGAATTAAGAGGGCACACAAGCTCCAGTTCAGGTCCTCAGAGGGTCAAACCTCCTCATGTAGAAGCTGTGCTACTCAGCGGGAATATCATGTGTGTTTGACCCGTCCACACTCTGCCTCCCCTTCAGTTACCACGCGATGATTAAGACCTTAAGGTCTCTGTGCCTCCTCATCATGTTCACTTTTCACTTGACTTTTTCGACCACAAATGCCGTGTTTTGTGGTTGGCCTTTGACCATAAATTGGGAACAGCGGAGTCATCTGGTCAGAATTATTAGCTGGAATTGGCTAATCGAGGTATAATGTGGTTATTTTCCTGACTTGAGGTAGTTTTACATTGTTTTCAATGCTTCAATAAGTATATAGCATTTTAAAAGAATTAAAATGTAGAACATAATGTTAAAAAATATTTCATTATGTGTAAAAAGTCCAGCATTTTAGGTCTTTTGAGAGTACAGAGGTAACAAAACTTAAACAATCAAAAGATTCTTTTTTTTATGGGGAAATGCATTTCCCTTGATAGCGTTTACATAAAATACACTTTTTGTTATTGCAGTGTCAACCTGTAGATAAAATAAACCTGCAAATGACCTTGGAGAAGGCGAAATCCATTATATGAAATGTAGATACACCTTTCAAATAAGCTAATCGAGTAAGAAAATATATTATTCCCACAAACGTATGGTGGATTAAAGGCATAAAGTAGCGATAATTGGAAACACAAAAATAAAGTTCAAGTACCTCAAATTAACAGTACTTGCATAAATCAACATCAGTGTCTCCTTTGCCTGGACTTGGACAGGGGTGTCTTGAGTACTTCATCACTTCTCCTGAGAAAATAAACTTCATGTTCACTCTAAGGTCAGCTGCAGGTTCATCAGCTGTTCCGGGTCTCTACACGCTAATCAGAAATCTCCGGACTGAACAATGTTGGTCTGCTGTCAACTCTTTAGTTTCTATCACACTAACAAAGGGAGGTTTTATTTAATGTTCATGTTAATGGACGGCTGCATGTTGACTTTCTCTCGTGTGTAATGAAGTTCTGTGTGTACGTGAAATGACACACAAGGTCAAATGTGTGTCTCTGTGTGTATGTGTGTTTTGTACAGCTGGGTTTGAGAACCTCTGGAGGGGTCTCATTGTTAAAGGCTTCCTGTAGAAGTCTAGCAGGGAGAACAGAGGAAAGGGAGGATCAAAACCAAAAACAAGAAATCTGGAGGCTCAATAGAAAAACAGCATTTTAATTTTGTTGGTTACAGAACGATGTTTAGTTTTCTTATCATACAAAAGAAGGGCTCCAAGGTCACATATCTAGCCTTACAAACACAGTCTTTTTTGATGAGCCAGACAGGTGCATGTATAACTGATATCTGAGGAACAACTTACAAAGCTTACTTATAAATCAATAAGAAATTACTTTGCCCTTAAAAAGTTGAAAAACGGGTACTAAATGCTGGTAAATTCTTTTTTACGGTAGATGTTCTATCCTCATAATATACTTAAAATGCTTCCATTTAGTCATGGCCTTTAAGAGAAAAGAGTAACAATAAGGAAAAATTGCCTAACCAGTATTCACCATAAAGGTTCTTCTACAGGGCATGGAAGTGTCACATCCATTTTTAGCTTGCAGCGGAAACAAGTTTTGTATTCAACAATGTCTTATAATCAGGTTGAAGGTAATATGGGGCAGCAGTTTATTCAATTGGAGACATGTTTGTGTCAAACTGGTGGCCATGAAGTCCAAGGTTCATTGTCTTTCAGCTCTTTTTTTGTCTACCTCTGGGTGAAAATCTGGCTCTGTAGCTACTTAACGCTTCATCGTGTTTGCAAGCAAGTCGCCATCTGTGCACGTCAGTCGTTTGATGCTAAGCAGGTATTTTTATGGTCACTGTATCTGAAACTCTATACGATTCTCTATAAAGAGGCTTTTATTGTAGTGAGTGAGCTCAGCAGCACATCAACAAAAAATACTGGTGGACTTTACTCGCAATCTATCTGGGCGCTTCCAGTATAATGACATCACTGCAGTTGCACCCTGAGCCTGCTTCTCTTCTCTGTCCATAATTTTCTTTGCACTCAATGCATGTTGATACTGCTCTGTTTGTGACCATGTAGTGTAGCACATACTACTTTTAACACTACAAGTCCACTAGGTTTAGTCATTCTCACTCATAATTCAGACAGCGCTACAAAATAGAAAATCCCACATGTACAACATAAGTAGTGTGTAATTTTGGACACAATGAGAAACAATGAGAAAGAACTGTACATTGTAGGGCTTAAATACAATAAAAGCAGAGAGACTGAACCAAAAGTTGCAAGCCAGCCAGCCAAACAATGAGTTAGTACTCACTTTAAAGGGTTGTGGATTGCAGTGATAAATGTCTGTACAGTTCATTAAGATCCCAGGGTAACATATTCCCCTACTTTCATTTGATACTGACATTGATTATAGCCACTTTAAAAAAGTGTAGCCAATCAAACTGCAATTGAATCAAGCCACATTTAGAGCAATAATAACAGATTTTAACAAGATTTTTCCAGCAAGTTCAAGTTCATCTCTCCAGTGTTGTGATTTCTGTTTGTGGCTGATTCTGAGACAATGACTTCATTCAGCCAAACGCACGTGATAAACAACTTCCTCAGCCCATTGACTGATCTTTGTCCCAGATAGGAAACTTTCAATACGTGTATTCATGTCTGTGCTGTGAAGTGAAATCAAGTAAAATCACCCTTTGCTCTATCACATTATATGATGTTGTCGATGTATTGCCTCATTGTTGTGTTTATTATTCATGTCACTGTGAATAGGGCGAAGTCACAGCACTTCCCGTAATTGTTCAGCGTTGGCGCAGATGTGTAAATGGGCATCAATTGGCTTTTTTTGTTCACCTTGTGATTTTTGTTCTTAACTGTAAGGAACAGCCTTATTAGGCCCACCTGGCCTCCAAGCTGGCATGTCCTTGGGGCGTGCTGCTATCATATTTGCAGCATGAATTGCACCAAGCTTCTGTTTCACACTCATTTAAAACTGAGAAATAATATCAGCTGAGGAAAATTTTGCAGATGTGACCTTTGATTCTCCAATTATTCACATAGAGTTTGGCCGATCTTATTTCTCAGTATTCTAACAAGCTGCAAGAAAACTGATAGGATATTCATATTTCGAGCAATCTTCATGTGATCCCAAAATTGAGATTCTGCTTTTTCTCAACCTTCTGGTATCCATTGGGGCTTTGGAATATCACAAGCTATTAAACATAATTATATTTTCTCAGCTATTATTCTCCAGTGACATGTTCTGTAGCAGCCAATTGAACGATTCTGTATTTCACTTACAGCAGTGCAATGGTAAGTGACTCTCATAGTTCTCTCAGTGGGGGTGTTGTCTTTTAAAGAGTGTGCGCATGTGTGTATGCGAGTGTGTTCATGAGCATTTATATAGACGGGGGCACAGAGGGTCAACTCCTTGCCCACTCCAGAGACAGGAAATGGCTCCAATATGGGCCTGAGTGTGGCCTCATACAAAGCTCTGGGGAGTGATTTAGGCATCTTGTCAGGACCAGAGCTGCAGGATCAGTGAGCAAAAATGTAGAAAGTGAAAAATACAGATGTTTAGTTTGGACCATTTGAAACCATAGATCTCTGCTGGGCTTCACAGGGACCCTAAGGTTTATTAATAGTGTCAGTGGGGGCGACAAACAATGAGCCGATCCATCATGAAACATTGACATCCAGTATAATTATTACATTTAAAATAATTGGGACATATTAATGGATGGGATTTTAATTTCTGCTTATTGTTATGCATTTAATAGACATTACATTTGAATCTATAAATGTTTATTTTGTTGTTTAGTCTGATGAAATGAGTATTGAAAAATGAAATCTCCCTGTCCATCTCACTGTACACTGACTGTAGCATGAGGAGATTTATTTGACTATTCCAGGCCCAACACGCTCTGACGCTTATACATCTTGTCATCTTGGACTGTGTGCAAGTATTCTACTTAGATGGTCAGGGAGTGGGACAACCATCTCTCGGCTGTGATGGTCGCAGAGATAGTTGTTTACACAGAGCATATTTCCGACCGTCTGTGGAATCATCTCCTCAAGGAATTTTTAGGGCCACACTTATGGGCTCCTTAACGTCAGTGGAAGAGACCGTGTTTGTAACTTTGCAGGCGGTTTGTGAGGTGTTCTGACTTTCTTGGTCGAGTTTATTAGGGAAGAACAAAAAAGAGATGATTGTGTGCTGAAAATAAAGACTTAATTTAATTATAAAATGCTGCGTTAATGGAGAAGTAATACATGTCTTTGCTCAACAGTGGTTTAATATAATATAATAATATAAGCAATATAGTATTTGATTTGAAGCTCCTATGTCGACGCTGCCTCATTTTAGAGGGGAATATTAGTCTTTTCTGCTTCGTATAGACAGTTACATTTGAAAGTTAATCATAAATAAAGAATGTATTTAAATACTTCTGGAAAGAAATAAAATGTGAAGTAATGTTCAAATTAGCTTAAAGAAACCAAATGGTAGCCAGTCATCCACCCATAAATCTATCAAGCCATCCATCCATCCACAATACTTTTTACTTTTGTTACTTTCTGAACATTGTTGTTCTGTTACTAGCAGGTGAAATACTGGAGCGCCCCTTCACAGATTTCTTCTCTGTCAATGTTTTACAGCTGGCGGCTCCCCTGATGCAACAGACCATACAAGGATGGCTACGTCTCCAGAGTACAGTAGGGGGACTCCTCTTCATAGATTGAGTGCAGGAGCAGTGCTCACAGCAGCAACACTCAAACATATCTTCAATAGCAGGATCATGAACAACACTGAGCTGTGAGGACAGGCTGTCAAATGACTCCTGGAATGTGTAGGTCGTATCTAACGTGTAGCTCTTTTGAGCAGTATTGCGTTTATAGTATTGTGTGGAATGGCATGACATATTGTTGTTTGAGAGAATGCTTGCTTAGCTAATGCTTTGATGGAAATATATGATCACACATCATCTGTTATAGTTGATCTTCCTACTGTTCAGCCTTCAGGAACTACAGACTAAATAATCCCTGAATCCTTTGCGTCCTGAGCAGTCCTTCTGATAAAACAAGTTGACTGACATGAGGAGAGGACTGCAGTGAATGAGATGGAAGTGGAGTGAGGTCAAGTGGAGGACATTTCGGACATCATCATCAACAACAATGGACGTATGCCAGTAACAAAGTGCTCCTTTAATAAGTGACATTAAGAAGCTGCAAAGAGATGCCTGAGCTATACGGATGACAGTAAAATCTAGTTATATGACAAAGTCAGAATTAACGCAGTTGTAATGTAAAGTTATGTCAGCATTAAAGAGCTAATATTTGATGTAAGTCTGTCTCTGGAAAAAAAAAATACCTTTCAGTTGTTGCAATACATGCTCTACAAATGACAAGGAGACTACATTCATGTTTCGAATGAGCGTCTGTTTTCCTATACAGAAGAGGAGAGAAAAAGGATCATCAGATAAGTCATGTTTCCTGAATGCAGTCTGCCACCTTGTGCCCAGCAACCTCAATTACACTGTGTATTTAGAATATGGTTTGTCTGAATAAGAACTACTAGTGATAATGTATATCTTTTAGTCTCTGAATATGTATCTGACTAATTCTTTTACATTGTAATTTATTAAAGTGGCTGTGGTATAACACTAAAGGACTGATGTTGATATTCATTATAAAAGTCCAAAGGAGAGTAAATTCATGGTGGAGGGCAACAAGGGGGGTATTGTTGAATTGCAAGAAGAAGCCCCGTGAACCCCATTTATAGATGTAGTTATCAAAGGCTCTTGCTTATGGGCACCTCGGTAGCTGCAAAATGGTCTTTTTTTGTAGCTTTGGTGAAATATTCATTTATTTATTCTTAGTTTATAACATGCTCAACAACTGTATTTTAGAGGGGTTTTTTTATTTATCGATCAGTATTCCCATTTTGTAAATATCTTGCTTTATTGAAAGTAGTCATATTATTTCATGGGTCTATGAATTGTTAAACCATCTGAAAAATGGGTAAAGGTCTAAGTTGAACAAATTTATTTTAGCATACGCCTTCGTGTGTGTGTTGAACTTTGATGTATTTCTAATGACCCTGAATGCAACAGGCGTGATGCGTTCAACGTTCCGGTCAAACCACAATCGACGTCACTGCCACCATGTTGGATCAGGAAGTGGGTAGAGTCGGAGCAGGAATCCTGAGCCGAGTTTAACGGAAAAACGACCGTCTCTCTTATCCGATCGGGTCAACCATTTCACTTTTCTCACCTTTAGAAATCCAGGTTGCATGCTGCGCAGCTCTCTGGCTGGTCGAGGTAGGCGCTCTTCCAAGCATTTGATCGTTTCGCGACACCAGCCATGTCCGGGATCACGCACAGATCCTCGGGCCTCGTTCAGCGGAGGACCGAGGCCATTCGCAGCGCCGCCGCCGCCGACAAGGAGAGGGAGTCCGACGGGGAGGAAGACGAGGTGCGCCGCGGGGAGGATGACGACGACGACAAGGGGGACTCGAAGGAAACGAGGCTCACACTGATGGAGGAAGTGTTGCTGCTGGGCCTCAAGGACCGAGAGGTGAGGACTGTTTTTGTTTTTTAAAATCTGTAATCTTACTCGGTGTATTCAACATTTGTTAAGATGTTAACGTCGCTTCAACAGCCGTGTTTGAAAACGTCAAGTTTAGTGTTACCAACTGAAGTAAAGTATCGACATTATCCGTTTAAACAGCTACTGAAAGCATAATTTGAAGTTAAGGTTACGCTTATTAGTTGTTTGTAGACATGTCACCAAAACACCGTGCTAACATATTACACATAAGCTGCATTTTGTTGTTGTTTGTAAATCGCCAAACGAGCAATGATCCCAAGTTAAGCTAATTATTGTATTTACTTTCTACGTGGCTCTCGTAGCTGTCTCGTTACCTGAGCAGTTTTTTTTTTTTTTTTTTTTTAAGGCAGCGACACAACTCCAGCCATGTCTGAAAACATGAATATCAACACGTCAGCTAAGCTAACAAACGCTGCACCTTGATTGTTCCTTCCTCCTCAGGGCTACACGTCTTTCTGGAACGACTGTATTTCTTCCGGCCTTCGAGGCTGCATGCTGGTCGAACTGGCCCTCAGAGGGAGGCTGCAGCTGGAGGCCTGTGGTGTGAGGAGAAAAAGCCTGCTATCTAGGAAGGTGAGTGCTGATCAGTGTTCACATGCAGAAAAAGCTGTGTTTACATGCGTGATGCTCCTGTACATATATTTGAATGCCTCCTCATATAGTGTTAAACATAATTACAACAAAAATAATTGATGCTTTATTCAGAAACATACGATGCACATGCATTAATGGAGAATTAATCGCCCCTCGCACTCTTTGGGCTTGTGTGCCTTGCTCAAGGGCATCTGCAGTGCTCAGGAAGTGGCACTTCTCCAGCTACCAGACCAATTTCCAGACTTGGTGTGAGGGGACCTGAAGCGGCTCCCAACCTATAGACTGTCTGTTTACCCAAGAACACTAAGGACACAAGTTGGAAAGTAGCAGTAGCTCTACAGACTACGAAAAACGCTACTCTCTATGCAACACATTAGTTTCATGCTTTGTATTGAAACTATATAAAATAGCATTGTCCATTTGTCCCTATTAAATTATTCAATTCAAATTTTAGATGTGAACAGCAACTAAGAGTTGTGACCTTATACCATGTTACACAAACGGATCATAAGTATTTATCCATCTGGGTAAATTCAAGCTTAAAAATGTTCTTCTAATTACGTCATTTTGCATGAATTTTTTCAGTTGGAGTTTTTTTTTTAAATACATAATTTATTTGTGCCTCTTTGAGTATTTGGAAAAGCGCTATATAAAACTAATTTATTATGATTATTATTAATCCAACACCAAATTACCTTTTGTTCCTCAGAGGTTCGGAGTGCCCAAGTGTGGAACGTTACTTCATCGTCAATGTGTTGACAAAGCTTTAAGTTGTAATCTTGAAAAATGTACACTGTATGATGTGTTTCATACCTCAGAACTACTTCCTGCCAGTTTTTAGATTTTATGTGTGATATGACTATTGGTTCATCAACTTGGTTAGCCAGGTACCAAATGTTTAAGGTAAGGTTTTAAAATGATTCAAGACCTTTGACACCCTTTAGTCTTGTCTCTGTAAGAAAAAGCATGTCACACGGCTGGTTTTCTCACCCTTAGCGTTTTGCTTTATAGCATGTGTAGTAAGTCCTGTGCAAACAGGATGTGTATTAGGTGTAAGCTAGACGCATGCTGATGTTCAAACATGTCCCTATTTGTGTTTGCCCAGGTGATCTGCAAGTCGGATGCCCCGACAGGAGATGTGCTACTGGATGAGGCCTTGAAGCATGTAAAAGAAACCCAGCCTCCAGAGACTGTGCAGAGCTGGATAGAGCTGCTGAGTGGTGAGATAAGCTCTTAAGAGTTTGCTTACTTAACGATGCATTGTTTGATCTGTTGGACTAGGAAGTGACACATTTTCCTTTTGATAGTCTGTCTTGCCTTTACTCTTGATCAACATCTGATAACCTAATCTGCACAAATTCCTGTGTCATTCTGTCACACTGTATGGGTGTAAGTGGCAACACACTTTTGATTGGATACACATTAAAAGGATTAAGACTTTGTTTCGGTTAGTGTGGATAATGGCCTAAAAAGGATCTCATGTTGCCCTCAGGAGAGACCTGGAATCCCCTGAAACTACATTACCAGCTGAGAAATGTAAGAGAACGTCTGGCGAAAAACCTGGTTGAGAAAGGCGTCCTCACCACAGAGAAACAAAACTTCCTGCTCTTTGACATGACAACACATCCACTCACCAACAGTACCATTAAACAGGTAAGGAGCGGACATTTTCTGCTTTATAAGTAAGAGTAAAAAATCGGCTCAGCCTACTGTACCTAAAACAAAGTTCTGTATAACCAATAATATTATCTAAAGTTTTCAAACATGAGCATTGAGAATGAGGGTCACAGCCTCAGCTTTAACTGTCTGTGAGCTTGACCTGGACTTGCACAGTAATGGCGACAACAAATTCTGACAGGACAGGTTTACAGCTAACAAACTCCAAAATGAGGTAAAAATATTGTTTATAGTTTCTTACTTCCACAGTGGATGCATAGAGCTGCAAGAGAGTTTTTTAAAAATTATTTAGCTGGGGAGCTTATCATACATCCACAAAAAAATCAAACCGTCACTCACATCACTAGATCGGTGCTGAGTCGAAATAATACTATCGAGATTCAGATAGAGACTCGCAACAATATGGCTGCCAGATGCTTATTTATTTGCTATGTGTACTGAACACAACGTTTCCTGCGGCTTCTCGGCTCTTCTTCAGGTGAGCTCAATCGAGCTCGAAACATTGCACGTAGCAAATAAATAAGACAAGATAAGCAAAGAAGCATCCATAGTGTTGAAAGTCTTTATCTGCATCTCAGAGCTGATCATACAGAAAACATCACAAAATATCAAATCAAAACAGTCAAACACCTTTCCCCACATTATTCTGCAAATCTCTCTGCAGCTCAGTTAGTTGAATGAACCTCCAAATAAATATTCAGTGGTGTAAGCGTTTATTATCAGTATGAGTTTGGCAGATAGAAAAAGAGCTTGCTAGCTTTAGAACATCGATTATCGTATTAAGTTACATGTTAATGGCTCTTAAGTCAGCCAAACACAGAAGAGGATATGAGAAGATATTTTATCTGAGAATGGAGCTAAGCTTTTTTTTAATGCGATGCTGTACTAATTATCTGCCGATGCAAGTTGTTTTTATTCTACTTCTTAAGATATGTTCAATGTATACAAAACATATTTGTTGATGTGAATTTCACTAGCGCCTCGTCAAGAAAGTCCAGGACTCGGTCTTGGAGAAATGGGTCAACGATCCCAACCGCATGGACAAACGCATTCTGGCCCTGATTCTTCTGGCTCACTCATCCGACGTACTCGAGAACGCCTTCGCCCCCCTCCAAGACGAACAGTACGACCTGGGTATGAAGAGAGTCCACACTCTGCTGGAGCTGGAGCCTGAGAAGGAAAGCGCCAAGCCCAACGCTAACGAACTTATGTGGGCCGTTGTGGCTGCGTTTACTAAATGAAAACATGTCATTTATTGGACTGAAAGATCTGGCTATGGTCTGTGTTATTTAATCGGTTGAAGGACTTCACTTAATGATGCAGACTTCACTCTAATGAGACAATCTATTTTTGGATGGGGAGCCTGTTTGTACATCTATTCTGGATGACATATTTTGGTGGTAGTCCATATTAACCCAGTGCAATCTGATCGGTGGTGGGTTTCACCAAGTAACATTCGGCTGGTTGGAGCGATCTCTTGATTTAAAAAAAAAAAAGAAAAGAAAAGAAAAAGAAAAAAGACTGACATCTATCATAAGGGGAAAAACCTGCCACTGGCATCGGTATACATATAAACAGATGGTCTTCTGTTACTGTGCACAACATATAAGAACAAAGCTGGTTTCAGCAGCAGTCATGGTGGATATGAAGATTTCTGACTGGGGCCAAGTTTCTCTTCAACTATAAGGAAACATCTCTTCATCACTACAAGATCAGGCCAGATCCCCATGTTGGTCTCCATACTGTCCTCTCACGCTTATGCAAGGTTACACGATAGCGAATCACATTGCTAACGATGCCTCTTTGTACTCTGCTTTCACCTTTTCATTCCCATGTGTATTGGGACTGCAAACATGGTGTTACTGTAAGAATAGATTACCTGATGGTGGCTAGAGTCTGTCTTTTTTCCTCATGACATTTTGAGGAGGAAAGACAGAATGCACAACTTTGTTTGCTGGGTAATTTGGGCTTTTCTATCTCTTTCACCAAATGAAGACAATAAACCTTTAGTCTGAAAAAAAGAAAAGTCACATTTATTTTCTGCAAAGGGTCCACTGCTATTTATGGACTAAGACCAGTCTTCCATTTGTATTTATGTTGCTTGTCGATGCTTGGAGTAGATGCCATTTATCAACTATTTTGCACAGTCAGTAGCCGTGTAGATAGGTCGTAGATCATATTTAGCATACATGGTTAAGGAAAAAAAAAGACCTCATTTATTTTGTCTACAGCTATTGAGCTTTATCTTAAAATCATTCCTCTGGATATATATTTAAAAAAAGCGTCTACTTGTATTTTTATGGTTGAGTTCTTATGGAAAGATACAGGAAAAGCAGCAGCTGTTAAAAACTTTTTGATTTAGATCGCTGTTAAGATGGTTCTTCTTAAGATCAGCTGAGAAATGTTAGCCACTTGTGCTAGTTTCAGTTCAGAAAAGTGTCTAGTAACCCAAATTTAAAAAAGACAATACTAATCGTAGCCTTGCAGGTGGTTTGGATTTCATTTAGCTTTGTGTCAGAGAGATGTTTTATTTTTCGAGGCTCATCAGCTGTAAAAGAAAAATATCTGAAGCCACATCGCTCCCTGGAGTTTCTGTGATTAACCCATACACTTTCTGTCAATGTTTTCATTTGGAACTACTTTTTTGTTGAAGATTTCACCCTTATGAAAGCTAAATGAATCATTCGAGACAAGGGAGACAACGTTTTGTGAAAAATGAGTGAATTAGCGCCTTAAGTTTACCTTTTGCAATATTTGTCACCCTTTGTGTGTCATGTCAAAACAAGATGTTTATCCCAATCTCATACGTTTTATTGATCCATCTACACAGACTATTGGAGGGTTACTTGTGCCCCAGATTAATCCTCTGTTAAAGACTGAAACTGTTCTACACCATGCAATCTATTGGATATAAAATCAGGATTGTAATTGTCTTTCTGGTCTGATGAGTGTGATCTTTGTATGAAGTTACATTATCTATGGTTTCATGGCATACTTATAGTTCTGTCTCTATTTTCTGCCTACAAAATACCAATGGGAATGAAGAAGTGTTGAGATGTTTACAGCAGAGAAACACCATGCATGCTATTGGTGGAGGGCCAGGTACTTGTGGATGTAGCTACAGAGAAAAGGCTTGTATGTAATTATTAGTCATTTTATGTGTACGATCTAAAGGAATTTAAAGAAAGGGATCTTCTCTATCCTCTATAATTCTGTATGCTTTTGTATTACCACACAAAATAAAGTAAGGATCCTTTAAGTGCCTGAATTTAGCACTGTTTTGCTCCTGTTTTTATTTAGTATATCATTTTCAGAATTTGCTGCATCTGTATCGTGTTTTTTTTTTTTCTTTTTCTTCTAATGAAATCATTAAATAGTCCCATATGCCATATAATATCATAAAAATCCCCCCCAGGTGATTAGTCCTGTATATCTTTTAGTTAAGATTAACACAAATACAAGTACATTGCTTCTGGGATCTGAAAGTTATGATGGCTGCACTTAAGAAAATATTTGTTGGAAAGATGGGCAACCAATAAAAAAAATAACAGTTTGAACTTTGGGAAGTAAGCAGGGCATGTGATGAGAATCAGAACTGATCATTTTTTGACTGACTTGAACCTATTACATTTGTTAAATGTCAGAATATATTGGTATTTGTCTGAAAGTGAAGGAAAAGCTCTCTGATAATTTGTCCCGCACACCCTCATTTTAACAGTGCTATGACAACGAAGAAGCCTTAAATGATAACCAAGGTTGATTAAATTATTGATTAAATAATTCATAGCTTGCAACAGCCTTTCTTACCCTTCACTTGAACTTCCTTTTAAACACAAAAATGTGAATTTATGAGTTATATTACTGGCATGGCCATGTGAAAAAAGAAATTGTTGATGGACAGATTATTCATTTGTTTGATCACCTTCCTGCCTGAATTTGGCTCAACTCTAATGTCTGCACACTTTTGTTGTTCTCCTTTGATCCTTGGTATTAAAAATGTAAAAGACCATTTGATTTTAGATTCTGCAAAGGTGAGGTCTGAAATGAGAACAATAGCCAACAAACTGTTTAAACTCATGGATCTTATGATGGTCATTGAGCCAGCTCATGATCAGTTTTTCAATTTTACTCCTGGAGTAGGCCTATATAGGTTTAATTTTAGCAAATGTTTTCCACTGTCACATGTTGTTTACTTTGTATTTTCACACCACGTTTATTGTCTCCTTTTTCTTTGTGTTTGTCATAACCTGACTGCAAGACAAATCTTCCCTACAGGGACAACAAAGTTGAAGTTCAGGTTCAAGTAAAAATGCAGATAGAGCAAGCAGCTCGTTAGCTTAGCCTAGCCTAGCACAAAGACTTAAATCAGCTGGCTCTATTCAAAGGTTGAAGAAGCTCTAACTAAACTGTATAACCACCTGTTTAATCTCTGCAGAGGTTTAAAGGGTCTTGCTTTGTCCCTGTTTCAAGCTTTTATGCTAAGCTAACCTGCTAACTGCTTTCAGCATTAAACTCTTAAATCAAACCCAATTATCCTAACATCAGTAGTTTAATCTGTACAAAAGTGTAAAAATGACTTCATTTGCTTCCCTGTATTAGCTTTATGCTTCGTTAAACTAAGCTAACCCATGACATTTTAACATCAGTCAACATGGTTATGTCTTAAGCTACCCTGATTTAGCTGTTAAAAGATTTTAACATATTTCCAAAATTATGAAACAGATACTGGATTGAAAGAATTGCAGTTATTTATTAACCATTCGTGAAATTCTTCCAAAGATAGAAAGAAAGAGTCTTAACTCTACCGTTCTTCAGTTCACATACATTAATTCAGAGAGGATAACATTCATATGTCTGTATATACAGTGAATACATTAGTATGTATAGAGCACATGTGACAGTCAGCACCTCTTAGCATGACTTCCATTCAGATGTTCCACTTTTGTCACCAATGGGTCCCAATTGGTTGATCAAAAACATCCCACACATCTGGCTTTCTTGGCAGCTTTAAATAAGCTGACCATGGACAGTTCACATCCAACATGTCCATCCAGGGGTTTCCACATGCATACATCCACCTTAAGAGCAGCACATTTTGCCAGTAATGAGTCAGTATCCAAGACTCTTCTGCTTTGGCTCTCATTGCCATTCAGTTTTGCCAAAATTCCTCTTCAAGTACTGTCAAGTCCTGTTAGATTTTTGTGACAGTCTTGTAGTTCTTGATTAGAATCTCCAGCAGCTTGTATTTCCAGTCTAGTATGTCTCCAATTCGACGTAGCTCATGTGCACAGGTATCAAGAGTTTCGGCAAAGTCTGTGGGCGAAAGAGAGACAAACTGAGTATCCATGTAATCACACAAGTATACATTTAGGAAGCTTGTACAAAAACATGCCAGATAAAATAAAATGTCCCTAAATACTCACCATGGCTAGCCATTTCTGTGACAACAATGCTTCTCAAAAGCAAGAAAAACATTTAAAGGTTCAGCTTTTCCTCCCCTTGGCGCTGTAAAAGCTCTGTAGTTGTTGTTTGACAAGAGGCAACAGGTTTGACCTATTGATAGCAGTGCCAGCTTAAATACTGCAGTGTGACGTAACTTCATGACTGAGGAATCCCCGAAGGCTACAGCCAAGTTCCTCCCACACTGAGGTAGACGTCTGTTCACAGAATTGTTTTCAGGCTCTTTTAATCAGGTGCGTTATGTAAAACGTGACCCTACGTACTTTACAATTGGTAAAACACAACAAGTAGGATTGCTGTACACAACTATACACACCATTACTGTTTGTGCCAAAGAGTTTGTGTTTGCACTGTAATGAAATTATACATGCAAATAGGAGCAGTTTAAGGACAGTAAAAGGGGTCATGTGAAGACATTACATTTTAGGTTTATGGAGCCTCATATATCCAACTATACATGAAAATATAAAATCATTATATTATAGTTATTTTGTCTAAAATCAAGTGTTTGATCAGACCTCACTCAACTCAGGTAGTTGACATTTCAAACAGCTCGTTTGACCCAGTAATTTAGTCCAGGATTCTGTAAAAAAAAAAAAAAAAAAAGGATCTGTGAGATGACTTAAACTGCTTCTTGCAGTCTGCTCTCAGATTGGGTCCTGTAGCATTGTTAAAAGATGTGTATGACATGATTTGTCTTTGCTTCGACATGCATTTTTGACATCATTGTTTTAATCCCTGACACATATATATTTTTTCTCATTCTGTTGTATCTGCTGCATTATTCACTCATGTTCACTGGAATTACGAAACAAAGCCTGCCTGTAACCTACAGGTATGGCTTTGAAAAATACAAAAAGAAAATTTCCAAACTAATATATCAGATTCTCTTCATTCAAAATATATAGATTTTTTTTAATTAGGTCACAATTAACTTGGCAGGAAGTTACAAACAAACACTAACCCAACTACAGTGTGTCATGTGAAGTAACATTTAAGCATGACAGACCACACTGAGTAGAGAGGAGTTTTTACCTCACACTTATATAATCCCATAAAGTTTTACTGTTTGTGTCAGTGTAAGACTTGGAACAGACAACAACAGTTCACAGAAGCATCAGTGGCTGATTTTGTGTCCTAATGGACCGATTGTGATAAGATATTCGGACATTTGGGTTGTTTTCTGAATGTAGGCCATGTAACACTAACATCATTTTAAAGATTATATAAACACGTAAAATGCTAAATAGCCAGCATGGCATGTGATCAGAGGGAAGTGTTTGTATAAAAACATGTTATATCACATGTGATATACAGTATGGAAAACCTTAGGCAATTCAAGAACAACATTTGTAGACAGAGTTTATTTGTCATCAGAGTGGCATTTCTTTAAGCAACACGGTGTCTAATTACATCAGACACAGCAGGGCCGTGACCGTAACCAACAGAAACTGAATTAAAGTGCTGTAATAGACTTATATTTAGCCTTTTGGTTCATTCAAAGTTTTCCAGAAAAGGGCCCGGGTCTGAATATTGTGCTCAGCACATGCATCACTAACATGTCTCAGCTTGCCTGCTGCTATCTCTTTCCATCTGCAGACACAAGGAAGTTCAGAGAAAATAACAGACAGGTGATCTGAAAGACACAGTCTGGACTGTTTGTTTGATGTAAGAAAACTGATTCATTGTGCATCAGAGAAGAGTGACACACTTACAAAAAGTTTGGGGGATTACAGGAAATTGAATACAGGAACTATATGACATATTAACAAGAAGAGGGATACCAAAACATAAGCATGACCTAGTTATTAAAACCTAAAAGAACTGTAGGGAAATTCAGACTATTTATAAGTACCAAATAATCCTGTTAAAAGTATTTAATTTAAAGTGATGTTTAATGTACTGAAGTGTAACTGGAAATGTGCCAAAAGCATCAAAGGTTGAATTACTTATTCAGAAAAATATGTTTTCTGAGTTGTATTGCAATATTTCTTTATCAATGCTCATGCAGTGCAATTTCAACATATGCCGAAAAGTTTAAGACAAGTAGTTCCTAAACCAATGATTCCCTGATCTAGACTTTGACAGTCCAATCAAAAGGATAAGATAATGAGGCTGAACTTTTCTCCAACTTTTGCTTTCCTTTAATTTATGAAGTAATATAACGTAAGTGGGTCATACATTAGATTAGATTTTATAGGTAATTTGATAATTGTAACTTTATAACAAAAATAGAGAGAAATAATATACTAGGACACACATTGAAAGCAGGATGACGAGGTGAAGATCTTATCATGATACACATATGAGGAGCAGTTCAGCTGTTAAATATTGTAAGAAGGGATAAAGGAAGGAAAATTAATGTATTCATGAATTTGCAACAACCAAATACACTGAATATAATACGTTTGTATGACAATAACAAAACATTAGTTTTTTTTACTCCTTTTCATGACACCATACAATACGTCACGATACACAACAGGAAATTATACAATACAACAGCATATGATACGAAATGACATGATACAACATGATGTGATGCAATATGACAAAACTGGAAATGATAGAATACAATACGACACAACATGAAATGGTACAATACAGCACAAAACGACATGATGTGATTTGATAGGACACAACACAATTTCATAGGAAACGATAGGACATGATACCATACAACATGAAATGGTATAATACAACATATTTCACATTATATTATAATAGCAACATACAAAAATCAATTCAGCACAGTATGTTATGATATGATATGTTACACTCTTTGACTTCTTGGGGAAATTTGTCTGCGACTCTTGCGCTGCATCCAATTAGCTGTAAAAAAACGCCTTAATACGAAGAAAAAATGTATGATAGTACGTCAGTTGGGGTTTTAATGTGCGTCAGCCGTCAACAATCTTAAATGAAACCATGTGCAATGCTGAAAGGGGGAAATATCTCTTCAGTTAAACTTCTAACAACACGTAGACTAACAAAATGTTGCAACAGGCCCCAACTACACTCACAGCTAAATACATTATTATTGCTCTCTGTTTGTATACAATTACAACAGCGTTTTTAATATAAAATCTATCTTACGTAGAGATTAAACTGAAGCTTTAAATTCCATGTTGGAGTGGAAAGAGGTGTACACTTGAAGAATTAAATTTATCAAAATGTAATATTTCAAGAAAAATCTAGTTAATCTAAATTGCAAATAAAGGTCACAAGGCTGCAGAGAACTGGGGCCTCTTCGCTGATAACAGATGTTATAAATCAGTGAGTCTTCTGTGCTTGACTTTTATTGCCACATGCTGACGCACTACGGAGAGAGAGAGAGACTGAGAGGCAGAGGGCTTATTCACTGTAATTGTACTCTGAACAGGCTTATCAGAGCTACAGTATACCTGCGCAGTTCAGTCATGTGCTTTACCTGTTTGTCAACACATCTGTGTGTTGTTGTTCTTCTGATGTTGTGAAATTATCTTACATAAAAGGAGGATGTGACCTCATGCCTCTTTCCGATGTTTGGAAGAGGAGCAGGTCAACAAAGGTTTCCATGCCTTTGGGGGAAAGAACATACTAATTATTAAGCATTAACTCTGATAGTCTCCAACACTTTACATGTAAGACGTGTTGGTTTCACCGGTTTGTCTGTTTGTCTGTCTTAAACAATCCTCTGATGCACACCCGTCGCTATCGAAGGGCCAAATGTTTATAAATACCGTTTGAATTCAGTGTATTTGTGCACATTCTCCTGCGTCACTATTGCGACACAGTTAGTAATGCAGACATGTTTGAGGGAAATTGTAAATAACATTAACATAACATGCATAATTTACCTCAACAGTGTCTCTGTCTCTCTGGATTACTTTGCATGCTAATTTTGTTTTGTAATGTAGCATCATAAACTGTAAATATTACCTATTTGCCTCAGTTGTGCCAGGCTGATCATTTCAGAGAAAATCATAAGGTTTCTTGACATAAGTGTTTAAACTCACAAAGTAAACTTTTGTGTTTTCTCTTCAACACTGTTGACCTCAGATTGAGGCCATGAGTGAACCACAGTTGTCTCTAAGAAACATAAGAATTCTGATGCAAGCTGACTGCAGCATTTTCCTTTTTCTGGGAAAAAAAACGATGATTCTGAACTCTAGAGACCCGTCCTCCTGAAAGAAAAATTAAAACTCTATCTTTTAAAGATAATGTCTCAATCACCAGCTCATTGTCTTGGGTTTGAATGAATATGTGTCTTTGGGTGTATAATTGTGTAACATTTGGAATACATTTTTCTCCGTTTTTTTTCTGCGATTTTTTTGTGATGGGAACTTCTTGGTATTACATTATATTCCCAATTTGTTATTAATCATACAGCTTTCTCTATAAATATTGGGGTTAGTTCAAAATAAAAAAACTTACATTTTTCTCATTGTTTATTTTTCTCCAGTCATTTCAGACCTTGTTACTTCACCTGACCTACAATGAACCATCATTCCCGATCACCTGACTGTCGAAACCTGCTATTCAACTCTTCCCACTTCCCTCATTATTACTGTGACATACTGTATGATGTCAAGTCATTGACACACATAATGTAGTATTATATAATTACAGAATTGAGGAAATTACGTAACGTTAAATTAAAGTGATGCGTGTCCACATTTTGTTGTTGTTGTTGTCCTGATTTCAAACTGGCCTACTAAACAAATCAACACATTATTGATGATATATGTAATATTCACAATGGATACGTTCTGCTTTCTTGTTAAAATAATACATTCTTTTTCATTTTTCCACAATCTTGTTTATGATTTAAAGGATTTATGTTAACTTTACTGTTTCCTTCCTCACAGGCACATACCATTAATGATGGAGCCTATTCATGTATGTATATGTATTTTAAAATGAGACATTTCTGTGATGTTTAACAGGCCTACAGATGCATAAGAACATTTTTAATGCGGGGCATGGAATTGAGTACATTTTAAATGTGGTAGTCAAGGCATCCTGCCTCTCATAAATGAATACTGTAATCTGAATACTGATTACTTCACAGAGAATAACACTCAACTCCAGGGGCGTCATGCAAGACAAAATTATGGGGGGCTAAATTAGAGTGGAGTCAAGGGCTCCTTTGCAGGATAAAATGGGAAGAATTATGTCATTTTCTGCATTTTAATACAAAGGCAAAATTGATATTATATCTCGATCAATCTGAAACCTGAGGTAAATCATGCGAAATTGCTAATTGTTAATTTTTTTACCAGCGTTTTTTTTTTAAAAATTTGTAATTAGATCTGTTCCATAAATTATCGTTACTACAAATTGCTTGATATATTAAGTTAAAAAAGGGGGGCTCTTTTTTTGTGAGGAACTTTGGTTTTGTGTTGATCTTGGCGACCCCCTTAGACAAAGTGGTAGACCTGGAACAGCGTCCTCCTGACACATAAAATAAATAACAGTGAGTCAGCAGCATGCTGTTGGTCACTTTGTCAATCCATCTTTTTCTTCATGGTAGTGTTTGCGCCGTTAGCTCAAAAGAGATATCAATTTTCCTGACTGTTTCCCAACAAGTTTAACTCTAATACCTGCCTGTTGCTCTTAACCATGTGCATACATCTATCGACCACTAGGGGGCAGCACGCTCAAACTGAACGTGAGCTGCACGGTTGACGTGAACTCCCCACGTGCTCAGTCCTTTTTATCAAGCAGAGTTGAATTGTCTCTGTCAGTCAGCTGTCTGACCTGTGAGCACACACCACAGTCCCTCAGCCTGTTCACACAACTATGAAAAACCTTCATTTTAAGGATTTCTTCTGGGTAAGTGTGTACTGGTGTGGTTTTAGATTTATTTTTAAAAAATTAGGTTAACGCTTAATCGCAGAATAATGTTATGCTGCGTCGCAAATTCTATCTAATGTATGATATTTTCTGCAAAATCTCCATTTCACTTTCTTTTCTTTGACTATGCTCCATCTGTCTTTGTGGGTTGTAAAACTATTCAAAGTGCTAATATCACATTCGCCTATAATAAAGGATATCCGCGTTAAAGGATCCTCGGTTACATTATACTATCATATTATCATACTCACGACAAATAGTAAAAGTAAAACAGGTATATAATCTACTTACTGTAGTTAGTTGTAAGTTAAATGACATGTTCAGGGATGTAAAAGTTGCAGTTTGCTGCATCGTAGTCATAAATTAATCATACGTTTTTGGTATTAAATCAGAATTAGCCTAAAAACTATATAATAAGTAACTAAAAAAGTGAAGTAAAAGTACCCCCAACGGAATTAAGTTTTGTATTGTAAAGTAGCATATAATATGGGATAATCAAAAAATTTCAAGTAAGCCAATTTCAGTAGTTTTTAATTCATAACACAACTATTTTTATAGAATGAATTAACTCCCAATAGAGTCAAATCTGATTTGTCATACATTCATATCTATTTTAAGAGATAGAAAGTCACCCATCTACTGATTTGAACATCTACACAGTTGGGTTGATTACATGCTATTACTCTCCTCAGCTTACCTTAATTGTAGAGAAGTTATGAGCAAAACATCAATTTACTGTGTGTTTACGATACTAATGTTAAAGGCTATGATTATGTCTGAGTGTAGAGCAGAGTTTGATCAATTTATGTGTGAATCCAGATTAGGACGAGTTCAAACACAAACATGCTCACCCTGCAGTGAAGGACTGGGTGTTAGTTAGGAGGCTATGTAGAGGTGTAACAATTAGTATGTCTATGAGGTGCCTGTCCTAAAATGATGCAGTTTGTATCATAGAAGAGCTCTACATTGACAGAGCATTGAATCTAACTGAGTATCTCCAAATATGTCACATGTTTAATCCATAGAAGATACACAATTCAAATGTTGTCCATCTTATTGACAGAACTCTGACCTGACCAGCACCGGGGGCTATGATGTGATCATTCAGTATCTCAATGATGGCAAGAGGACGTGCAAAGAGGTGGAGGATTTCATGAAAGCGAGGTAATACCAAGGACCAACTATGGGTTTTATCTTGAATTTGAACATACATGTGTGTAACTTCTGATCTGGTCCAGGTCGTCGAGACTGTACACCAGCTTGTAATTGTCAGTTAGTTTTTATCGTACATTAACTAGGCAGAAAGACAGCTTTCGGCTAGAGATACAAACAGGGTGCTAAAGTTCAGTTCCAGGCTCCTGTGGCTGTCTTGGTTTTGATCACAATCACAGTGAACTATACTCGTGCAGCAGTATTTAGAAAAGGTGTTATCCAAGACAGTTCGTTGTTTTTTTGTTTTTTTTTCAGTGACTGACAAAGTAAGGGATCAAAAGTCAGATAAGGACAGAAAATGTAGAAAAGTGATGGAGACTTTGTAGAGTCATTATTCGAGGACGTTGCACATAGGGAGAGGAGTGGAATGTCAGTTGATGTGGAGCAATTAAGGAAAGCAAAAGGGTTCAACGCTTCTATGTCAGGAGGAAGTCGTTCACGAAATCGTCTTAAAATGTGTCGTATCTAAATATGTACCGACAGTCCTGAAAGCCAGGAAACACTCTCAGCAACTTTAAAGGCTCAAAGAAATTCTTTTAAAACGTTTTAAAGTACAATATGTTTAGCATTTGTAGCTTCATTAGAACATATATAGATAAATTATAGATACATTTATAGACTTGTATTCGGTTCTGAAAGAGTTGCTCTACCTTTATAATGCAATCTTCTGGTACATTTATTACTGCACACTATTGTTGCATGATAGAAGAATTACAGCAATTCATTGAAATGAAAATGCTGACAGTGTGACAGTACCGTAGCAGCCTCATTTGGATAGACTCTATAATAGAAAAACAAATGTTTTGATTTCCTCCTTCCTCATTAGATTAGTTATCTGTCTGTCTGTCTGTCTGTCTGTCTGTCTGTCTGTCTGTCTGTCCGTCCGTCCGTCCGTCCGTCCGTCCGTCCGTCTGTCTCTCTCTCTTGAAATATACACTGCCAACACAAGTGTGCAATTATAACAAAATAAAGTATGATAAAACAACCTCAAGTTAGATATTAATAAAAGGTGCACTGTTGCAGTATTATAAAACTGAGACATATGACCAGGTGGTGTTTGAACTAAAACTTGAAATTGAAAATGTAAAGTTGCTAATTCTTTAATATGATTTTATATATACAAATAACTGTCAACAACTTCAGAAGAAAATATTTCTATCTGGCAGATGAAGTCACCTGTTGAACAAACTCTGACTTGTTTTCAGACTTCAGAGAAAAAAATGTGTCATTGTGCGAGTCTTACACCAAAACAAGTCATGAAACAAACGGCCCTGATTGTCCCCAATCGCTACATCTCTAGTAAAACAAGTGTAAAGAGGATCTTCAGTTTTTATTTGGTGTCTTTGTTAAGTTTGTTCAGTAATACACAAAGTTGTGCAGATGGCCGGTGTGGTAATACAAAGTCGGACAGAATTGTTCAGGCTGGTTTTGTGCCGATAGATGCTCTGAACTGTCATGTTAGAGACACACTAAAGGCTAAACTAGACAACATAGAGATAAAGAAACACATGGGAAACAAGCAACCCCAGGGAAGAATGAGAACTAAAACAAGAAACTATACTAAAGCAAATCATGACAGCAGCAGCTCACAGAACGTGCTGCTGGGTTTTGCACATTGACCTACTTCACACTGCAGATACTTTTGGTCTTTGTTTGAAGTTCGTTTTGATCCTTTGAAGATTTGAAATTTGAGCTGGAATTGTGTCAGGCAACACCTGAGTGAGAAAAGGCTTTTACAGCATGTTGAACAATTGTTCAAGCAACTTTAAGGAATGTTTGTTGCCATGTTACATCATTAAGGAAACACTGCACACACACAAGAAGCCTTATTTCTGCTTAGCGAATGAGGAGATAACACAAGTGAAAGTATCCTCTTGTTAGAGATTCCAGAATATCGCAACAACATTTACAAATCTACAGTCTGGACTCATGCTCGACTTTTCATGTGGTTAAAAAAAACCCTAAAAAAACAATATATAAAGATCATTGAAATACGGAGGAATTGTAAATGCTTTGGACATGCTACTGCATTTATACCCATTAAAATAAGAATATAGGCATTTACTAGATTTTTTTTGGTCAGTGGTGTTCAAATGGATTTATAAATATGCAGCAAGCAGCACACATATACTTGTACTATAGCCTTGTTGTGTTTTTTCTTTAAACTGCACAGTGTCAGCTGAGTATCTGTAATGGCCCTGTTTACTTCCTGAATCTAAAGACACAATGCATTGAAGAGAAAGTGAGTTCAGTGTAACAAGAATGGCGTCAGTGTCTTGTCATGTTCCACGCACATGGTGTCTAGATTTTTACTGGCAATGTAGCTTCACTGATAATCGATAAATGGTAAATGGGTTTAAAACGCTTTTCTGATCTTCTTGCTACTGGATAAGTGCTCATGGTTGATCAGTGCAGACCAGAATCCCAACTCGATGTCATTAGTTTGGGAAATTATTTAAATTCCCTCATTCCTCATCCCTCATCTGCTAGCAGTTTATATATAGTGCAATTATCCATTCAAAAATTCAGTAATGTAGTTCTAAACACATTAAACTTTGAACGTTTTTTTATATATATTTTTTTTATGAATGTACAGAATTTTTCAGCAATCAGGACAGGTTTAGGTTCAGGTTTAGGTTCAGGTTTAGGTTCAGGGTTAGGTTCAGGTTAAGGTTCTGGGTATTATTTGCACCTGTAGGTTGATTTGTTTTGCAACCAGAAAGACATACAGATTACAAAACAGCTGTAACAATAAACAACTCATTAGAGAGACGAGAAATTATTAAAACCGAAACAAAAAGTTATCAAAAAAAAAACAAAAACAAATGAAAAACGAGCTCAAGGTTCCACCAATCAGAGCAGATGGGAGTGGGAAGTCTCAACCAATAAGATCAATCAAAAACACAAAGGGTTTGGACAATAAAAGTGTATGTACGAATATGGCTTCTACGATTACTTTGTTGGCATTCATCATGATGTTGGTACAGTATGGGTGATGCCAAAAGTTGTAGATATTGAAAATCCATGACATGAATGAACTCTTCTATAACGCTCATAGTGTGTGAACCCGTTTGATATTTGACAAATAACCAGTTTTATACATTAAGTCTTTTTCTATTACTGTTCTATATTATTGTTGCATACATTTTAGTTATCACTTGCTCATTATGTATTCATGTTTTTTTTACTGTGGCTTTGTAAAGGACAGTGATGTCATATACTTTATCCACGCACAGGCAGTTCATACCAGCAGTCTGTTTGAATAGATGTAACGCTGTCTTTGTTATTTAGAGTTTATGACATTTCTAAAAGTGATAGTGATGACTAACCCGTGTCCGTATATGTAAATGAAATTGCAGCATTGAAGCTAAAGGCTTCCTTTGTATGATCTCTGCATCACAGACTCTTTTTGTTTCCTGCAGGGCGTCAATTGAAGAGAAGTACGCTAAAGACCTCCTGGGTTTGTCTAAGAAGGTGTGTGGACACAATGAGATGAAGTAAGTGACCTCTGTGCTGAGACTTTTTTCTTCGTAGAGTCTGTCTTTGCAACAGTGACCTGATGGGGCCCTTGACCTCAACCCCTTAAGTCTGTGTCGCAGCAGCAGCATGGGTACGAATCTACCCTCGGCCCTTTACTGCATGTCATCCACCACTCTCCCCTCCTAACATTTCCTGTCTCTCTTAAACTATAGTAACCAATAAAAAGGAAATAAGCCCCCCTCCCCCCCCCCAAAAAAAAAGAAAGAAAGAAAAAGAAGTGACATGACGACTGCAACACAAAAAGAGAGGTCAAGCGACAACCACAGTCTCGTCATCAAGCATCAGAAAACGTGTAACAGTTTGAAAGCAGAAATAAAGATTGCATTATTCTCTTTTCTACAGTTGCTTCATGCTGATCTTGTAGTCCGTCAGGTTTTATGTACCAGTGTAGACATAGTGTGTCTGCATCAGCAAGACGAGTTCTCATTGTGTCCGTGGTTACACACGCTGCTGCTGCTTCTGTTAAAAGCGGTTGAATATCTGGGAAGAGGAAGGAAGACGAACGGGGGAGGGGCACAGAGAAGAGTAGTGACTTTCTTATGGATATCAACAAAATCATTCACTTTGAGATGATTCCAGTAACATTCAAACAATATTTGATACTACTTTTGAAAGTATCAAAAATGTAAAGTTTTAATAATAGGTATTGTATTTTTAATTTTTGGCCATTGATTCTTATTCATTTATTTTTTAAATGTACCAAACCAGGAGAATCCTCATTGAGATGACACATTTCATTAAAAGAATGTCCTGACTAAAAGAGTAAAAGAAAAAAAAGTCTTTGTTAAAACAATTCAAATCTCACTTTAGATACACACACATAAACTCAAACGAAGATACGTCTTGAGAAAATACACTTTTGACTTGCTCTTGCTTTTTGATTTTTTTTTGATTTTTTTGTTTAGTCTATATTGGTACTGAAACCCTCAGTGTTTACAGCCTCACAACTAATCTTTATGTGATGTTTTTTATGGTTTTACCAGACAAAATCAAAGTTTAAACTGGTAAATATGGGATTTTATGTTGGATTAAGAAGGTTTGAAGTGGACTGCATGACCCCTGGGAAACCTGACTTCTCTTGTAACAACAATGTTTGGTGCATTAAAAATGTTTGAAATTCTTACATGCCAGCAGACAATGTTTGCACTTAACCGCTGCCTCGTCCCGCTTATAAGAACATCGCTCCTTAGTGGTCAAAAACGTCACTGTCAAACCTTCATATCCTCTTTATGTGGTGTTGTGGAAATATAAAGGTCTCATGGATGTTTTGAAGTTTGAGTAGTGTGCTCATCTAACGGAGAGTTTGTAATCTTCATTTCTTTTCTTTTCTAGCACATTAAAAAGATCCCTGGATGTCTTCAAATTACGTAAGCGCCTGCAATGTTGACTTGTCATTGAACTGTTTATTCTTCTGTGTAGCTCAGACAATAAACCACGTTTTTAACCCCTTGCAGAGACTGAACACGTGAGTCTGTCACACCTTCAGCTCGCTCAGAGCATGAGGGACGAGGCCAAGAAACTGGAGGACTTCAGAGAAAAGCAGAAAGAAGCCAGGAAGAAGGTTGTCAGCACTTTGATGCTGCTCTGTAGAAGCCTCTTTGGAACAAGTGTTTGGTTTCTGACTAAATACTCATACGCATGTGATTCCAGATTGAACAGCAGATGGATGGTTTCCACAAACAGAAGTCCTCTCAGTTCAAGAAGACAATGGACGTGAGTACAAAGTAAAAACAGGTCTGACATTCAGAGTTAATCATTATGGACTCTTAATAGAATAATCAGTAGTTTCAGGAAGCTGAGCTGGTTAGCCTTTGGAAACGTGCGGAAGTAAACAAGCTAGCCAAGCTGTTTTTAAAATGGTTGTCACGCTCGACTTATGATTAGAGGAAACCAGGAGTAGTTCAGTTAAGTCAATCCGACAGATTCTAAAGTGAAGCATGTCAGAGGGGTTTCAGTTGTGATGTGAAAACAGTGAACATGCTTATACCTTCTCTGCTCTTCCTCTTTGGTGGGGGGAAGTTCAGTTGGCCAGTCTGTGAAGTAAACCAACAGGGCAACATTTAGTAGCATGATAATGTTTTTATAAAAGAAGAAGTGCGTGTCATGCTGTGTACAAAGGATTTGAAGGGAATTAATTTTGTCCTGACTTTATCCTCAGACAAAGAAGACGTACGAGCAGAAGTGTCGAGATAAAGAAGAAGCAGATCAGAATGTGAACCGAAACACCAACACCAACAACACAAAGCAGATAGAGAAGGTGAAATAAGAACAGAGGAGCACGATTTATAGTTTGAATAAAAGCATGGATCACGACCTTTGGTTATGCAAAGAGGTCACGAGCTCATTTCTGTCCATACTTGAGTACAAATTTGTCAGTTGTTCTCGAAAGTTGCATTTCAGACATTTGTCCAAAAAAACACTTTCTTCCAGAGGATTTGAACCCCAGACCTTTTACCCCTAAAAATAACACTGTATCGGAAGTGTTGATTTCAATATGCTTTATGGCCTCTCTTGACAAATAAAAGGCAGTGTTCGAATTGCGTTACTAGTAATCACCTTAAATTTACATACACAGAGATAACAGTTTAGAAATAATAATCTGATCTTTTAAGTTGTCGTTTCTTGATTTAGTGCTAATCTTTTCTTCTTCATCATCTTTCAGCTCTTCTCAAAAGCTCAACAAGCAAAACTGAATGCAGAAGAAGCAGGTACTTTTTTCTAAAATACAACCTGTCATATACATCTTTACAATGCCCTGCCCTGTTTGTTTCATTTTGAGCCGTGGCCTTAAACTGGACTGTGTCTGCATTCACACTTGCCCGATAAAAGGTTAAGAGCAGTTAGATGAATTGCAATTTAAAAGAACACACACATTTACAGAAAAGATACCTAAAATAACAAAGTGCTATCATCTGATCGAAGTTGAAATCTTCCAGTACTTTGATTTAAAACCAAAGGCCAGCTAAACTAACGACATGAGCATAAGCATCCTTTAAAACATGTAAAGTTTGACCGCAGCAGTACATGAGTAGAGTCTGATAGAGATGTGTGCGTGGCTATGAACAAAACTACTATGTAGCGCCTGAGACTGGCCTGGTTAGTAGCACACAGTGTGATTTATGATCAATTACGACTCTTTTAAACTGATCTATCTCGACTGTTAGACAGATTATACCACCAGAATGTGACGACACTGGGAAAGGTCAGAGATGATTGGTTGAAGGAACACATCAAGGCCTGTGAGGTAAGACTTTAGCAGACACCTAACGCTCTAAAAGTTCCAAACCAACACACATCTAATTCCCCCCCCCTTCTCTAAAGTTGTTTGAAAAACAGGCTATGGAGCGCATTAACTTCCTTAGGAACACGGTGTGGACTCACCTCAACCATCTTTCCCTGCAGTGTGTGTCCAGTGATGAGGTAAGGGCCTACGTCTGCAGTAATATAAAGCTGCTTTAATCCGTATTCTTCTATAAACAAAGGACGTACAGGGAAACTAGTGCCCACTTTTTACAGCACTAATAAACAGGTTTACAGCCTGATACAAAGAACATTTGTGGCTTCCTTAGCTCATTTCCTTATGGGTAACAACTGAACAGGGGCTAGTCTTTTTTATAAGTCATGCGTTTTGATTGTAGTCACGATAGGAGTTTTGCATGCATTTTCATAATTTGGTGTTGGCGCCTTTGACTAACAAGTGGGCATGTTGTAGCGGTTTGCCAGAACACTAAAGACCGTCCCTGCTTTGTTTGGTACGAGATTGTTTAAAAGTTAAAGACTGCTCTATGTAGACTATTTCTGCCTTTCAGCTTATTTTCTGTTCACATGCCGTTCTTATTTACCTCTCAGTGGGTGTTTTTTTTTTTTTTTAACTGTACCTTCTCATATAGCATTTGGAAACAGTTTGCTGCTCACTGGTTAACATAGTGTTTGTGTGTATTCAGCATGAAAAAGAAAACCTGATTGTGATGCAGTCAGGGGAAACCAAAAACAGATAGTCGAGCCAACTGTTGAGCGTACATTCATGAGCTGGGCGATAGTCTTTCCATGAAGGATGGTGTTTCTCAGTTTCTGCTCGATGTAAGAGTAGAGATGTACTTGTTCACGTGAACAAAGATAACATTCAGGATTGTAGTCATCTGCTAACTAAGAACAGCATACCTATAAAGACATGGCTATATTAAACTTTGACCTTGATTTTACTCTCTTACTTTTTTTCAACTTTGTGTGTACATAGCTGTATGAGGAAGTGAGGAAGTCACTGGAACAGTGTGATGTCCAGGAAGATATTGAACACTTTGTAAACCTCAGGCGGACCGGTGACAAACCACCAAGTAGGAATCCAGGGATAATCATTAACAACATTAACTATCAACCAGAGCAAGGTCATTATAACACACACACACAACATAACTTGAACGCATCTTGTCTTCTGTTTAAACAGCTCCAGTTATGTATGAGAATTTCTACAGCAGTCAGAGAACCCCAGTCGGAGCTCCGCCGCCTCGATTGCCTCCACCAATCATCAGGTAAAAAAAAAAAAAGAGAGGGACTCCAGTAGAAGCAGTCACCTGCCTGTTTATCCACCTGTCATTCAAACTGTCAGCCATGTGTTCGGTACATATTTTGCCTCTAACTGGCTGCACTGTTGGTGTGTTCTTGTTCTTTGAATTGCAGGCGGGGGCCATTACCTGATCCAGCAAACAGCAATCGAGGTGTGTTTTAGTGTTTTACTTATGTGTGTGTTTATATTTAGTGTTGTTAGTGTGGCGATCAGAGCTTGCGGTTTTTATCATCAACTCCATAACTGATGCACACTTCTGCTTTTCATAAACCATTAAATCAATCGTTTCCTTTGATTTCAGATAATATCTACTCCTCAGTGCAGGACGAAGGGTACAGTGTCATCCAGTACTAACACACACACACACACGCACACACACATCAGCTGGTGGAGTTATTGTAGTCCCTGTGCAGTGTTTGAGCTTTGTTTTAAGTAAGTAAGTAAGTAAAATTTATTTATATAGCACTTTTCACAGGCAGGGGCCACAAAGTGCTTCACAAACAGGGTTTAAAACATCACAAGCAACAAACAGACAGTACAGAGATCATAGCAGCCCTAAAAGAGACCAAAAAAAAAACATAAAGGACACACGTCTCATCACTTCCTCATTTGTGATTTCCTGTAAAGATACCAGATGGAAATGAGTGTCATTATTGCTTGCCTTCTTCATTTAATGTGAGGCTGTTTCCTTCCCCCCCCCCCCCCCCCCCCCCCCCCCCCCCCCAACATCAAGAATAGCAGAATAGTTTTAGAAACGGAAGGTTCTTGTGTTTTATTTTTTTAAATCAAAACATGATGCAATCAGGACTGGAGCTCAGTATTTCAATGTAAGTGACATTCTGTGAAAAAGGCAAATAAGAAAATAAAAGTTCTAACAAGTTAAAGGAGCACTTTCATAGATTCGGTAGTGACATTTGAAAGCTGGCGAAGTCAAACAATTGTATTCTTTAGTTTCTGAACTACATGCACACACTTGATTCAAAAGGAAACAAATATGTCTCTGGAACACTGTTTGGATCTAAAAAGCCACCAGGAGTGTTACGGTCTCACTGTCGCGGACCCCCCACCAGAACTTCCCCAGAGCATTTTATCTTCAAACTGTGATGCAGGGAGCACATTTTCCTCTGAGGACAGTTTGTCTTTAGAGTTATGAACATATACCACAGAATCTGTACACTTCTTCAACTTTGACATTTCTCTACCAACACTTCATGGTTCATCTTTAATTACTGAAGATATCTAAAACAGTTATTTTTTTCATATCCAGATTTATAACCCACCTATCTGTATTTATATTCTGTGAGGCCTATTCTTCTACATCCGTGCTTCTGAATGGATTTCCTGTTGTGTATGCTTTATAAAGCAACTCTTTTTTTTTTTTGTACCTTGAATCCACATGTTGAACATAAAATGCTGTGTCTGCATACAAGCTGTCATTTCCTCTGAAATGTGAGAGAATCGTGTCAGCTCACAGGAAAGTTGTGGTCTAATGAGAAGATGCACAACTCGTTCTGTGAAAGTCGTGTTTGTTGTCATTGACCGTGCACCCTGCAACATGTTGTACATTTTGAAATGTGCCATTGTTATCTGTTGTAAGAACGACTCTGTGCTCGAGGTCGACCTTGAGGTCATTAAATAGCTTTTTTTTTTTTTTGGACTTTAGAACTACTGTTAAACATTGCACTTTGATTTTGCTGTATCTATGTTAAGAGCATAATAATGTGTAGACATTTCTGAAAATGTTGAAACTTCAGGAGGGAAGAGGGATTAAACAACATTTAACTGTGCAGCTGACCTGGTGTTGGTTTTGTACTAATACATCGACTGTTTCTCTATTTTCTCGTTCTCTTCTTATTTCTTTGATCCTTCCTAACAGACCAAATGTCAAACATAAAATCATTTTAATGGGAGACTTGACCTCATCTGGCATCTGCTAGAACTCACAGACGTTTGAGAAGTTATAGAGGGCGTACTAAATGTGGATTTCAGGTCAGATTTCTTACTACATAATACTTAAACTCCTGAACATTTCATGATTTCAGGTCAGCCTGCCCGTAAGATCCCTGAGTTCTTGTCTATTCACACGTCAACCATCGTGTGAACAAAGGAAGTCTCAGAATGTGAGATGTGAAAAGGGCACATTGGATATCTGAGGTTGCGAAGCAACAGTCTGACACCATCATGAATGTTTTCCCCTTTGTATTAACGCTAACGTTAAATGTAAGTGTAGGGACGTATTCACAGAATTATTGAATGGGAGGAAAAGAACCTTCTGTCCAGCCGAATGCACAGGTGCTATGATGAAAGAGGCATCCCCCCCTCCTGCTCACTCTCGATTTATTTTCCTAAATATTTTCGGAAGTGTGAACACATCATGAGGGAATATTTACTGTGACTTTGCGTGGATAATTCTACTCAAGGGGCCGGCAGGACATAGTTCAGATAATTCACACTGTGGTTCAACCTTAAACAAGAGTCTAGTTTTGTGCATGTGTGAAAAACTTTGCAACATTTCTCGATGGATGTGACTATAATAACCACAGCACAACGACATGTTACGATAAAAATGTATGCACTTTTATTCACTTTCACCTGCATAGTTTTCTCTTTGTGTTTTCGCCTCTCAGATTTCAGCATGTACTTTTAGCATTACATATGATACAGTCCTCCTCGATGTGAGTAAGAGTTCCTGATAACGATCAGTTCACCTCAGTCTGCTGAGGATGTCCATCCTGCAAATCAGAGCAAGAGAAGAAGAAGCACTTCAGTCCTCAGGACTACAGGACGCAGAGGTCTGAGGATTGAGTGAGGGAAAAAAAAAGATCCTATATCACACTCAGTGCTCTGATTGGATCAGATCCAGGATCAGCTGGATGGTCCTTTCACCTAAAACAGATGGAAACAGAATAGGTTTAACTATTTTCCCTTTTGATTTATGTATGCAGACTTGTTTATGTTAAGTGTAATTAAGGAATACTTAAGTATTGCATCAGTTAGCTACAGACCAATGGGTCTTAAGGCTTGACAATGTAGACATGAGTGTAAAGGGTTAATCATTTCCTTTGGTCATAATGACTAACAATTTATGGAAGATTTGTGGTATTATAACTACTTTATTTAAATTTCACTTTTCATTTGACATTTGGAATCCACTGGTAGCCGGACACTGGTCCTCTGTAGACAGCAAATGAAGATCCTTCAATTTGTTCAACCAGATTATTCTAGATTTGAAGCACAACTATTTTCAAATTTTGTATTTTTTATTTGATGCAGCCTGCTCTACTCTGAAGTAAACTCTTTTTCTTTGGATTACAAAGCTTCAGTTTACCTTCCAGATTCATCCTGGGGTTCTCCAGCTTCTTTTTCAGCAAAGTGTCCATTAGCTGTCTCAGTTGTTTGAAGATGACGCCGATTCGTACGGGAGCCTTTGAGGGTCAACCACATAGATCAAATTAGAAAAGAACATCGAATTACTCTGGTGGGACTACAAAGTTTAGCTTGCGAGAACACAACTTCTGTTGCTTCTAACCTGAAAGTGAATCCATCCGTCGAGTGTGATGAGCCTCTCTCTGTGCTGAATGTCGATGTCGCCTCCAAACAGCAGCAAGGAAAAAGGAGGAATCAGGGTGGTGTCCCGCAGGTAGATCTTAGTGTACTTCACCTGTAGGAAAAAAACATTTTTTTTTTTCCGGACACGTGACGAAGAGAGAAGCAGGTAAACACAGATTCTTCCCCCTTACCTTCTCCTGGTACAGAAGCCAGCCGTGGGTCTGCAGGTTGCGGTTCACTGACGAGGGGTGGACCTGAGCTTTCCCCTGCGGTGTCTCCACCGTACAGACCACACGCTCCAGAACGTCCACGGAGGGGGTGCATAAGACCCGGCCCACGCTGTCGTACAGCCCTGCCGTCAGCACTGCGTTCAGCACGGAGATCTGCGGCCTTGACAACTTGGAAGCCAGTGGCTTGGAGCGAGAGGAGGAGGAGGAGCGAGATGAGCAGAAACCCACCTGCTCCATCATCCTCATCAGCTCGTGCTTCACATCCTGGAGAAAAGAGCGTTTGTTGTCATGTCAAACACAAAGGGTCAGTGGAAGAGAACATTTTTTTAAGCAGAATCTCGTGTTACCTCTATTGTAATGAGAGCTGTACGGTTGAGGAAGTGTTTCCTACAGTAGGACATTTCTGTTCTGTCAACTTGTGAGTTCTTCCACCTAACAGGAAGAAAGAAAAGAAAGGGGCATTAGACACTGGGCTATTAGGAATCATAATTAGTTTTAAAGACAGTCTTTTAGGCCTTTATTTGATTGGTCAGCTGGATGGAGAGATCGGAAATATGAGGGGAGAGAATGGAGAATGGCACGCACTAACTCTGTACACCAGAGAGAAAGCACTTCATTTCTCGTCAGGGATCAATAGAGGGAATAATAAAATAAAAAAAAATTAAAAAAAATACTGTCAGGACCGGAGTTGGTCCTGTGACCAATGCAATATTTTAAATCCAGATTTGGGCTCCTAAAAAATTATACATATGCACCTTTATCAAAAAACAAAATCTGTGATGAAAGCCTTTACCCTAGATATGCATTGTATATCGTCAGGTGATCCGAGTTTGCGACAGCCAGAGCAGCTTTGGCCAGGTTGGCTTCGTCCTTCCTGTTCATCGGCGTGGAGAAAGGAGACTTCTCATTGATGGCTGCAGCAATGGTTGCCTGTGACAAATGTCTTATTAATATTCATGGAAAGTGACGCACCTATTAGCCCAGGAAACATTCTCACACAGTTTCTGAGAGTTGCAGTCAAAGTGTTTGTTTTGAGAATGTTGAGACTCACTATGGGTTCCAGGCAGCCGAGGATGGCGCCATAGATGAGCATCTTGCCGATCTTCACATTTACAGGTAGACTGGCCAGGTGGTGTCCCAGAGGAGTGAGGGTGTGATCGTTGGGGTGACACGCTCCGATCTTCCTCAGCAGGTTGACGGCGTTGCTGACAGACTGAGGCAGAGGAGGATCCAGAGCCCGGCTCAGGAAGTCCTCTGGGGATCCATACTGACATTTCTACACGAGGTGAGGGGAGATGATCAGGGTGGGAGGCTGCATCAAACCTTTAACAGAGGCTTTAGTAATGCTGTCGTGTAAATCTTTACTCTGCATGAGTGTGTCTAGTTTGAATACCATAATATGAAGACAGAGTTCCTCCAGAGGGACCCTCAGTATCTCTGGGATGGAGTAATCCATGAAAGCATTAAACCTGAAGACACGAGGTTAATCACGAGCTGAACAGATCAGATTGAACCAAACCAGAAATAATGCGTTCGTTTGTTTAATCTTCAGATGCCTATCAATACTCTCTTTACCTGTATTTTGGGTAAAGTCTGAAGCAGAAGCCGTTTCTCACTCGTCCCGCTCTGCCCTGCCTCTGGAGGGCGCTGGCTTTGGAAACAAAAGTCTCCACCAGAGAACTCATCTGGCTGCTCTCGTGGTACCTGAACAGCACATGAGCAATAAATCGTCTTGACTAATGACATCAACAACTACTGGATAGATGGCTGTGAAACTTGCTAGAGTTGTTCATGATCGCCCTCACACTCTTATTGTAGCGCCACCATGAGGATGGAATAATTTTTTTCAGACATAGTTAGGTGTTATGTAGCGCCACCATCAGGTCGGAAGTGCAGGTTGTCCAAAAAATGTTGTCATTTTAACCCACCGATCGAGATCAATAATTTAACACGAAAATCAAGTTAGCATGAAGCATGCTGATGTTAGCGTTTAGCACTGTTGTGCTATTTCTGTTCAGACAATTGAATACATTTGAGGGCTTACGTCACCAACAAGATCTTTAAGTGAACTTGGTGATAAATTAACAACAGTATGAAATGCAAGAGACTCCTGGGAACATTTGTGATCCCTTACTTGTTTTCTTTTGTCTTTCCAGTGTCGATGACGAACACAACGTCAGGAATAGTCACACCTGTCTCAGCAATGTTGGTCGACAAGACGATCTAAAAGGAGATTGAACGATACAAAACCAATTATTTGTCCGATCGCATTTTTTTTGAGTAGGTAATCAAAATCTTATTCGCTTCATGACACAGGCAAAAGAAATAGATGAATTATAAGATCATTTTATTCAGCTTTAAAATGGTTCCATGTATTGAATCATCAACCATGACTGTTTTCTGTTCTCATTTTTCTATGCATAGAACACCACTTTCTGTGAAGTACCTTTCTGACCCCAGCAGGTGGCACTGTAAAGGCAGCAGACTGGTCCTTCGAAGACAGAGTCGAGTGGAGAGCAACAATTCTGTACCTGAGAGAGGACGAGTAACAAAAACAAATGATAAGTTTCTGCATCTCACCATTAAGTCCTGTTTTCAGGGGGCATGCATTGTCTTACATTTAATTACGTGTGTTTGTGTAAGTCACCTGTTTTTGTCCTTGAACCTCTTGTCTGAAGTGAGCAGGTCAAAGAGCTGCTGAATGTGGGCCAGACCCGGGAGAAACACAAGGACGGCTCCTTCCAATTTCACAAATTGTGGGGATTTCTCTGTCGGAAAAAGAGAAAAGTAGAAATGTAATGCACACTCACAACGAGACCTAAACGTACTGTAGATCGTTGTCTTTCTTTTTTTTTTTACCTAGGTAGTGGATGAGGTCCACCAGTAAGTCCATGTTGATCTTGTTGGGGTTCATGTGCTGCAGCACATGCCGAGTTCTGCTGCTGAAGTGGTCCAGATCTGGACCCAGGTCCCAGCCTGAAGAAGAGTCTCTCACGATAACCTCCTGGAGCAAAAAAGAAGTGTGTTACATACAGACACGTGAAAAAAAACAAACTCACCACATATTCACAATGCAGAAAATTAAGCTTACCTGGTGCTGTAATGTCTTTCCACCTTTTTGTGTGAAGGCCACGCTGACCTCCTCTTCATCTTCCAGAATTTTCTGGCTGTACTCCGAGTCTTTTTCCAGGACGTAGCCAATCTCCTCCACGATGTCCTCTAAGTGCGACACCTAAAATCAAAACCACAGCAGCTGATTCTCCTGCTTCGCCCCAGTCATGAACATTTTCGGTTTTTATTCCAAACGGATGTAGTTCAGTTGGAGATTTGCTTTACGAGTAGATTCTCTTACATCTACTGGGAAAGTCCGGCCAGGGATGTTGATCACGGGGCAGCGGTTGAAGTAGTTGGAGAACTTGTCACAGTCGACTGTCGCGCTCATAAGGATCAGCTGCAGGTCGGATCGCCTCATAACAACATCTTTTAGGATGGTCAACAGAAAGTCTGACTGCACGCTGCGCTCATGGACCTGAACGAGACGAAGGTTCGAATGTCAGGGAAGATGATGGAAGTTAAATATCAAAGATAGCAATTGATTAAAAAACAGTGTGTGTGGATTATTAGATCTAAAAATAAAAAAAGGTACATCTGTCGTCATACATTATGAATCACACAGGGTTTCAGTACATTTAGAATCTGCAGCTCCTGTGTTGGATGCAGAACAGAGAAGGTACCTCATCTACTATGATGTGTGTGAAGGAGCTGAGGTGTCTGTCATGCTGTAGTTTCCTAAGCAGAACTCCAGTTGTACAGTACAGCAGGCGGGTCCACTCCCCAGACTGATTCTCCATACGAATCTGGTATCCACACGGCGAAGACTGAAGACAAGATTGAATCACAAAACATGAGGATTAACACATAATCTCAGCCTACATGATCATTGATACAGAAATGAAAAGCATATCCATATTAAACTGAAAGATTCTCTGTGCTTTCACCTTCGATCCCGGTCCGTCCTCGCAGCCCAGCTCCTGGCTGACTCTGCAGGCCAGGCTCATGGCAGAGATCCTGCGTGGCTGTGTCACAACAATGTTGCACGGTTTCGCCTCTTTGCCTCCTAGTAACAGCTCCTCCAGGAGGAACTGAGGAATCTGAGTGCTCTTCCCACTGCCCGTCTCACCTGCCACTACCACCACAGGGTGGCGCTGCAGAGCCTCCAGGACCCGGAGCCGGTGTTGGAAGACTGGAAGCTTTTCTCTCTCTGCCTTAAAAAGGAAAAAAAAAAACTGAATTCCTTTGGTGAAGTTTTTATCTTTAATAAAAAAAATCATCTTTATCATGCTAGGTTTGACTGAACTTAAGTGTATTTACCTGCAGTTTTTGAGCCAGCGAGGACTTCTTCAGCTTCTTCAAGAGCTCTTTAGAGGCCTCAAGTGCTCCTTCCCTCCTCCCTCCTCTTTTCTCACTCTTGTCTTCCAGTTCATCTCCTCCTTCCCCCATGTCAAGACCAGCCAGGTTTTCCCAGGACTCTTCAGGCTCTTCATCCGTGGCACTGCCCTGCCCCTGCTGGTCAGTGGATCCGGACCCCTGCCTTTGGTTCTGGTTCTGCTGCTGTTTGAGTCTGGTCAGAAGTCGGGAGATGAACTGGTCTCGGGGTTTGTTGGCGGCAGTGCGGCTCTCTTCCTGCTGCTGCTGCTCGCTGTCTCTCCACTCGAGCCACACGTCTCTGTAGGTGGGGGGGAGGAGCTGGTGCACCGACTGAGAGGTGAAAATGGAGAAACATGTGTGAAAGAATTATCAGAGAATGTAAATGTGCAGTCAAGCTGAAAAGCACATGTATTATTACCTGTCCTTTAACCAGAGTGTAGAGGGCCAGAGTGGCTGCTAGGTGTTGCGCCTGCATGCTGTCCTCAGTCAGGATTGTTGGACAGACTTCAAGAACATCATCTGGCCTCTGAACTCGCACCCTGATGGACACAGAGGCGTCAAATATGTCCGAAATATAATCACAAGTCAACATTACAACAGGGTTTAAATCTTAAGAATAAAGAGAGACAGAAGAATGCAAAACAATGACAGAAAAATATAAATCATGATTACAATAATAAGAGGATGAAGGAGAAAATAAGAAAAAAAACAAATGATAATAATAATCTTCCTTTGCAGAATCTAAATCACAAAGTGCAGGAAAATAAAACAGATGAGTGTCTGGTTGTGAAAGTCAAAGTATAGCTTAAAGTTTAGGCCCGGTTAAAGCTTTTTCTTAACTGCTAAATGCTAAAGTTGCTAAGTGTTGTTGTAAAAAAACAACAACAACAAAAAAAAAAATCTGGTAAAAGTACATTAAAGGGACCCCTGACTCCTGGAGTGTGCAGCATGGATGTGAATTTACAGTTAGTCTTTTTAAACAGAAAAAGAAAAGAGCAGAGAAACACACAAACACACTCACTTGCTCCTCCAGTATCTACCAGCAGCGACCTTGTGAAAAGTTGGTGCTGGACTCTTGGGCAGGTTTTTTCGGACCCAGTCAATGAGAAACTGTTTGGGTGACTTTCCAGTCCAGCTGCGAGCCGTGTAGTCGAAGTTACGAATGTCTTTTGGTTCATTCTTTTTCACAACTGCAAAGGGGAAAATAAGAAAAACATGTGCAATCCGCTACGTTTCATCACAAGTGGATGACATATACAGCATGTATGACAGTGCTATTGTAGCATTACTACTTAAAAAGGTACTATAATAAACCATCATTATTATAATAAATCTTGAAAATAACTTAAAGCATGTTTTGGTTTAAACACTCGAATGAATGACTTTAACTCTGACTGAATAATGTCTGTCAGACGAACCTTTCTCTGCAGGAGGCGCCTTCTCAGCTTGTTCAAACAGGCTGAAGCTCAGATCCTCTTTGTCTTCACTCACACGAGGTGTTTTTTTCTCCTTTTGCGGCACGTCTACCACTTTTAATGCTGGATTGAACATGGGGTGGGACTCCATTTGCTTCATTTCTACAATGAGAAAATACATTTGTATGAAAAAGATCGAGCCTTGATGAGTTTCTGAATGTCTACATCTGGTCGTGAGAGAACACTTACCTTGCTGTATGATGCGGATTCTGTCCTGTGCCATCCTCTGGCCCTGCTTGTCGCTTTTTGTCTTTGAAGCAGCTGCCATTTCTTTGCTGTCATACAGCTGAGCAGTAAGGATCAAATACCTGTCGTTCTACATGAAAAGAAAATGAAAGAGCCGACCGCTACGTCATTATAAGACTTAAGAAATGAAGTGAATGTTGCTTATGGATCCATTTTATCAGTGTGTAAAAATCTCTCCGTTTCCATCAAATGTGGGCGTACTCACTGGATCAAACTTCTCATCCAATTCAGGATTGCGTGCAGCCTTCCTCCCTCCCACTTCTTCCACCTCCTCCTCTTCTTCATCACTGCTCTGCTCTGCATATCTTAAAATCCAGTCCTTCATACTGGCAGCTTCATCCTTTTCTGTGGTCTGAGAAAGAACACACTTACTAGGTTTAATGGAGTGCAAAAAATGTACAACTCTCTCGCCACCTGACGTTTACATGAACACACATACCTTGGTTGTCTCTTTGCGGGTGTTGATGGGTGCTATGGGGCTTTGTGCTGCAGGTTTCTGTTGAGCCGGAGGCTGGTACTTGGGCCTGCTCTTCTGATTCTCCTCCTGCATCTGCTGGCTAAAACCCTCAGGCAGCTCCTCTGTTTCACGTGGAATACATTTGAGGAGTCACAGTTTTGACAGTGTCCAGTGTCCTCGAGAGCTTTATGAGAATGTCACACTGTATGAATGCATGCTGATGTTTTTGTTACCGTCTTTGAGGTTCAGGCAGAGCCAGTCGAGAGCAGAGTGGAGATCCCCTCCGTACAGCACACTACTCTTCATCGCCTCTTCAATGTGTTCTCTCTTGAAGTTGAACCTCTGCAGAGCTGTGTACAGATCCTGCAGGCACGCACAAGACATCCGTCATCTGAATGCAACCTTGAGTCATGGAAACTCATGTTTCATGTGTATTATTAATGGAAAAGTCAGGGACGATTTTGTATTCACCAGCAACTTTTTGCTCGTTAGTCTGCCTGATATTGGCCCTTTGTCTCCATTCTCCTCTCTGAAGTCATTGATCAGTTTGATGATCTTCTTCTCCAGGTCAGCTTGGATAGCAACCTGTGTGACAAAGTCAAATCACGTTTATTTCAGCATGAAACGTTGCAAGCGGCAAGTCAACAACAGCTCACAGCTGCAACAACTACATGGCATGTAGTGAGACAAGCTATTAAAGCAAAGACTTACTTTAAGTATAGATTTGTCTGACACTCCACTTGTGTCAACCTGCGAAGTGTTGGCTAGACTGTACGTCTTTGGACCTAAGGGAAGGAAGGGGGAAAAAAGGGTCAGTTAGGAAGCAATATTTAATGTTCATCTCATGTGATGAGGGATGTCTTCAAATGTATGATGAGTTTAGTATGACGTCACCGATGTGTGAACATCTGAAGGTGAAAACACTCAGCTTCACAGTGTCAGGAAATCAAACTAGAGAAGAGTTGAACTTGACAGTGTCATAGTTGATATGTGACATAAAATAAAGCTTGAGGCTCTTGATTCAGGGTTTGCAGTAAAATATGCCCACTCGTTTTGATAGGTGACATCCTTAAAGAAAACCCATATTCAAGACAAGGATTCTTGGCATTCACCCATTCAAATATATGACACCTATATACCTATAAAGACAGCGTCACACTGTAATTGTTATGTGTCTGAATAGTTCCTTAATCATTCAATCAAAACGTACAACCTTTGGGCTTGTTTTCTTTTGCTGGTTTGCTCGGTTTGTTGCTGGCTGGCTGTTTTTTCGGATCTTCCGCCACGCTGGTGTCCGGTGAAGAGGCACCAGCCGGGGCTCCTGGGGTTGCTGTCTGCGCCGCTGATTTCTTCTTCTTCCCCCCCATAATGTCACCAGATATCTGCTCGTCTGTGGCTCCTCTCTTATGTGAATTTCATCGGCAAAGCACTTCACTAGTGATGGTACTGTGCACAGCGTAGGAAATAGGGCCAGCTGGTGTTTCTGCTTGCGATCATACCGGACTAGGTTCACACACTTTTTTGGACAACGCGAGCACCCTTACCGGAAGTATTACGGCGTAGCGAACCTCGTGTTGTATTGTGGGAGTTGTAGCCCCTAAATAATCATGGCAGACTCCTTCGGTGACGGGTTGTTCAGCGTGTTTGACGAAGAACAACAAACGACCACAACTAAAACGATACCTGCGTCATTAACACCAGATATAGGGTAAGTTGTGGCTTTATGCACGTTTTAGTTGGGTGGGTTTTCAATTCTCAAACTGCTGTTGCCCTGGTTACGTGAACGTAACATCCATGTGTGCTCGTGCCAGTAAACGAAACAACTTGCTAGTTAGCAAGCTAGTTAGCAAAAGTTTGATATAATACATACCTGCTGGCATATATTATTTAAAGTAATTTAGGTGGTTTTGTTTGTTGTAGCTGTGTAACATTTAATTTATTGACGTCAGAAAGGTGTCGAGCTAGCTAGCAAACCGGCGCTCTCTGAATGATACCGGTACACTCTATGCTAACCACTTCTCTCTCTCTCTCTCTCTCTCTGTGTGTGTGTGTGTGTGTGTGTGTGTGTGTGTGTGTGTGTGTGTGTGTGTGTGTGTGTGTGTGTGTGTGTGTGTGTGTGTGTGTGTGTGTGTGTGTGTGTGTGTGTGTGTGTGTGTGTGTGTGTGTGTGTGTGTGTGTGTGTGTGTGTGTGTGTGTGCTCATTTCCAGGAAAGCTGTAGGTAAAAACGGCAATGAGAAGGATGTTGGTCCATCTGCAGGGGTCAAGAGGGAGGCGGACAGTGACGGGGGAGAGGAGGTGGTGTTTGGGAAGAAACCTCGACATGAGGCGGTCACTGCTAATGACCTGAAGTAAGAGTTGACTTGTGCAGGGTGATCAGGTGTTCTTATAGACTCTGTTTCTATTTTATGTAAACTAATGTACCTACCACATTAGAAGAGAATTAGTAGTGACTTGCTACTTACAGATTTACTAACGTTGTGCTAATTATATTAGATAGATAGATAGATAGATCTTTCTTTTTGATCCCGGTTGAAATTCAGTATTCAAGTGGGGACACAATACTTCCTCCACCACTACAGTGGATGCAATGTGTTTGTACAGCAGTGCAACAAATATTAGAAAACAAATATAATGGTCAGCTATGTTGTTTTTGTTTATTTTTATGAAGTGCTGCCCAGATATGTTGCAAACTTATTTTAAAAAAAAAGTTGCTTTATGAATAATGGATATTTTGTTTTGCCTAAAGTCTTGCAGAGTTTATGCCCCAAGTGAAGGTGGAGCAAGTTGAGACTGTGGAAGGATGCTCACATGAGGTAAGTTAAGCATTTTGCACAAGGCTGTTTTTTTGTTTTTGTTTTAAATTAATCTCTACTGGTGCTCTTCTCATGGGATGTTTGTAACCTGGTCTCACACATCACACAGCCTTTTATCTTCCTGTAGCAAACACTACAGCGTGAGATGCAGATAGTTTTCCTTTTGTGTGCCAACAGTCTTATTATCTTTCTGACTTTAATTGTCAAACTTTGATCGTTACAATTCTGTCTTTTTCCACACAGGTCGCTCTTCCTGCTGGCGATGATTACAAACCACTGAAAGCTCGAGTGGGGAAGGCAGCCAAGGTATACTACTGTTTTGAGTTCAAACACTTGTTGGCACAGACATGCAGTTTGTCGATGTAGAATGTTGTACAAATACACTATCTGTTTTTATGTTGGGAAGTGAATTAGCCAGCATTTTCAATCTACTGTTAAGGTAACATTTTCTTAAATTCGTATGAATCGGTGTATGCTGTCTTAGAAGATAAAACCTTCCATTATTCCACACCTACAGTGTTCTGTTTTACTGAATGAGAAGTGACTTTGTGTTTTGAGTTGTGGAGGTGGTTCCTGAGAACGGGAACAGCACCTCACATTTTCTTCTGCCTTGATTTGTCTTGCAGGAATATCCCTTTGTTCTTGACCCATTTCAACGTGAGGCCATCTTATGCATCGACAACAACGAGTCTGTGCTCGTGTCCGCACACACCTCTGCTGGCAAGACTGTCTGTGCTGAGTGAGTGGAGACACAAACCATTCAAGATATATAGGAATATTTGTTTACTGTGGTTGTGGACATGCTTGTGTTCATAATGGATTTATTACCATCAGCATTAAAGTCCTGAAAGGTTACCATGACATGCAAACTACAGCACATCTTTTTTTCCCTCTGAATTTTCCTGTCAAAGTATTTCTTAAAATATTTGCATTAAATGTTTGTATTTTGTAAACTATTCTCAGATCTGTGTTTTAAACTAGTTGACATCCTCTTCTTGTAGGTATGCCATTGCTCTAGCCCTCCGAGAGAAGCAGAGAGTGATCTTCACCAGCCCCATCAAGGCGCTCTCCAACCAGAAGTACAGAGAGATGTATGAGGAGTTCCAGGATGTGGGACTGATGACGGGCGATGTCACCATTAACCCCACTGCCTCCTGCCTCGTCATGACAACTGAGGTGAGACACAGGAAAGAAAAATAATAGATATCCAAACGGAGTCTGGACTTTTTTTTTTTTTTCTTTTGGGAGGTGGTTTGTGTGCCTCGTCTGACTTGATGAATTGCTTCTCCCCCTCAGATCCTGAGGAGCATGCTGTACCGAGGCTCGGAAATCATGAGGGAAGTGGCGTGGGTTGTTTTTGACGAGATCCATTACATGAGAGATGCAGGTGTGTGCATAAATATAACAACGTGTGTGTGTGTGTGTGTGTGTATATGTATGTATGTGTTATTAAACGTGGTTTGAGACATTTGCTCTGCTTTAGAAAACCCTCAAGTTGTTTAAATATTAATTTAAGATTTCCAGAATTTCCTCTCCATAGTGTGCATTTAATCTAATCTTAAATTCTACTTGCTTTGTGCGTACTCCAGAGCGTGGCGTGGTGTGGGAGGAGACCATCATTCTTCTTCCTGACAACGTGCATTACGTTTTCCTCTCAGCCACCATCCCCAACGCCAGACAGTTTGCTGAGTGGATTGTCCACTTGCATAAGCAGGTGGGTAGTGTCGGCATGGATCGAAAGGATCACCGTGCTTCTCCGTCTCTTCCGCTAAATATATAATGAAGACAGGAAGTTTGTTTGTCTTTATGAAAGGAACTTTTGAACATGATTGTAAAATATTTGTTTGTCTTGTCTCTGCTGCAGCCTTGCCATGTCGTTTACACAGACTACCGTCCTACTCCACTGCAACACTACATCTTTCCAGCAGGGGGCGATGGACTCCACCTAGTAGTTGATGAGAACGTAAGTCTCCATTTACTGCGCTGGTCTTGAGTTATTTAAAGGAGCTGGCTTATAAATCCTTTAAATAAATTCATCCTTGTCTAAATCAAAGTCGGATCAGACCCGTCGTCTATAAATCATCTCGTCCTTTCTTCAGGGAGACTTCCGAGAAGACAATTTCAATACAGCCATGCAGGTGCTGAGAGACGCAGGGGATTCTGGGGGCAGCAGCGGAGGGGGAAAGTGGGACCCGAGAGGACGCAAAGGAGGCACTAAAGGTGTGTGGTTATTTTTGTAAGGCGTTGACGTGTGTCAATAAACTCAGTGATTGCCACCATTGTTCATGTTTGTGTTTATTCATATGTGTGTGATACCTGCAGGGCCCTCCAGTGTGTTTAAGATAGTAAAGATGATCATGGAGAGGAACTTCCAGCCCGTCATCATTTTCAGCTTCAGTAAGAAAGAGTGTGAGGCGTACGCTCTGCAGGTGGCCAAACTGGACTTTAACAGAGGTGAGGGTTATTTTGTTCTACGTGCGTGTGTGTGTTCAGAGTTAGCAGGTATATTAAACCGCTCTGGTTGTGTGCTGGTGTCCGGCCCTCGATCCTGAAGGTGTGTGTGTGTTCTTTTTTTAATCACGAGGTCACTTTATCCTTTCCGTTTGTTTTTGTTTTTTTCATGAAGCCAAGAGCCATGATTTGAAGATTAGACTGAGAAAGATAATAATCGTTTTGTGTTTAAGGAAGAAATCACCTCGTGGATTTGACTGAAATCATCTTGAAATGTGTGTTTATATTAAAAGGACGTGTTGGTGTCCTCTGACTGTCAGTTTAATAACAATACATGAACAGAATACATGTCTTCTTATAAAAGTGCTTTGCCTGTGTGCACGCACCGACGTTGTTTCCTCCTCTCTCGCCCCTTGCTTGTGTTGCACTGACTCTCTGACATTCATCACTTTGCATACAAGCGTCTGATCAACGAATTGTAAAATTAGGGCTGTAACATCTTTCATTCTGTGATCTAAAGTTCCAGACTGTTCCGTGATGTGAGTTCATCCTGAACTAACTGACGGGACTGTGTACGTTTTTCTTTTCGATCTAAAGTCACTCGAACAGCAGCTGAAACAAAAACGCACATTTTGAAGTTAGATAGTGTCGGTGTGGCGATCGTGTTGCACAGTGAAATGCCACACACAGACATTTCTGAGAAAAACACTGAGAGATTTCAGGAGGGAGTATAAAATTAAGCAAGCGAAACCGCTCGCCGAAATGTTAAATAGTTGGCAAGTTGTGCCGAATAAATCCTCCCTTTTCATAGCGAGTGCAACGAAGAAAAAAAAAAAGGTTTATTGTTGCTGCGCAGCTGGTCGTGCTGTTTGCTTCAATGAATGAGTGAAGTTGCTTCACGGGGACAAATCTCTGCAGGATGGGAGACGGTCCAGCAGTAGATTGAGGTTGGCTCGTGTCCACCTTGCTTCAGGCTTTGTCAGTGAAAAAAAACCAACAAAAAAACATGGAGTCGTACTTGGGAAACATTTTCCTCCCTCTTCTCGGTTTGTTTTTGCTGCATTGTGACATTCTCATAAATGAGGTTTGTTTTAATGCTCTGCTCTTCCAACACTGAAGGCCTTTCTTTTGACAGCGCTGCCAATTCCTTCATTAACGAACGGAAAAACTCAGCCAAAAGTACTTTCTCATTTCCGACAGTTTCATGAGGTTTCTGTTGAACAGACTTTCTCAGAAGATGTCCGATTGTCACGAATGATTTACTGAGATTGAATAAAACTGTGAGGAAAATGCTCATCAGTGAGAATATTCTAGGGCCGACCGATGTGAGAGTTTTGGTGCCGATGTTGAGATTGGGGAGAGAAAAATGTGATATCTTGAATTTTCGATCAATTCTATCTGTAGATAAAGATAAGTATTTATTTTGTTGATCCCTCGAAGGCACTTATCAGGGAAGATAGAAAGATCAAGCTCAACTGAAAAAGTTACTGAGCATTGTTCATCACCACGTGATACTCTGGAGGTTGATAACACTTCCTTCAGTCCATATAGCGCCCCCTGCTGGTGAAAAACTACACTCTGATTAAATACTATTTGACTGGTGACAGCTACAGTTCAGGTGTTTCTACGTCTCAGACGCACATCCTCTCCACTGTGGATGTACAGATGAATCGTGAGGCGTTACTCTGGAAAATAAATTGCAGTAACATCGTGAGCATCAGCAGGTGGGATCATGGCAGTCGAGGCGTTATTTGCTTTCTCAGACAGGAAATGAAAGAGGTGAGAAGACGACGGACGAGACAAAAACTGTGTTCAAAAAAATCGCAAGAAGACCGAGAACAGAGAAACAAAAGGATGCAGCTTTTAATCGTCAGCACAACAAGAAACTCCAATCACCTCCCGTTCTGATTGTTGTAACGTTGTTTGTCGGCTGCTTATTGGTGCTGCAGAGTTTCCTCACTTGGTGTGGATCTGGGTTAGAATGGAGTCGCTTGCTGTAGCTCCTGGTTTCTCTCTTTTTTCTTTCTTTCATGCATTTTCTTTTTTTTTCTTGTAAATCTGTTTTTTAATGTCGGCGCCCCTCTCTGCCTCTGACGCATACTTTCTTGGCAGCGTGCGTGCTATGCCGAGCAGGGTTGAAGTCAGGGGACCTGCTGCTGCCGAATCTTAAACCAACTGACCGGGTGACGAGCTGCACTTTCAGAATCAACTCTAAACGGACACAGATCCCGTTTGTGTTGTTGTGAAAGCAGCATGTGTTGTTGTTTTTGGCTGTACAGCATCATTTTAGTGTTTTTGTCACTGTCAGAAAATTCAGTTCACATAAAGTTTGGAGGGGAAAGTGATGCTTCCGAGGTATCCTGAACTTTAGACTCCTTTTATAATGATCAGAGGCCAAACAATAAACGAACAAATTTAGAATGATGCAATCTTTATTAACTACAGGTGGACCAATAAGGCTCACTTATTGCTGATACGACAGTTAATGAAGGGAACCATTGAGACAACAGACCTTTACACTATTGTGATCAAACTCACAAACTGTTTTCTGCTCTCGTCACATTAAACATGAAAGGTTTACTAAGAGCTGAACATGGAGGCAAAACGGACCAAATAACAGAAGAAGACAGGCAACATGGCTTGATGCAGGAAGTCAATAAAAATAAAACAAAAAACAAAAAAAACCAAGACACCGTTTCTGCATCAATCCACACGTTGTTTAGTTCATCAGTTGTTACAGCTCCGAAACAAGCGGCAGGTTTTGTTTTGAGCTTTACGATTCTCCAAACCTCAGGACTCGTCTGAAGACTTCCGGCTCGATTGCGTGCGCAGTTTTCCCACAGTGGGATTTAATAAACGACTTGTCACCTCTCCACATTGTGTTCATCTGCGGCATCGCCTCGTTCCATTCAAAACGTTCCCGTTGACACTGATGTCAAGAGACCATGAAAATAAGATTCTGACTAAACAGGAACATACCAAGAAGGGACTCAGTGTCCACATGGACAAAGAGCCCGCCACAGCAAACACTTATCATTTGAACGTTACAATAATAAGACACGAGTGTTGTCACAATCAGTGTATTAATTTATAACCCAACGCAATAATACAAGTTGGTAAAATGTCCTTCCATGCAGGGATTTTTGTTGGTTATCAAACCACATCCTCTAGTTGTGGCTTTAAAAAGCCGTCAGCTTATCTTGAGGAGTATTTGTCAATGTTTAGAAGAAGTGAACACGAACCTCCACATGTTTACACACGACAGAGATGAAACGCGTGGCTCAAAAATCACTATCGCAGCATTGCTCAATCCTCGGGGTTTGTTTTCTTACAAGCAAAAGTCTGACCACACGAGCCACGAGGAAGTACGTTTTTCAAACGCGACGCTTCACCCGACCAAGTGAAGCGAGCTAAAAGAAGCTCTCTGTTTGTTCCAGATGACGAGAAACGTCTGGTGGAGGAAGTGTTCAACAACGCCGTGGACTGTCTGTCAGACGACGACAAGAAGCTCCCTCAGGTGAGCAAGAGTTCCCGTTTCCTCCCAGTTTGTCTCGACTTTGATTTCATCCTCCACATTGTTTCTGTTTTTGAACCCTGTGCTGTCACCTGGTAAAATCTCAGCAGTTTCCTTCAGGGACATCATCCAATCCGAAGCGACAGTGAAACTTCTCTCACGTAAATAGCTGCTCACAATAATGTCAACACGGGTTCAAACACAGAGCTGCTGTTATTCTACCCCTCTGAGTTCTGAGCCACATGATGAAAACCAGCCGCGTGGAGGTAAAAGTTGTTAGTGGTTAGACCGCTACAGCACGAGTAATAACACGGCCAAAGTACACCGAAGCTTTCCACTACAAGGGTCCAATGCTGCCCCCCCCCCCACCCCCCCCGTCTGTTCCTGTGTCTCTGCTGCTCTTACTACGTGAACAGTCTTGTGTAAGTCATCTGTCCCTTGATGCTTCCTCAGGTGGAGCACGTGCTGCCGCTGTTGAAGAGAGGGATAGGAATCCATCATGGAGGTCTGCTGCCGATCCTGAAGGAGACCATCGAGATTCTTTTCTCTGAGGGCCTGCTCAAGGTTTGACCCCCCCAAGTCACATTTAAACTTCCACAACTAAAACTCTCAAATTACAAAACAAACTGTTACATACTATTGAGTTGGAATCATAAACCACAGTCATGTTTTTTTTTCTTTCTGTAAACTGGATTGCATTGAGTTTGTCTGAGAGGTTTTTTTTATCCTGATTTCAGGCCCTGTTTGCCACAGAGACGTTCGCCATGGGCATCAACATGCCGGCTCGCACTGTGCTCTTCACCAGCGCACGCAAATATGATGGCAAGAGTCACCGCTTTGTAAGAGAGCACACACACACACACACACACACACACACACACACATACACATACACACACACATGCACTTAATTAGCTTCATCTAATAAATCAGTGAAGATATCATGTAGGGAGACAATTCTCTCAGGAAATGTGTTCCTCCTAATCTTATGCTGCATGCAAAACCCTAACAAGTACATCGTGTTTGGCTTCGGACAAACGTGAGAAAAGAAAAAAAGATGAGCGCAGAAAAAGTGCAGGATGAGCAAATGGATGACTTTCTCTGCCTTGACAGGAGAGCTGATACTTATCCCTGAGTGCAGAATTACAGACTTTGATGAGGATAATGTCCTTGTTATTGCGCCTCTACGGAGCAGCCAATGAAATGGTCAAACTCTCTGTAAACTGCACTACCTCTCTAAACAACATCACCCCCCCTCCCCGTGTGCAGTGTGGGGTTTGTCACACAGCGCGTCACTCTGACGCCTTTATAAGGTCTTCAAGTGGTGTAGCTCACATCGCCACATAAACAGCCACGTATTGTTCGGGAGGGGGGGGGGGTCTGTGTGCAGAGCTGCTGTCACTTGGAGGCACCCTTCACATGAACTACACACTTACACCAAGAGAGAGAGAGAGAGAGAAGGGGGAAAATGCCCTCCAAGAGGCTCATCAAGAACATCTGGTGCCGGTGACGATGCCAAAGCTCCACGCAGGCAGCAACACACGACTCATTCCTGCACTGCGCTGTGTTTCAAATCAAGAGCTGATCCCCTCGCATGCCTTCAATTAGGATCCCATCATTTCAACACGGGGATGTTTTTATCCGTCTTTTCAGCGCTTTTATTGCACAAAGACCAGTAGGTATGTGGAGTTTTTATCAGAGCCATGTGCAGCTCAGAGAATCGTCCTCGGAGAGTTGTACTTAACGGCTTCGTCTCCGTCATCCTGTAGACTTTAATGTCACTGAAGCAGATACTTGGAACACGTAAAGTAGATCATCACAAAGCATGTCTCCCTTCTCTTAAACTCCATATTTCATATGTCCTACAAGCTCAGCATTCATTAACACACGTGTCTCTTTATGTGTTGCAGATCACATCAGGTGAGTACATCCAGATGTCTGGGCGAGCTGGGAGGAGAGGAATGGACGACAGGGGCATCGTTATCTTCATGGTGGATGAGAAGATGAGTCCTGCTATTGGCAAACAGCTGCTGAAGGTACAGTAAATGTTACAGCGAAGCTGGTTTTTTTTTTTTTTCTTCCACATGTACAATCCTGAGACAGGAGCACTGCTTCACATATTCACATTACACAGCAGGAGACCATCCCCGTCAGACGGGAGGGGGCGGAGTCTCCTGAGGTTTTTACGTGACATTAAAAAAAAAAAACCACTGACAAAGCTATAATGAGCATTTGCCTTTTATATAAATGCAATGTTTAGTTCAAGAGAATCCCAACACCAACAAAAGAGTGACATGCAAAGGAACTTTTAATTACCTGCACAGAGTTGGTAGCGGCTACATGCAGACACTCTATGCACCGTACAGCAGTCGCAGTATAGAAACGTCACCCCCCCTCCTCCCATTGGCTCGAGATGAATCAGCTCACTAAGACTTGTTGTGGAAAAAAGAAAAAAACTTGGTGTCTGGCAAAAGAAACTCCGGGTGAAGTCTGTTTGCGTTGACACGTTGAGCTCCTCCGGGTAACGTCGGGACATTTTCAGGAGGTTTCTGCGAGCGTGAAAGCCCTTCAAGACACTCTTCCAAATTCAACAGCTCGTCTCCATCACAACTTCGTAGGCCACTTCAGCGCCTTCCACACGCACTTATGTCTGAAGATTAGTCGCACTCTCCCGTCAATGAAACTCATTTCCCTGCTGTCTTACTGAGAATTTGTTGGAGCGGCTGAGTGGAAATTATCTGAAGTCACTTTCAAGTTTTCCTCCCTGAGGATCGTCGGGCCATTTTTTATTTCTTTTTTATTTCTCCATTAAAAACTCGATAACACACAGTCACAATGAAGCCTGAGTCTTGTGGTCTTGTTTTCTTTGATTTGATTGATTTATTCGTGCTATCATGATGTAGCGGCGTAGCTTTCCAGCAAGGTCGTTTTAACTTAAAAGTGTTTGTTGGCTCCGTCGTGGGATTTAACTCACAGGGAGTCTCTGAAAGCCGCCCAACATATCTGTGGTTGTGGAGTTGTGATTGCAAAATCCTCCTCAGTGTTTATTTAGGGAGAAGTGACTTCAGGCAGCATTAATTTAAACCTTCACAGCTTTCTTGGCAATCACGGCAAAATGCTTACAACATGACCAAAAGACCTCATAACCACAGCTGTGTCTTATTGGCAGTGAAGCGTTATTTATGGGTGTTTTGTTTTGAATCTGTCTGCGCAGGGCTCAGCTGACCCTTTGAACAGTGCCTTCCACCTGACCTACAACATGGTGCTCAACCTGCTGCGAGTGGAGGAGATCAACCCAGAGTACATGCTGGAGAAATCCTTCTACCAGTTTCAACACTACAGAGCTTTGCCTGGCGTGGTGGAGAGTAAGCACTTTTACAGATTTGAACAGCAAAGCAGGATGAGCAGGATTTGTGCTGTGGCAAATAATAATAGATCAGATTTACGAGAAAGCTTCCAGGAGGCTGAATTGTACTTTATTAAAAAAAAATCCAAAACGAAAGAATTAAAGTAGCACATTTATCTTCTTGGAGGTGATTGGACATTTGGTCTGTTCTGCAGAAATTCAACAGAAGTGAAAGCTGATTCGTCGACAGTCTGGACAAACTCTGTCACTTGTTAAGGTGGTTCCTTATCTCTTGGACCAACTACAAGAAGTTGTAGTAAACAATCAACATTTAGCTGGTTAGGGTAGTGTTAGTTAATTTTTAAAATGTAGTCCAACAAATACTGAAGACAGTTTTTAGTCATTTTGGAAAAGAATGGGGGAAATACAGACTTTAGACAGGCAAACCATCGAGATCCAGTTTTTGAGAGGTGGACTCAATTACAATGTAAGAAAAATACAAACCTTGGCTCAACTCTCAAGAATGAAAAGCTGTAAGATAACTTTGTTGCTCACTGTGCAAAAAAGCTTTTAAGAAATGCGGAATAAGATTTAAAACGAGAGAAAAATCTCCTGTTCAAGTGTTCGCTTTAATGACGGGGCGGATTTTCCTTTGCAGAAATCAAGAAGTACGAGGAGCAGTATCACTCCATTGAGATTCCCAACGAGGAGGGCGTGGTCACTTACTTTAAAATCAGACAGCAGTTAGCCAAACTGGGAAAAGAGATTCAAGAGTTTACCCATAAACCCAAATACTGCTTACCGTTCCTGCAGCCTGGGCGCCTTGTCAAGGTAGACTTTTATACACAAACTGTTTATTATCTATCAAAAGTTTTTTTTTTTTTTTCATCTTTTCATTCTGTTTTTTTTCTTCCTGCAGGTAAAAAATGAGGACGCTGACTTCGGCTGGGGAGTTGTTGTAAACTTCTGCAAGAAGTCCAACGTCAAAGTAAGTGTTGTGTCACACTGCCGCATGCGTGTGACGTCATTCGCACTCTGCTGCCATTTAATGTGCGTCTCCTCTTGTAGACCAGCACCGAGTCGGAGCCGCTCTACGTGGTGGAGGTTTTGGTCCACTGCAGTAAAGAGAGTGTGCAAGATGCCGCGACAGAGGCGGCTAAACCTGCAGCTCCGGGGGAGACTGGAGAGATGCAGGTGGCTGCAATAAAACACAGTTCTTTTTAGCTTATAACACACACACACACACACACACACACACACACACACACACACACACACACACACACACACACACACACACACACACACACACACACACACACTATAACTCTTGTTTATTTCTCTGCAGGTGGTCCCCGTCATGCTCCACCTCCTTACTTCCATCAGCTCAGTTCGCCTTTACATCCCCAAAGACCTGAGGCCCTTTGACAACAGGCAGCTCATGCTTAAATCTATACAGGTACAACATGCAGCCATCTTGTCACCATTATATGGAAACATATGGAACTGAGCAGAAATCTCTACAACTACGAGTGAATTGTTTCCAATGATGTATCTCTCTCTGTCTTCCCCCCCTCCCCCTGAACATTTTGTCTGCAGGAGGTGCAGAAACGTTTCCCAGATGGCGTTCCTCTGCTCGACCCCATCGACGACATGGGCATCAAAGACCCGGCCCTGAAGAAAGTGATTCAGAAAGTGGAGGCCTTCGAGCACCGCATGTACTCGCACCCCCTGCACAGCGACCCCAACCTAGAGTCTGTGTATTCTCTCTGTGAGAAGAAAGCTCTGGTGAGAATCACTGCAGCGTCTCTTCAGTTAGACGGCAGCCAAATGTCAAACTCTGTTTTTGAAAGCTGCTTGTTTCAAAACAGATTCTATCTGTGTTTAGCGCCCGCTGAGTAATGAACCACCATATCTTTCCTTCTTATTTACACTGGCTAACATTCGGTCCGGTCACAAATCGTGACCTTCCTTTGTCAGTTCTTGACAGCCATGTTGGCTTTGGCCGTAGATTCTGCTCGAGACAATCACAGGAAGAAAGCAGGGACGTTAAAAGAGCCTCACCCTAAGTTATAGGTCAAACAACATCAGATCACAGAGAGCGAGCGGGATTTCTCTTTCGCTTCGGTAACATGTCCAGCTCTGCGTTTTTTAAATATAGCACACATGGACTTAACTTCCCGTCTGTCCGCTTTTTTTTTTTTTTTTTTAATTTATCGCGAGGTAGCAGCTAAACCCGTGCGATAAAAGAGCCAAACATCTTTCCCCTTCCAGCTCAAACACACAGGAAGCCTCCAAATATTCTACAAATAGTAAATGCATGATCATAAAACAAAGTAAGCTAATAACTGCATTATAGATGGATTCTTATTTAACATGCACAAAAAGGTGTGATGAGTGTTTTAGCACACGTGCTAATTGTCAACACTTAACCACAGGAGGAGGAGAACCATCCTTTAGTTCACCTACTGGACCTGTTTTTATCTCCAAAGTGGGCTAATAGAAGGATCATGAACCCAACGTGGAGAAAACAGCCGGTCCCACACTGCTGCACACAAACTGCACGCTGTGGAGTTTGCAGGAAGGCGACAAAGACACAACATTTCCAAAGAGACCATGTCTTCGAAAACCAGTGCGACTCATTTTCTGGATTGTGCTCTACCTTTAGAGAAACTAACATTTTACCTTTTGCACAAACGTCTCGTCCACATTTTCTTTGTTTAAGAAAGTTATTTGTATGAAGAAAAAGAAATTACTTTAAATCTATTCAAATCTAAAGCCGACCACGTCTGACCATTTGCATGAACCTTTCCATCCCTCCGTGCTCTCGTGTGTGTGTTGTGAAATGAACGCTGACCTCAGGATAACCTCCTGTTTCATTAGCAGAAGGAGAGATTAACCATCTTCCATCTTAATCCCGTTCTAGTCCTCTGCAGCTAATCCTTGTTCCCAGTCTTGAATCTGACCTCCAGTTCAACCTTTTACAGCGCTGACACCACACCCACATTTATTTTACACCTTAGAGAAACTCACTCATGGCTGATAAACTTTCTCTTGATTGGATCCCTTTCATTTCCTCTTCTTCACAGTTTGTCTGAACAAACATCTGAACAGTTAAACACACGCACACACACACACACGCACACACACACGCACACACACACACACACACACACACACACACACACACACACACACACACACCTCCCTAAGGAGTTCAGACAAATTGGACTTCAATTTGTCCAACATTTAACTTGAGTATTTTGAGTTCTGCGCCTCAGTTGTGAAATCTTTGTGTGCATGTTTTTGCTTCTCTGGCTCCGAGGTGTGTTGTAATGATCGGGCTGAAGGTTAAATCACTGAGGACAGATGAGCAGGCTGAAGAGCGTTTGTTTTCAGATAAAGTGTTCAATAATATGTCCGTGTTTAAAAATGGATCAGCTGGAGGTTAGCACTGCGCACTCCATGAGTTAAAGGTGTTTTCCAGAAAATGCCGAAAGTCCTGAATTACGTATTGGTAAAACAATGGCTGTTTGTGTGTGCGTGTGCGTGCGTGTGTGTGTGTGTGTGTGTGTGTGTGTGTGTGTGTGTGTGTGTGTGTGTGTGTGTGTGTGTGTGTGTGTGTGTGTGTGTGTGTGTGTGTGTGTGTGTGTGTGTGTGTGTGTGTGTGTGTGTGTGTGTGTGTGTGTGTGTGTGTGTGTGTGTGTGTGTGTGTGTGTGTGTGTGTGTGTGTGTGTGTGTGTGTGTGTGTGTGTGTGTGTGTGTGTGTGTGTGTGTGTGTGTGTGTGTGTGTGTGTGTGTGTGTGTGTGTGTGTGTGTGTGTGTGTGTGTGTGTGTGTGTGTGTGTGTGTGTGTGTGAGTTTAGATCGCTGCAGATGTTCGAACAGCCAAGCGGGAGCTGAAGAAGGCTCGGACGGTTTTGCAGATGGACAAGCTGAAGTGCAGGAAGAGAGTCCTTCGCCGCCTCGGCTTCGCCACTCCCTCTGATGTCATCGAGATGAAAGGACGCGTCGCCTGTGAGATTAGCAGGTGCGGCAGGACAGAGTGCATGCTGGGATGTTTCACCCTCCTCAAAAAGAGTGGGGAAAAAAATGAAGTTGATTAAAAGCACATTTGAACAAATATTTAACTCTATGTGTTGTCTCATGGGTCTGAAAATGCTTTGTCCTTGTCAATTTACCCATGATGCATTTCTGCATGTTTTATACAGTTTAACCAGGAACAAACAGACGTGTTGTGATAGTTCTGTCCTAATGTCCTCTGACTGTGTGTGTGAATGTCCTCAGCGGTGACGAGCTCCTTCTGACCGAGATGATTTTCAACGGCCTGTTCAACGACCTGACGGCGGAACAAGCCACCGCCCTGCTGTCCTGCTTCGTCTTCCAGGAGAACGTACGAGCGAACAAACACACCGTCATGGCCCACACAAACACACAGTTTTAAGCCTCTTTCCCCCTCGTGAACACTTGAGATAAAGAGCCCAGCGCCGTTCCCACACATCTCCGCTCCGGCCTCATCCGTCAACTCTTCCCCTGCGTTTCAAACCAAACAGAAACCTGAGGGGGATGTGTGTTTTTTCTTGCCTAATGAAGCCTGTTCTCTCAATGAGTCAAGCCAGCGTCGGCTGGTTTAAATCAACCTTTACTTTGGCTCAGCTTCAGCTCAGTTCTTCCCCGTTGCCTTTGCCTCTCTGTAGTGTCTTAGTCAAACGCTCGGTCAGAGACGGGCATCCACGAGCAGCTGTTAACACACATGGTACACCACGACAGGATGTGCGTGTGTGCTGTCATTTAAATTCACCTGCTGCTAGTTCAGCTTGGGATGATGATAAACCCCCCAGCCTGGGTGCGTCTTCTGAACCACCGACATTAATGATCTTTAATAACATTTCAAAACAGGCCAGGTTGGATCTTCAAGGTTTTTAAAAGGCGACAAGAAAATCCGAGTTAAAACATTGTTTAGTGAATGATGTGACAGTTTGAGATGAGATCTGTTCTTTAAACATGCCTTTAGCTGACTCATGTAAGAAAATTTTTGTAGTTTTTCAACATCATTTCCTCTGCAGGCCAGCGAGATGCCCAAACTGACGGAACAACTGGCCGCTCCCCTGAGACAGATGCAGGTGAGTCGACGTGAAACAAAATCAAAGTACGGTTTGAATCTGGAGGTGAAGTCAATGCGGCCTGTTGTTCCTGTTGCTTTTAGGAGTGTGCCAAGAGAATAGCCAAAGTTTCCGCAGACGCCAAGCTGGAGGTGGACGAGGAGACTTATCTAAAGCAGTTCAAGCCTCACCTGATGGATGTGGTGTTCGCCTGGGCCAACGGAGCCACGTTCGCTCAAATCTGCAAGATGACGGACGTTTTCGAAGGTGAATATTCACATTTACATTGAATAAAAAAAGTGTGCCGGCTGAATATCTAGAAAAACCCTGAACAGAGATTCACCCTCCAAAGTACCTTTTGATGATATATCTCCAAACATTTAGATTTCTTCTCCTTTATTCTACTTCAGTTAGAGATCCACTTCTTCTCTGTGACAATATCGATGCTCCTTCAATCAAATATTGTTTTTGTCTTAAAGCCACACGAAGCTAACAATAGTTAAAAAAAATGAATTGGAACTTAATGCAGGCTTCACATACAAACAGGAAGCAGCAACAGTTGTCAGGTTTTCAAAATAAATCTTTTAAACTGAAGTGTAAGAACTGTGCTTTTGATCATGAAGAAGGAGCAGTTCCATGTCGTCATGGAGACCGTTCTTACAGTTCAGGCAGAGCGAGATGGAAAGTGTTCAACCATCTTTCCTGATCTGCAGTCTGTCAGATATCAGACACGTGAAATGTGATGATACGGATATTCGATCTGTCTCCTCTCTGTCTGCCATTAATCTGATCGTTATTCTCCACATAAATACATCAAACATACGAACAAACTACTTCTCTTAAACCACTGATTGTCATTGTTTTGTTTTGCAAATATTTCTCGGAAATTGAAGTTATGTTTAAGGCTTTGATTGAGAAAAGTTTTAAATGATTCTTTACTTCTAAAACTCATCTAAACTCGCTTCAGCTCGTCCAACTACGACAGTGAAAAATGGATCGATGTAAATCTGTTCCTTTATAACTTCAGATACATTCAGCTTTTTTTGTTTTCACCTAAAGACTCTTTCTAAATGAAGAAGTGAGAGGCTCCTTCACTGATTTATTGAAGTCTTTTGATTTGATCCAGAGTCCATGAGCTCTCATCACGGCCTTTATCTCCGCCTCCCACTCACGATCTCAGCGGTGAACTATGAACGATCAGTGCAGAGTGGAGAAACTTTAAGAGGGAGTGGAAGATCAAAAGTGTGAAAAGAGCGACAAGAGAATTGTTAAAACTCGGGTGATTTATATTACACGACTTCCTGAAAGTGTCGAGGAGAGTTTGATGACATCACTGATGAAGAAAATCTGAATAAGTCACTGACGGTATGTGTTTATGTGTACTGACTGACGGTCTCACTGGGCTACAATCACACAAACAATGAACTGTAAGTGAAGCACTTGAACACAGTCTGCAGGTTCCACATCATCAGTACCTGATGAGACACTTGTTTATAATGCAGTGTGTGTGGTGAAGGATGTCTGCTGAGGTTCTAAAGCCACATTAATAACTTAAGAAGCTCACTTTGATCTCCATTCTGTTTTATAGCTGAAAACGTTTTTTTGTTTAATGCTCGCAGGGAGCATCATCCGCTGCATGCGGCGTCTGGAGGAGGTGCTCAGACAGATGTGTTCAGCAGCCAAGGCCATCGGAAACACTGAGCTGGAGAACAAGTTTGCTGAAGGTAACAAACAGCATGACGCATTTAGAGCTCAAATAATTTCATTGTTTTAAATTCCACATCATTGTAGACGAACTGAAGCGTCCCAGCGTCTCCTATGGGAGCAACAGAGGGCGATAAAAGTACGATTTTGACAGTCTTTATGCTGATGTATAAGCAAACCATAAACCCACTCCAGGTCCCAACCACATGCTGCACTGATACTTAACATGATTGGTTATGACGTTGTTTGAAATCGCAAACAAAATTGAAACAAATGTGTTTGGATTTCACCTTTTGATTCACTAAACATTGATCAAGTTTCCACTTCTTTCTTTGCAGGAATAACGAAGATCAAGAGAGACATTGTTTTTGCTGCCAGTCTCTACCTGTGAAGACGTACCAGCTTTCTCTCGAGGGGAACTCGATACCTCGTGGTGAACGTTGTTTTATTTGCATCGTTTTAGTTATGGTCCATCGAAGCCCCGCCTCCTCGTCCTTTGGTCCGCCATCAGGATCGGTCTTTGTACGTTGGTTAAATTAGTTTGAAAGATAATTTATTCGTCTTCCAGGTCGATCAGTTCTGTCATCACAACCACTTCCGACGAGCTTGGTGAGATAAAGAAGGTGAATGCGTCATTCATGCTTTTTATTTCTGCTTACACAAGTAGAATGGTTCATCACAAGACATCATTCAGAAATAAAGTCAAAGTAAAACAAAACAGGGCCGACTTTAATTTAAGACAGCATGCTTTAAACACTTCTCCTTCATTTAAGTTCATGGTAATGAGTAAAATGGCTTTTTTTCCTTTTTCTTTTACACATTTGTACATATTTGTAAGGTTGTTTTTTTTGTTTTTTGTTTTTTTCTCAATAAAAGTCTGTACGGTGATTTGTATTGACATACAGATATTAAAAAAGCACATGTTGTGTTCACTCGATGTCTATATTAGTTCTTCCATACACAGCTGACAGCAGCAGTAGCAGTCCAGCAAAGGCAACACAGGACTTAGACTGACAAGAAAAGACTCTTCAAACATGATCAGAGTGGAGCGTCATTCTCGACTACGAAGAGGTTACACGGTCGGAGAAAAAAGGCGTCAGCAGCGGTGACCTGGAGTCAGCGATTAGCTTTAGCCTCGAGCACTTCCTAGCCTTCAGAAGCTAACGTTGATCTCTTAAATTGGCCCTTTTAATTAACACTGGACCTTAAGGCAGCAAAGTTATGACACTGTCTCTAGAGGTGCTGGACCTAAAAGCTCACCCTGAATAAGAAGTGCTGAGCAGACTGGCTCCAGGTCAGGAAAAAGCACAAAGCGAGTTTACAATCACAGGTTTCCCACCCTCCCCTCTCCCTCTCCCAGCAGTGGTCAGACCCTTTAGTGGGTGCGTGCAGGTTAGTCTTCCTACCAGCTCAGTAGACGCATACATGAATAAGTTGTTGCTTCCTGTCCTCACAGAATCTCCAGCCCCAAACCTGCGTCCTCCTCTGTCTCTTAAAGCATATATACAAGTCTTTGATGGGCATTCTCAACATTTTCCCTTCAGATGGAGAATTGGTGGACGAAGCAAGTTTCCTAAAAATGAAAAGTCTTAAAATCTTAACAGGACTGAGGGTCCTCTTTTAGTGTGCACATTCATCCACAAGCGTCTTTGAAGTCAGAATTAAATATGCTATCAATCCATGCAGGAAGTGTCTGTATGAAAATTTGCGTGAGCTGGGATCCATGATGTGCGTTTGGACAGAGCTGACTTTGGTCCTCCTTTGGCTCAGTTTGGACTCTCAAAGTGGTTTCCATTTGTTGGAGTCTCCTGCAGGGTCGTGTGTGGGATGTCTGCTTCTTCACGGGGGGCTGCTTGAGGCTTGAAGAAGTCTGACACAAAGAAGACCTGCAAAATGAAAAGAGAAAAACTGTACACAAGGCATGCTGGGAACTGTCTGTAGCTTCTACGCCTGTCTGAAAAAAGGGTTTTAAGACTCATGAATTTTCTTTACCTGGCTTCAAACATGGATGAATATAACTAATTATCCACCTGTTCAGTTTTGTTGTCATGCTAAGCTAACCATTTAGTGGTTCAAGTCCTGTTTAATGTAAGATATCAAAGCCTCATTAGTCTTCTCAGGTAACTCCTCAAACAGGAAGAAAAACTGCAGATTCAGGTCAGAATGAAACCAACAACTTCATATAAGATAAAAATGAAATGAATAAAAATCCTTGATTTGATGCCCCATGAAAATCATGAATTGCTGATTCGGCTGATTCCAAAATGTTAAAAGAAAAGTAGTATTTCACTTACCACCAGGAGCGCCATGAGGGCACCCTGCAGGAGTCCGACCAGCACGTCACTCCAGTGATGTTTATAATCTGACACCCTCGACAAACCGGTGTAAACGGTGGCAGCGATGAGGAAAAACTGTACCGTGGGTCTGAGCAGCCTCGCCCATTCCACTTGGAGTCGAGCCTGCAGGTAGAGCTGGGCAGAGGGCAGGGCAAGTTTAGAGTCATGCTAAATGTAAATTTGCCACACAGGCGATCATAGCGCGCAGAGGGAGTGTCAACATAGGTTTGGTTATCCTGTGTTTGAGCTGAAGATGACTCAGTGAATTTACATCGCCACCAAAACCAGAAAACAAATCTATCCTGTCGGAAAACATTCAAGACAAAACAAACGTCAGCTTTTTTAGAGCTCTGCAATTAACTTGATCCTTAGACAGTCATTTCACTTTGTGTACGTGACTGAGACAATCTGAAAGAAGTCGTCAGTACGGTACAACAAGAGCTGTTTATTCTCTGTGACAAAATCTCTACTTTAATATCACACCACTTCTCAGCTGAAGTTTATCGTGCGTCATGAAACAACATTGTGTTTGTATTCTATAAACAGGGCGTGTCGATGATTTCTAAGAGTTAAGGACAAACGAGCTCTGCTGCTTTGTCACGATTCATGTTTCTTTAGTGCTTTCTATAATGGCAGTGTTTTCTAGGCAAAGGTTTCCATGTTTGCAGCTGTTTCTTTTCCTCCATGTGGAGAGCTTTCTGTTGGTGCCAGGACTTTGTCCCTGGGTCTATTTCTATCAGCTGGTATGAAATGAATCAGCTGCCTATTAAGTGTATCAGGGCTGGGCTTTGATCAACAAGTCTCTATATAGAACAGAGATACAGATCATACCCATGTAATTAAAGTTACATTTCTCTTTTACATTTTTTTTGTTACAGTTAGATGGAAAGGTCTAAATCACTCACATAGCTTAGCATGAATTCTTATGTCCAAAGAACACTCTCTTTTATGCCAGAAGCTTTCTTTTCACACTTTGGGTTTTGTACAAACTTCTGAGATAAAAGACATTGATTATTGACCTTTCAAAATGTTTATTTCTGTGCATTTGTTTGTGTTCATGCCTTTATGCTAAGCTAACATGCAAAAAAGTATGTAATGTTTTATTCAGAGCGGGAGACATTTTGCCCGAGTAACCGACAGGACTCGTACTCAGTTCCTGTCTGTTTATTCAAAAAGCAGCCACAGACAGATAGGACTAGCTGTCTCCACTCTTATCTCTTTCAATGCTGAGCTCGAGTCGTTGTTCTTTTTTATTTTTGGTTTGTTTCCCTTTTGCAGCTTGTTGGTGTGTGTGTGTGTGTGTGTGTGTGTGTGTATCTGTCCATGAAATAAAAGGATGGAGCCAGCACTGTTTGTTAAAGCATGTGCTGTCCAGGAGTTACAGAATTAGCTAACAAGCAGAGCTTCACAAATTAACCAATTAACGGCTTAAAGCACAAACTCAAACTGTAAATGCTGTGGGTTCAAACGAGACGAGGGTGAATCATTTTACAACTTGTCCTCTTTGCAATATGTTTTTTTTTTTTTAAACAATGATACCATAAAACCCAGATTGATATAAACCTGGATAAAATACTTACAGCCAGAAACAGCATGCAGTACATGGAGAAAGACGAGTGTCCGGAGTAGAAGGAAAGCCTGCAACAGAAAGACAAAGCATGGCTCAACACTTTGAGTGAGAATGAGATGAAATGAAAAGGCAGCAAACAAACAAAACTCTCAGATTCTATGAGGTCATCTCGTCAACTGAATCCCCCGATACAAATAACCTCCTGCCATGGTTACTTCCTGTTTATAATAACAGAGCTGTGTTTAATACTGTTGTCTGATCCATGTCAACAACAGTAACCATGAACACACACGCACACACACACACACACACACATACACACACACACACACCCCTCTCCCTCTGAAACTCCCTCCCCACAAATATTTAAGACGACACTGACCCATGTCCACATTCAAATCCCTGCTCCAAGACTCACTGTGACCACAAAGCTCATATTTTAGTTATCTATCTAACAAATTCTTGATTTTGAAAACATTTATTGAAAAGCTTTTTTTTATTAACTTTTCTGGTTATTTAACTCAGGGGTTTTTGCAAGAGTCAACATTGTTTTTTTGTTTTTTTTAAATTTTGCCTCTCAAACTTGCTCCTTATTTTCATCTCATGACGTAGGTGTGTTGGACAGCAGACTGGCACACTGAAGACGAAAACATGCTACAACTCCTGCAAAGCGTCACCAACTTATTAAAAAAACATCACGAAGTTTCTGTCCCTCTTCTTGGTCAAACGTGTTCTCATGTCCTTTTACCTGAGTTGTTTTCCTCTACAAATGAGTATCAAGGATTCAGGTCTCCATGTTATAATGTTTTCTTGAGACTCATGTTTGATAGTTTTTTGATGAATAATAATTATGAACTTTTTTTCAATGGTAAACAAACTATTACCTAGGAAGTTTTCAGTTCCATTTGGACAAATATACAGTCCACATTTGGGTCTTTTTTTTCAAAATAGTTAAAGTCATTTAAGTTAAGTACCATTAATGATTTCAGCACCTACAGTTTGAACTGGAGTACAGTAACAGCTCTGTGGGATCACTTGAATAATTGTGTGTGGTTGAACATAAACACATCAAATGGATGGACAGTTTATCTGACTCTCGTGGACTGACGCCACATCAGGGTCGTCTCTCTTCGATGCTAACAACCTGCTCTGACAGTAGGCCTCCTCCTCTCTCACAGAGGGACTCACTTAGTCATGGAGGAATCATGTTACAGAAAGACGATCCTGCTCAGGCCACCTCCATCTGCCCTTTCCTCTCCGTCTGAGCGCATTAACTCCATCACTGACTACGCACGCTGCACAGGAAGAAGTCCTGATATTCATCTTAAAAGCCTGCGTGCATGCATCAGGAAAAGAATCCGGACCAGGGTTTACTGACAAATGATTTCATGGGACCTCATTCATATCTTATTTTTATTCTCATATCTTCCCTTCATATCCAGTCATTGAACATGAGGTATAAAACAAGCTATTATTAAGGGAAAAGTCCTCCTGTTGAGAAACTTAAACAGAATACAATGAACAATATTTCTAAAATGAAGACTTTTATTTTGTTAAGATTTTAGAAAGACATCGTAAAAGGGATTGTGTTGAAGTTTATCGTATGTCTGCCTCATAATTCTGCTTCAGAATGCAGAGTGGTTGCTCGGTTTCAGGAAGTATCAAGAACCATGCACCACACCCACCCTGGTAGATTATCAGTAGATAAACCAGAGGATGGGGGGGCGGGGGGCGCGCGGGGCTTTACACCCAGCTTTTAGACTCATATACAGAGACTCTAACCTCAAAGAATGAAAACCTATTTGACCTTTTTTTCAGCTGAATAGAGTTGATATGAAGCTCCTTATAGCACACAAAGCTGTGATCAAATGGGCTCAGCTGACGTCACTATTTAGGCCTCGAGCTTCTATAATTACAGCTATTCCCTGCTGCATGTCTCTACACCAGAGTGAGAAGAGGATATCCTCTCCTCCCACTATACTTCCCTCTGCTGCGAGCCGATAACGCACTCAGACCTTAATCAAAACAAGCTTTACATTCCTGCTGTATTACTAAAGCTCTGCTGTCGTGTGCTGCTAACGTCCTCCCTGTGCTGACTCTTCATACAAACGTAAATGTTGCACCACATGTCTTGAGCTTGGAGCTTGTGTTTTAACTGCTTCACAAAATCATTCAGAAGTCCTCTCATGACACATTAAGTGTCATACTCACACAGGGAGAATGTCACAAAACTAATGAAAGCACAGGACTCGAACCCTTTCCCTGTCACACTTGAAGTGTTAAATGATCAAATCAGAACTGAGAGAGCCCCGTTATTAAATGTAGAGCCACTTTTAGCACCAAACATCTGTAATCATCAACCAATTATTTTTTTATTTTATTTATCATGTGCAGCATCAGATGACGTTTACACCTTTGACCAGTCCTTTATTTGTATTTTGAAATTAATTGCAATCAGTTTTGGCAACGAGATCTCAGCAGTAAAAAAGAAAATGTTCCATCTCACAGCCAGAAGTGATCGAGCTTTTACTCCACACTTTGTCCAAATTATAACATTACCACCCACCTGCCCTCGTTGGCCATGGTTGCGTCTCCTGAGCAGGTGAAGTCTTCAATGTAAGCCCCTGATGAACAGTTGATCTTTTTCCAATCAGGTTTGCACACGTCCAGGAAGTGCGGTCTGAGCCGGCCAATCGAATACTTGGCTATGTCTGTCAGGGACTGGCTCATTGCAGCCCCGAACAGGAAGGTACCGACGGCTTTGTAAACAGAGGACAAATAACTGCCGAAAGAGGACTTGGATTTGATGCGCTTTAGGTAAACTAAAAGGCACTCGCCAATGACCATCTGTGAGGAGAAGGACAGGACAGAGAGTTAGAGGTTTGTACACTCAAATATAAAAACAAACAAGTTACTGGTTAAATATCACCCAATCAAAACCTGAAATAATTCTTCAATTTCTGCGTTAACATAATTAACTAATTTCACTCTAAGGCTTTTAGGGATGAACACTTATCTGCTTCATTTTAAAGACCTTGATTGGAAAACCAATACCACTCTCATTTTTGTGCCCAACAACTACTAATAAGACAGCTAGATATCCTAGCTTAGCATAAAGACTGAAACATGGGGGAAACAACTCGGTGTGCTAGCCTCTTAGCTAGGCTAACGAATGTTTGTACATAAAGAGCAGAGGAAGTCTGATTTCCTTCAGAGCTTATACTGCTTTGATTCAGAGATGATGTTAGAGGGATTTGTCTACCAGACTGTTCCATGCTAACTGTTTCCACTTGTTTAAGTCTTGATGCTACGCTAACATCTACTCGGTTATTGAGAGTAGTTTTGATCTACTAAGCCAATGCTCACAAGAACATAATAGATTTTTTTTTTCAAATACTTTCCCATAAACCCTCCAGAGGTAGTACATGATGTTTAAGGTATCATAGGCACAGGATGATGTCCACCTAAAAAAGAATTTATAATATGGTTTGATGTAGGAACACTAGTAATACTTTTGAGGCGAATGTCTGTGTTCATGCTAATTGTGACCCGTCAGAAATATGACTCGTACGTTCCTCTTGCTGTTTTTTTGTTGTGGTATAGATACAAGCATGTGTTATCTTTGAAAGATTTTAATAGGAGATAACGCTTCTGTTTAAAGGTGTGTGTTTCTTTAAGAGCTGCTTGGTCACAACTCAACCTGTCATTTTCTTCAGAGGATATTCTGTTTTCTACTGGATCAGGGTTGTCACGACTCACATTAGAAGAATCTTTAAGGACATGATAATAGAGTAGAACGCAACGTCAATACCTGTTTCAATACCATGGCAACAAAAATAGAAGTCCTAAGCTGCCGTTCATAGATCATTTGTAGTTTACAGTTACCAGAAACATTTCAGGCAATCTCCTGCACGCTGCTTAAATTGAAAAAATATGTTGAATTGTTTTAAAAACTTAATATCGTAAAGAACTGAAGTATCGTAACTTTGGACATCCTTACACAGGACTCTTTAAGTGCTATCACTGATTTTAAAACCACTCAGCTTTCAACTGATCGAGTTTGCTGCTGAGCTGCATGTGGACAGTTTCACATCTGCTGTATTACTAATAACTCTCAGCAGCACCTGGAGACGAAACTAGGGCAGGCAAATTTCAAAATAAAGGTCTGCCTTAAGTCACCTTTCAGTATTGTATAAACCATTTTAGTTTTTAGTTTCTATACAGACTTGACAACATGCTGTTAACAAACTGGATGAGAGCTAACTTCTCTCAAAAGCTTTAGCAAACAGAGAGACATCATTGATACAGAAAAAGAAAGTAAGCATGGATTAAAAGAGAAGTGTTTTATAATAAACACTTTGTAAATAAGTCTTATAGGAGAAGTAGAACAAATAAAAGTTAGCAGCAAACAAAACAGGTGCACTTACAGTGAGTATTGTGACTGGAATCATAACACCTCCTAACAACTGAGGGGAAATGGTATCTTCTTTATACGGGTACTTGATTGAATCATCATTACAGAAAAAGCCTCGACGGTAAGGATTGTGCAGTGTAGTGAGTATTATAAAGGGGAGTCCAACTGGCAGAAAAGCAGTGAGAGAGAAAAGACAAAAAATACAGGTTACAAGATCATGTCTACCCATGATGCAACACTGTGTTCCTGTCTGTGCAAAACAGGAGACAGCGGCCATGTTGCATCCTCTGATGGCAGCGATGGAGGCAGCGGCGACCTTTACCAAACTTTAAGGAAAAACGGAGTGCAAATATTAATGGTTAGAAGACAGTTAATGCTAATAAAGAGTGGATGTTAATCGAAGAAAAAAAAAGCAAAAGTGCACATAAATGACACTCGCATGCAGGTTATTGAGTCCTTCTGAAAGGTGAAACCTCTTGACTCTCACTTCAGGTGTGACACATACAGCAGTGACTGTACACTGGCTTCAGTTCCTTCAGTTGGATTTTCTCACAGACAAACCCTCAGCATGCTGAAGCTGTCAACAGTGGTGATTACACTTCTGATACACACATTGTCTCACACTACCTGCTCTGACACGGTAACACTTCATCTTTATTTTTCATCTCCTTTTAGAGGTGGAAAAAATAACTGTTCCAAGCTGAGTGTGTGATGCATGAAAGATAAAGGACAGAGTTGAAAGAGATAAACCAGCGACACCAACCCAAGCAAAAAAAAAAGAGACCGAGGACACATAAGTAAACACAGACACCAGCAGAAGCACTTTCCGGCCTCTTTCAATTTCCCCCCAAAAATTGCTCTGATCCAAGAGAGCATTCCAGCTATTTTAAGGAACGGACGGACGCAGCCTGCACATGTGCTGCATTCATGAGCAGCAGAGGTGAAAAAACTAAACTGATGAGAATATTATCATAATATCATTTTAAGTGGACATCTTCCTTGGCCTTAATTCAACTGTTGATACCAACCTGTATGTAAGACCTGATGTTGGTGAGCAAAAGCCTCCGACTGAGCTTCAGGAGCACAAAGAAGTACGAGAGTTTTGTACACTTTCTTGGTTCTATCAAGCGTTGTAGCACACTTTTTCATCATATCAAATCTGATTGAGTGAAAACTATCAGATAGTTGGGTGACATTGTTCATGAAGGAGTTGATGGTCGATAAATCGAGAAGCACTGCTATAGAACATCTATTGATTCATTTAAATAGCTATTACCAAACAGGAAGTGAAGCTTTTTGAACATACACTTCATTATGCATTTTTTTTTTTGGTACTTTCCTTCCAGCTGACATTTCAGCTGACTAGTCATTGCAAATTAAAAACAAGTATAGCTAAAAATAATAATAATAATAATAGCTGCCAGGTGTGCCAGTTAACCAACAATTATATCAAGGCTGAGGCTCGGGCACACCTCGGAGTGTTGTTAGCTAAACCTGCAGCTGTAAACAAGTCATCAAGTTGCCATGGAGAGCTCTGGTTAATGTTGCCGGACCTGCCTGGATCGATTCCTACTTACGCAGCTAATGGGTAGGGTGAAGCCCACAGTGTAGAGCACTGTGGAGGTGACTGTGCTGGAGTGGAAAGGGTACTTGATGCTTTCGTCGTTACAGAAAAAGCCCCTCTGATAAGGGCGGATCTTACCCAGGTTAAAGGCCGCCAGAGGCAGACCTCCTGTGGAAGGAGAGATCAGGAGGAAAAGGGTCAAAAGGTTAAAAGAGAATCAATGGCAGAGAGAGAGAGAGAGTGTCCAAAGAAAGTGCTACTGAAGGTCTTACAATCTGTCATCTTTCAGATTTTAAAATATGAAAACGTGCCCAATCAAATCTCTGTGACAGAAAACAAGACCTCCACCTGTGGAGATGTTTAAGGAAAAGTCTGGCTTTATTTGATATTTTTCAAGCTTATAAATATTTCCCCAAATAAAAAGACCAACATCAACACTGTATTGATCCAAAACACTCAGCCCCATCATGAGTTCCTGCTGAACATGATTTCTGATTATTGATGAATTTATGACCTTAAAGATATCATCTCCAACAGGAGAATAACACAGTTTAATCTGGCTCTATTTTCTGTTGCAGTTGTTGAGTTTTAAAATCAGGTTTTTTTGTTTTTTGTTTTTTACAACTATAAAAAATAAAACAAATCAACTTCATAGACAAGTCTTTTAGTTTTCACCGGATGAATTCACTGTTCATTATGTTTTTCTCCTGACAGTTCTTCACTTCTAAAAAGACTTTACTTTTTTTTTCTAAAGTAAAGACACGTGTTGTTTTTACGATGTTATGGACAAGAGGTAAGCGTGCTCAGGCCCGTTTAGTCCTGGAGCAGTCGTTGTGAGCGCAGGCCAGCAGGGGGAAAGAGGAGGGGGGACGATCCAGCTTAATCACCATACAGGACAACTGTAGTGTGAGTGCGCACTAAAGGTGCCGGGACGTTTGGCTGCAGGGCATGCAGCCCCTGCAGAGCTGAATGGCTCTGATTGGTCAGCCACAGCAGGGTGTTAGATCACACACTGCGTTTAAAAGACTACATGTTTTCCCTCCACTTTTATTTGTAATCAAAGTGAGGCTGTTTTAGTTATAAAAAGCTAAAAAATACGTTCTTTAGACTAATCAGGATCAAACATAAACAAAACGACAACAACAGAAGAAGAACAGTTTCACCTGGTTTTAAAACTTGTAGAGTTTTGTTCATCTCTCCAGATAGTTTCGTTATAATTTTAGTGTTTTTGAGGTATCAACTTGTTCATGAAGATAAAACTAACTCGGTTTGGCTTCTACAGAAAGAATCGACAATGATGTTTGAATTGTTTGGTCAAGATAAGGAGGGACTTTGGATAAGGAGTCTCTGATGATGTAGTGCTGGTTTCAGGATCAACGCTGGTGTTTTTTTCTTTTCATTTCTCCTCTATTGCAAAGAAAAGACCTTCATAGCTCAGTATTCTGTATTTACAGTCAACATTTTTAGCAGTTTTGAGACAACACTTGAAGTCAGTGGAACACGTTATTTAGCAGATCAACTCATTGTCAAAGTTGGTCTCACTCAATGAAAAATATAAATGAAAGCCAGTCATATCCTTAGACATGAGCTTCAGATAATGTGCATTACCAAGCCCAACATTTTACATAACGTGACGTAAAAGGAAATCAACAGTGGCAACATTAATGTTATTTTTAGACATTTTTGAGCAGGGAGGATATCTGAGGCTTCCAGCCCTGACTCACAGTCACATCAGAGTAAGAGGTGACATGGATGAAGCCACTCCCTCCAGATACAATACCATAAAGATTATCTTAACACAAGTTGACAGTTCAAAGTCTGACTGTAATGCTGCTGTCACTTCTTGTTGTTTTAGCTCTTTGTATAGGCGGACAAAAAGAAAAACATGCTCTTCCATCCGAGCAGAAAGATGGAGTGTTTTTGAGTTTGAAAGCTTTGACGTCGCACGAGCCTTCACCCCACATCTTCTTTTCAATCGACTTGTTCATTCTGTCTCGTGGTCGTGTTCTGTGTGCCATATCTGCAGCTGCTGCTGCCATCAGCTGTACCATCCGACGCTGACTGACTTCAACAGCTGGAAATGCCAGAATGACGGGACACAAACACACACAGGCCCCAAGTCACTTTACAACTTCAGCAAGCAGCCTAATTATATTTCAACTTGTTGTCATCTCTTGAACTGTGTCACGAACTGAACTGTGTCTTTTCTATTTCCATTCCATCCTTTCTTAAGACCAGAAGCCTCTAAATATAAGTGATACAACTAAAGAAGCAGGGATGAACAGCCATTCTTTCTGCACTTTATGATGCCCCTGTAACGTCTCTGTATTATCAATCTGAGCCTATCATTTCATGTATGTGCACTTCGGGTCATATGCAGCCATGCACCACTGTTTCAGATAACCTCAAGACAGGATGCCTGCTTATAATCTAATAGTCTGTTTCATTAGCACAATAATGAAGTTTGCCTTTGCATCAGGCCTCTGATCTGCAGTCATGCTGCTTCTAACAGTGTTCTCCTGTAAGTGCCTCCTGGCAGAGAACGACTATGTTAAAAACATGTCTCGAGGGCCTCCTGAACAGCAACAAGCAGTAACAGGAACAAGAAAATGTGTACATCTTGTCACGGACTTTGAAGAGATGCCAAGAGTCATCGTGGAAGTGTCAGTCATTCATATTTGGAAAGCACCAAAGTCACAGTCATTGTCTCCGCAAAACTGAAAACCTTAACATTCAACACTGCAAAACGGTACAAATATTTAAATATAAAGACGCCTACACTTGTTTTAAAACTCGTGCAATGCCAGAAGATGCAAATAAAGCAAAAACAGTAATATAGGACATTGGCAGCTCTGTAATGATTATAATGGGTCAATAACATTAAATTCAGTATACAATCACTGTTATAAAGCACGCCGTGCATTATTACATGATAACTGGATAATTGAGAAATGTAGTAGCCTGCTAATTAACATTGAAAAGAGACAGAGACATTATTATCAGTTGTAATAAGGAAGAAAATACTACAGGAGAACTTTAAAAAAGGAAATGAGACTTGGCACATTGTTTGATGAGTGTTAGCACCAAGAGGTCCAAATAAAAGTGTGTCAGAGATGGTTAACTTCACTCTCGGGGGGCTCGTGGACATTCACCTCTCCCTTCACGTGATGGCACACTGTTAAATATCTGAACAGCAGGATTATATATCAAGTAACAAATCGGCTTATACCGATACAAACAGGACTAACAAACAGCTCACAGCAGTCAGTGGAAATTAAAGACATACCTAGAACCAGGCAGACTATGTCTAGCAGCACATAGGGGATTCCTCTCGCCTCGAACATGTTTGCTCTTGTCCGTCTCCGTGTCGAGTGAGTCCCAGGCTTGTGTGTCGTCCTGGCCTGTAATAAACAGCAGGGGGGGGGGGGGGATGCTCCTCCTTGGGACGTCGCTGCAGCTCTTGTTATTGTTGTTGCGGTTATGTCCGATACAGTGAGATCAGAAAACTGCAACAGCAAACCATACACAAAGTCATTCAAACGCCGACGCCCTCGTAAAGAACACACAGAACCTCCCCCAAGCCGCCGGAAAGAAGATATCATGAGAGGATACGATGTGTCTCTTCGCTGTACTTGCCCTTATTGTTGGAGGCTGGAGACGGGCTGCTGCAGCAGAGTCTGTAGCTCCACTCGTCTGTCATAGTGCTTCTTTCTTAATGGTGGTAAATTAAACAAATGCTCTCTATAGCGGAGACCATTAGGACGGACACCTGTCCCGAGCCGACGTGTGGCGCAGAATCAGTTTAACAGACCCGGAAAAACTCCCTAGTGAGACCGCGGCAGTGGGCCTGGTGGTGCTGCCTTCAGGTGCCAACTGAGGAATCGGAAATGTTGTTTATTCAAAGACTCAGTGCGTTACTTCACCAGGCATATTCGAAGATAATTATTTTAAGAAAAAGGCCTATAGTGGCCTTTAATTTTCTGTTTGGGGGTGGGGGGGAGGGCTAAACGTTTTATGCTAAACGTTGTTTATCTTTTTTTATTGTAATTATAAGTTTATGATTGGTAAACATTGGCTATAACATTTTTTTCATAAAAAACATAATGAATGAAATATAAATTTTGTTGGACAGCGCCAGCTGGTGGTTTACACTTCTAAATGGTGTTTGTCCTGATCATAGCCTATTTTTTTCAAATAATTATGAAAATAAAATCAGGATTAATTGGAACACGCTGAAACCATCATAATTTCCCATATTTATTAGTTGATTTTAATTTCTATAAGTCTTTATATTGGCTACTGTAAATGTGTATTAGCACCTGATTGTTATTTATGACAAAAAAAAGGTGCAGAGAAAAAGACAAATTATTTTGAGATTCTGTGTTATACTGATTTGTAAAGTTTTGACAAACAAGACTTTTGCATGGAGGCCTAATGTAGTTAATGGTATTGTCATAGTCAATTCAAATAACTGCTCTTGTTGCATTTGTTTTAATTGATGGGCAAAGACTAATGGGAGATAAAAAACTACATTTTGTCATAGAAACCTGCTGAAATTAAAACGAACCACTCAGCAAACTAGATTAAATGAGCAGAAAAGTATTGCATTTATCAGAATAGTGAGCTGGGCTTGGAAAATCAACTGATCTTAGTTCAGGCGAAATGGAAACATCCAATAATTGACAATCTAATGTCAGGAATATCATGAATCTTCTATACTTTTAATTTGGATAATACTTCTTAAAGATAAAGAAAACACACATAATGCACAATCTGTTTTATTGAACTTATTTACATGAAGTGAAAATAACATTACCATGAATAAAATAATACAAGTTTTATAAAGAGGAATGTTTAAATGGAAAGCAAAAGTCAAAAAGTGCCTTACATCTTCACATCTTTGGTCAACCCCTCAAAAAATACGGCTTGTTTTCTCTCCAAGGACTGAAGAAGTGCTGGAGCCAGATCATTTATTAAAATAAAATTAAAAAACGAGTAACTTTCGAGGCTGTTGTACCTCTGAACTTAAACGTCTCCAGTTTCTGTGACTGCTCAGTAATACAATCATCTCCACTGTATATATTTAACAAGACACACACGAGTCTCATTTGATGATAGAAATAAAATATGAACATTTAAAGTGGTACTCTGACTTAAGATAAGTCATCGTCAGTTACATGACATTGAATAGTAACAAGCCTACTATCTTGTATTACAGTTTATTAATGCAACACTGATTTCCTTTTGGCAGAGATTTTGCAGGCAATAAAGCACATAAATCAAAGTATTTCAACCTTAATGTATGTTTCACATTGAGCCATCCAGCCTAAAAACTTTTAACCGCATTTTGTCTCAATGTTACTGCTTCTATAGTTACTGCCTTTGTAGGGCTGGTATAAACGTCAGATTGTCATTTACAGATGGTACTTTCCCCCCACTCTTCTTCCTTTATTATAGATGTGACACATAGTATCAAGTGATGACTTCATCAGAAATGGTTGTTATTTTTTAACAATGGCATACGCAAAATAATTTTAAATAATAATAAATTAATAAGGATGACTGATCAATAATTTATTTAAAAAAACTTTTACAAGAGCATTTCAGGCTTACAAAGAGTCCTTCATTGTCAGATTCAGTCCACTAGGTGGACCTATTTCCCTACACGTAAAAGCTTGTAGGTTGATTCAATTTTCAGTGGCCACCCAGAGGAGACCAATTTGGGGTTTTCATTCACAGAAGGCACACGGTTCGGTTCAGATGGACTCCAAAATAAAACAAAATGTCTTGGTTTACTTTATAATGATCCTTGTTGAAGTTAAAAAGGGAATGTATTCCCAAATTGTTGAAGATTTTTTCAAGGAGGAGATTTGTTGATAAATGTGTATCTGACCGTCCACTCCAGTTGGTGTAGGGGAATTCCTCAGGCAGTTAAGTTTGTAAAATAAAATAAAAAACTCAGATTGTCTTTGAAAACAAAGTTTTAAAAAAAAGTCCTTGAAAAGTGGAAAAAAAAGGCTTCACATTTTGTTTGGAAATAGACCTCCCATATTCACCTTCTTTGAGTTGGATGAGAAAAGTGATACCTGCCATATATCCATATTCTCAAAAGATAAAACATAGAGGTTAGCTTAGCTTAGCACAAAGACTAGAAACAAAGGTAACAAGCAGGTCGGAATGTGGACAAACTTTCATTTGATTTGAGCTTGTTTAGCGCTTTCTTAGTCTTCAGAGCAGTTTTTACACCGCAGGTCACACCTACCCATTCACACACATTCACAAACGGAATGCAAAAAGCTGCTATGTAAAGTGTTCACCAGTACTAACTAATCCCATTCATACATATTCACAAGCCGCTGACACAGTAGCAGGAGCAATTTGGGGTTCCGTGTCTTGCCCAAGAGTGCTTTGGACATGTTGCTTCAGGAGCTCGGGATCAAACTGCTGACTTTCTGGTTGGAACACATCTGCTTACCACTAAGCTATAGACACCCTGGCGGTGCCTTTTCAGCTCAATAATAAAAACGTAATACCTTGTTTGTTTTGCTTTTATAAAAATGGCAATGTAGAGCAAGAACTCCAGCTGGCAGGAGGATTATTCTTAGCTTAGCAGGATAAAGTTAAGCTAGCTTGTTTTCCTCCGTATACAGTCTTCCAGCAGTGGCATATATTAGCATATCTTTAAGTGCCATGCCTCCTTTTTAAACTTGGTTCACTCAGTTTACCATAAACACTGGAAACAGTAAAACAATATCTTACTGTTTCTTTTTTTTTTATAGCTAAATTGTCCAAGAAATATGACAATACAAAGTCATCCAAAAAACACAATTTAGTTTTTTTAAGGGATTAAAACTAGTTAAAAATAAATACATACACTAGCAAGGTGCCTCAGGAGAGCTCTTTTTGTATCTTACTGACAGAGCAGCCCAGAGGTTTACCCTCTGTTTCCAGTCCTCATGCTAAGCTAAGCTAACACCAGCTGGCTCTATAGCTCCATATTTACTGTACAGAGATCAGACTGTTGATGGTTTTCTCATCAATCTTTTGGCAAGAGAGCAACTATGTGTAATCTCAAAATGTCCCGTAAGATCAAAGTTCAAGTGCTCTTCACTATTTAGACAGATTACAGTCATGCTGTTCAAAATGATTTTAACCATCTTAAGGTCTTTATGTTTTCTTGGGGTTTGAGTTTTGCTGTTGTTTCTGTTTGCGAAGATGAGCCTCTATCTCCTGCCTGAAGAAGAGCATCCCCAGCTGGCCGTGCGATGCCTCGTTCATGGCCTTAGACTGCATGCACATGCGATACTGGTCTGGTGGGAGTTCATCTGCACATTGTTTCTCATGCCACAGGTGGAACAAGCCTCGTGATGGAGCTCTGACCACCAGGAGGCTGCTGTGGAGGTACTTCCTGTAAAGATGGACGTCTTCACCCCCCCAGCCTTTGATGTCGATGTCAAAACCACCTTCAGAGAAAAAGAGGTTGAGAGGGTGATGCAGACTAAAATAAAGCTTTAATATTCCATCAGAGGACGTGTTCTTATGTTAAACAAAGATGATAAACCTCTTGATATGCAATCATTTCTGTTCAATTATTCATTTCATCTCCGTGTGCACAGCCTCTTGAAGGAAGCTGATTATGAATTCTGATTAAATTCTGCACTTTGTGATCATAATCAGTTTTCTCTCCACATTCCCAGGTTTGTTGTTTCATGACGAGGCAGCGAGGAAACTTTGAACTGATGCTGTGAACTGAGGAGCTCTTGACCAGACTTGTTTAAAACCTGTATCTTTAGATGTCTTTAGTACTCATGTCTGCTTCTGCTCACGTCGATCTGCAGCTTTATTTTGATTTCTGTCTGTCTGTCTCTGACTCACGTTTTAACTCATGCTGCAGGGCTAAACAGAGATAAGACTCTGAAACCAACTGATCAATTGTTTAGTTGTTTGTGTGTAAGAGAACATATTGCACTGTGAATGCTTATTATTTTAAAACTGTGATTAAGGGGAATCATGATTATTCACTTTTTGTAAAGACTTTGATGAGAATATGATAAGTCTGTATGGCAATCACTCTTTCCAGAGGTAAAACAAAACTGCATATCTCTATAATTCACGATGAACATTAAAGTTTTTATTTCTACTTCATTCAAAGCAAAAAAAAAAAAAAAAAGTTTCAAGTCTTCCTCAACACAACATGAGTTTCCTGTTTAAATTGTGCCCACGTTTAAATAGATGATAATGTGAGGTATTCTTCTTGGGGTGACTATCTACAGATCAACAAGTTGCTTCCATGTCTATTCTGCACATGTATACATACTGAAATAAATCTTAAATAAAAATGTCAAAACATATACATGCATATTACACTAGGCTTCTACAAAATGTCTAAGTACGTATTTGATTAGAACAGTTCTCTCGACTTCTCCTTTCTAGTTTCAGATTTTAGCTGTTAAGTGAGAGCATGCTCCTGTGTGTGTGTGTGTGTGTGAGAGATGCAATAAACCACTTGAAATTTCCCTCTAGCCTCTCACTGATTTCACTTTGGAGGGAAACTAAATTGATGTAAATCTGCCCGGAGAGCCGACATTCCTCACCTAATATACAGATGTAGAGCACACGGGGCTATGAGATATGTTAATATATGCTGCTCAGAGATGCTCCATGCAGAGTAACAAAATGAGATCTCCTTCCGGTTAGGGAAAGTAATGTAATATTTCTGTTTCATACCCATTATGCTACAGCTCCATTAGCATAGCAGAGCAGATGTTTTGGTAGCCATCCAGAAATCCCATTTTTACCCGTGTTGTGTAACACCTCTGCACAGGTCATAAACCCCAAAGAGCCACTGTGTTTTCATCCCTGTAATGCTCAGATTGTGTTGGCTGCAGTGCATGTTCTGTTGTGATATTTATTTACCTATGTTGATGAAGTCAGACCTGTACTGGCAGGTCATGCCGAATCCAAAATCCCTCCAGAAGCCTGTGTCTTTCTTGATCACCTGCAGAGAAGAGAACAAGTCTTAGCGATCTTATGAATAGAAATATATTGTCTCAATACTCAGAGGGGGGCTGGATGGGGGGGGGGGGGGGTTTCAACAGGAGCATGCTTATTTTATGGATTTGTAAGTTGAGCAGCTGGGGAGGGACATATTTCAAAAACCTTGCGTGTTTGAAGGAGAGAAAAAGAAGGGGATTGACATTATATTGGTGTTTGTTACCAGCTGTTGCTCCACAGGAGGGACGTGTTCAGGACTTCCGTAAATCAGAGTGGGGTTGTATTGGCTGAACAAAACTGGGTAAAAGACCTTCCTACCTGAGAAGGAGAGAGACAGCACTGTCAGACAGGAGGCGATTTAATAGATTAAGTGTGGTTGTATGGAAAGCCCTTTAAACATTAATAGGTTTTAATTTACAATTAATAACAACTTCACATCGACGTCATTTATTTCAGGGACTTGTGTTGTGTGTCTCACCGGGCTGCGTGTTGAGTCTGCAGGTGTTGAGGAAGTCAGCGGTAAAGTAAATGTCCACATCGCAGAAGAAAAGCAGAACGTTGCCTCCCTTCCAAGCTCGGGCCCCAACATCTAGACCCCGTCCCCGGGAAAACTCCTCGTCCAGCTGGAGTAGAGTGTAGTTCTTAAAATTCATTTCCCTGCAGAGACACAGAGAAAAAAAGCGTTTAGCCCGACTTTGACTTACTCCAACTATTCATCACTGATTTTTTTCCTGTTGGGTTGTGTGTTATAATTATTGAGCTGTTTTATTGGATGTAATGTACATAACATTAAGGGTGATGCTCTCTGCTTTGTGCCTTTACATATGCTTGCCTATATTCATACTCTTTAATTGCAGATCATATGAATAGACAACAACTTGATTTAAATGCTCGAATATATATTAAACAGGTTATATTGCTGGTTTTGCATGAATGAGAGTTTGGGAACTCATTGTGCACCTGAGCTGAGAAATCTGCAGCAAATAGGTCATCATGATCTGCATTCTGATACCCTGACAGCTGCATCATAGAGACCATTCATGAAGCTGCATTGACAACTTTGTGAAGGGAAACTACCCAAGAGACTAGATCACACTCTAAAGCAATTATATGGTGGTGAATATATCAGTGGAAACGTTTGTTTTCTGGGATCCGTTCAGATATACTGAAGTAGAATAACATTTAAAGTGATATCCTATGTGCACAAATCCAATTTAAATGTCTTCATTATTACACTTGATATTGCCCCCAAATGCAGCAAAGCAATAACACAACATAACAACAAAGCACTCATTGGAACAGATTATTCTCAGAGAGCTGGTTGGTTTCTAGGACTCACAGAGCTGCCAAACGTGATGTATTTAATGGGTTAGTAAAGAAGGAGGGTCAACAACTGTGCTTTTATTTTTGCCTCAGGCTTCCCTCGCGGGGTTAATCTGTCCCTGTTTATCCTCAGTTTTGTGCCTTTAATATTTCCTATCCAATGATGACAACACAATGACCTCACAAATCCTCCTGGTTCCAGCAGCTGAGCTTTCATTTCCTTACTCATTTCTTTTGGTTTCTTGTAAGGATCATGCACACGGTTTTACTGGAATCAGAAATTAATTGCACAAAAGGAACAAATCTCCATGAAGGATGTGGTGAGAGTCAGGGCAAACAGCTGGATCCAGATGTACACAGCCGTGGCTTTTTTTTCCTCAACCATAACAATTCACGCTTTTAATGACTAATCCTTCACTCATGCATGCACAGACCCACATGCACACTTTCATGTCACTCAGTTAAAAGGCACTGAGGGAACACTGTGTTTCTGGATGAGGCTGAACAAACAGGATCTAACCTCCCACTTCATCCATGTGGCTCTGGATGACTTAACACACGGGAAACAGAAGAGACAGAGCAGGTAGACAGAGGAGGGAACCAGGATGACCAGTGGAAACGTGGTCTTTGTTTGTGCTCGAGGCAGCTTGAATCATGCTTTTTACATCACTGGTGTGTGCGAGTGTGGATGTCAGTGATTTCTATTTTAGAAAATTCATTTTTGTCTTTGTAAAAACAACGTCTGCCTCTTATATAAAAACACCAACTCTCCCATTATGAACATTACCCCACTATTAGGTTTAATAGTATTATCAGTTCTTTGATCAACTCATAACTATTTCCAGTAAAAATTAAAAATGGAACAAATATAATGTACCAGACAAGATATGTAAATGTGCTGTCACTCCGTTCCTCTGTAAAAAGAGACCAGGCTCCACGTCTGTCTGCAGTCTATGAATCCAAACAGAGTCGATCTGTTTCTGTCTACTGAGAGTCCCACGAGAGGCTGACCCACTCGCTGGCTCTAAACTGTCTACAGATGGCAGACCCACAGCACAATAGCTCTGTTTGTCCCAAACAATGTTCATGCAATAGCAGCTACGCTCACATGTTGATTTAGTCTCAACTTTAATGGGGCGGGAAGCTTGTTGTCTGAATGAACAGAAACCAAACCTCAATGACTGCGTTAATGTTCTCTGCCAATTCAAAAAGTGAGGACTTTGTTTGTATGCCTTTGCTATGAGGGAATAATGTGGCACTTACTGCTTGCTTAAAAACAGGATGAGTATCTGTCATGCCACACTTATGTTATATCGGTACGTAGATTATGAAGCTAAAGCCAGACTAGCTTAGGTTAGCATAAAGTCTCAAAATCAGGGAAAACCAAAAAACAAGGTGGTTGAAGTCTCTCCTCGTTCATGGAACTTCTACAGCTGTTTTAACAATGCATGATATAACACAACAGGGGCTTCACTTTTACTTTACTACTACATGGCTAACACTGGATATACGCATATTTACTTCTAATCATCTCAAACTCCTTATGTCACATTAGCACGTTAACACAGAGAGGATAGTCAGATGTCCTTCGCCCTGCGCAAAATCGCTCCTTGATCTCAGCTGTTCTTAAACAAGAGGGCCATGGTGTTCACATGCTTCCAGTATTTCAGAAAGGGAGCTCTCATCTGCCAAGCAGGCTACCAAAGCCATGACATCAGCGTATCAGTGTCAGTCTGTTGCCATCGCAGGTTATTTCTTCTGTGTGCATAGAGAATAGGATTGGTGAGAAGACACAGCCCCGTGGGACCCCAGTATTTAAAACAATGTCGCTTCATTAAACAAATACCTATAACGTGTTATAGTCAGTCTGTTAAAAAATATTTAATCCATAAGCTAGTTACAGAGGTGAGTTGGTATTGGCAGAGGTCATGTTAGATTTTTCGGGTGCGTTAATCTGCCACTGGTTCTCTACACGTGGTTTTCACAATGCAGTAAGGCTATGTGAGTTGACGGACTGAATGGTTCCTGCATACTTAAAAAAAGTACCAAGTACCAACATTTTAGAATTTTTTTAGTTTTGTATTTTTCATAATGTGTGAAACGCTTTATTGGCCAAGCTAACTATCTTCTGCTAATCGCTTCATACTAACTTTATAGTTTTGACCACCTCTGTGAATCTCCTGCAATGATTGTGTAATCCTGCACTGCGTATTTATATCTAGAGAGATGTAAGGTGATAAATTATTCATGAGTGGTTCTATGGTGGAGATGTTTTCCTGATTACCAACATTATTTAGGGGAAATGTAATTGTCACGGAGAGTCAAAATTGATCTATTATTCATTTTAGTAAGTGAGTGCAGTGTGCGCCTGCCCGAGGGAATCAGCTCTCCAGATAATTCCGAGATGTTTATCTGTCCACTTACTTATTTCCTTTGGCTCTTAAATGCCCAGAAATATGAACACATGTGGTATCATTGTGTATTGAGTGGAAATTCCACTTGAACCCTGCAGTAGCCTTGTTTTCTAAATTACTTTTTATATTTGGCTGTTTTTCTTCTGTCTCCCCCACAGGCATCAGCGCCCCTATTATAGCTCAAAATAGTCAATTTGTTTACTGTGGGCTGGTACCTCGTACAGACTAGATTGTTGAAAGTGTGTCACAGTGAGAATCCTGTAAATAGCTGTCATGTTGTGTCTCAGCAGCAGGCCTGATCCTGTTAGTTCTGCTGAGGACAGGGAGCCGAGACCAGATTTTCTCTCTCTCTGTCTGTTTTCTTTCTTTGTGAATCAGTGCCTGAGTGTAACCGTTGTGTTTATTTGCCTGCATGTGGATATAGCTCGAGGACTGACTGCAGATATGGTGCTAACTGCTTACTAGATGTGAAAATTCTCGCCTTTAACCTCCTATATGTATATGTGACATTACAATCACTCTAAACATGTTTTTAGATGCAAGTGAAGTATTCTTCTTCCTTTTCAGTCATGCGAACAAAATGGCAACCTTTTTTCAGCCTAAATCCTCTGTTTAGGCAGAAATACCCAAACATTCATGGCGTTCAGAAAGATGGTGCAGATCTGCTGATCTTAAGTTCAACAGTAGACAACAAGTTACAAAGCAGCTTTACACTCCTTTTTTTGCAATTAGTAGCTTTGCCAAAATAACATTGTGATTCAGATTTGCAAAAAGTGAAAGCAATTCAAGCTTTGGTTGGATTCTAACCCGGGCCGTCCGCTTGAAAGACTACAGGCACCTCTGTATTGAACTACTGGCGCCCTTGCTCAAATTTTTAACACAAGAAGGAGACAGTTCGAACAACATGTTGGTACTTTTATGAAGGGCATTATTCTGCTTTGACGTCTATGAGCACATTTGTCTTCACCATATCTCTATGAGGATAAGGGGAACACATTAAAATGGTGATCAAGGCCTTTGATGTGCATAGACCAATTGTTACCAGCAAGTTTCACAACAATGGCATCTCCTCAGACTGTATTCTTTTAGGAAAATAAGTACATGTTTCAGCTCCTCCAAAAGTTATTGTTGTCATTATCTAAGTCTGAGTATAAAAGCAAACCTTACTTTCTCCAACAACTGATTTGCCGCTGTCCACCAACACATCTCTATAGTTTTTCTGTTAATTACCACACACTTCTGAGACAAAGTTTCCCCTCATTTGCAGATTAAAAATGAACCCTTTAGAAAGTAAATGAATGTTTTAGAGCTGCTGGTCATTCATTCCTGCCTGAATTCCCATAATGTCTTGCAGAGCTATTCCTCACGGCCCATATAAAACAAAACTTAATGCCACATTAATGTGCCTTTCCCATACGTCTGATTGCCTCATAAATACATTTGAAACAAAGAAGAAAATCTGCTCTCACTTCCTCAACATCTGTCTTGGGTTTTTTTTTTTTTTTTAAACAGCAAAACCAATTGTAAGCTCTCTTCCACCCTGGATCCTTTTAATACCTGCTATCGATTTTAGGCAACTCAATTTTCCTGCCCGTCTATCTTTCATCTCGTCTCCTGTTTACAGAGCAGGCCGCCTGCTGTATTCTATAAGTACAAAAAGAGTGGTGCTTTACAGTGAGCCGGGGAATCAGCAGTCTTTGCATGTAATGGCGAGGTAAGCGCACGCTATAAAAAATGTAGATTTGTGATTACTCTGCGGCTCAGCCCTCAGGCGAGACAGCTACACAAGTTATCGCTGATAACAAAGACACACTCTTTGAGATGAATAATGGACAGCTTTTAGACCTCCTCCTTGATGTGTTCATAAATTCAGCCACACATGAGCTTCTTTCTGGTGCACATTATCCCACCATTTCTTTAGCGCTGTCAAGAGTCTCTTCAGAGTGTTGTTGACCCGTCTGTGAACTAAGAGAAATGCCTCAACGACATTAAAGGCTTATCGGAGCGTCTGTCTGTAAGATGGTGCAATAGAAAGATGAGGTAAACACTGGAGCTAAAGGAGCGACAGAGTGATCTAGTCCCTTTGTTTCTTTATCTGTTTAAGTTTTCCAACCCTTCCCTTTCCTCTTCGTTTGATATCCTCGTCCATACTTTTCTGCCATCCCCGGAAAACTTGCCTTTTCTCCTTTTTCTCTCATCTTATCTTTGCACCTTTTGCTTTAACTTCCTATCTCTAAGTTTCCCCCCAAAGCCAACGTCGCTCCTCTGCGCTCTGATTTTATTCCAAGGTATCGACTGACATTTCTTCAAAAAAAAAAAAGGGAAAAAAAAAAATACAGATCACTCATTCCTTTTCCTCCCTCTCACTTCGTTGTATCTCTTCTTCTTTATCCAACATGTCTCTGAATCATTACTCTTGAGCGTGTAAGGCTCAGAAACGTTCATGCCCCCCCGATAGTTTGATCCCGAGTTCAGGCTTTGAAGTGTGGATGTGTAAGCGTAGTACTTGAAACTCTGGCAGCTGATCCCATCTATTTTAGACGATATCCCTGGTGTCTGGTAGAAAGCTTGAAAACGGAGGCTCGGATTTTCTGGAGCATCGCTTTTCATCTATTCTTTTATCATCGTTTTTGTTGTGTGTGTGTGTGTGTGTGTGTGTGGGGGGGGGGATAGTTTTGGCACCTTACAAATTAGCACCTCCAATGAAACTCCAACCTTTTAACCTTCATTTAGTTCTTGCAAAGACATTAATGAGGAGATTTAGTTCAGATCTTGTAAGACTTATTGGAGAACTGTTTGAAATATAGAAATTAATTTGTTGAACAAGGAATTCAAACAGGGAAAACGTCTCAGTAAAAGCAGGGAGTGTAAGAGTTAGTGACGGGGAAATAAGGACAAATAGCTTAAAGTAGTTTGGGGGCAGAAAAAAAATCAAACCACTTTCTTGAGGTGAATTTAATTTGTAGGGAGGGCAGTGTAGAATCGGATCAGCCTGTAATGATGCCATCACTGCTGGGAAAAGATATTGATTTGTTTGTGAGTGAAGGTGTGTGTGTGTACTTGCACTTGAACTGTACAGTTCGAACCCAATTTGAGTCGCAGACCTTGAGAGCGAGGCAATTTTGGCCAATCCTGAGCTGCTCTTTTTTGGTCGAGACTATTTTGAAGGGTTGAAAGCTGAATAAAAGAAGCAGTTGTTGGTATTGGCATGCATATTTGCACCATTGCTCCAGCTCCAGGTCAATTAGAGGGACATATTAGTGGGTCGATACGAGACAATTGTGATTACTTATTAATCCAACATCATTAATCATGTGGACCAACCAAAGAAGATTGTTAATGTTCTCCTTCCTGCCACGCCTCTCTTTCTGTTAGGATATTCTAATTTTTTTCTGCTTCACCCAGTATGATGTCTGTTTTCACAATTTCTAAAGCAATAACACTCAAAAGAAATGCTATTTGACTGGTGAATAAATCTAGTAATATCAGCGTATATCTGGGATCAAATTAGCTGATACCGATAGTAGATGGAAATGCTAATATCTGCAAAAATAAACTGAGCTAATATGTTAGGGGGTCGTGGACTTATACTAGACACAAACTGTGATGGGTAAAAATGTGGTTAAGAAGCATTCTTATCTTAAGACTAAAACTAATACTAAATGTTGAGAAGCTGCCAAAGTTAACACTGTTATTATGGTACACACTTTACCTGCAGAACAAAATGTTTTACGTCTTATTGTGGGCATGTTAGCATGCTGATGTTGGCACTAGCTCGATGAACAGCTGTGCCTCAGGGGTTCTGATCAACGAAGATGTAGCTCACACTTCAGTCACTGACACCAGGCATGTTTTCAGACGGTCTCTCCTGGAAGGTTTTCACAGCGCTGCAGTTGTTTTGAACACATGAAGTCTGACAGAAAACGATGCAGAAAGATGGAAAGCTCCATAACATGCCAACTTTGTTTTCCTCATCAAATAAATGATGGATAGCTCAATAAGAATAATGATCTCAGTTGCAGCCAAATTGGCCGTGCACACTTCATTCATCTTCTTCTGGGAGCTGACTGTATCTGCCTGTGTACTGTATGTGTGTGTATGTGTATGTGTCACAGATAATGGAACTACAGGTAGCTATCTCCCATGATGATTCCCATTCATTTCAATCACCGTCTGAAAGTAAGACAAAGCAAAGTGTAGAACGGAGTTGATTACAATCACGCTGATTCACACCCAGACACGCTGCAACTTCACCAGAGAATGCATCGTGCGAGCTGTGCGAGGAATACAAAGTGATTTAAAGAGTTCAAGGCTGAACCGCTGCACAGGGAGAGATATTACACGAGAGTATCCAACATCCCTCCTTACACTTACTATACTTTCACATTCTTCCACTTCAACTGTTTTTAATTCACTCTGTTTCTCTTACAAACCTTGTTTAACCAACCTTGT